>NC_086445.1:232278124-232610902 GCF_028390025.1 Pseudophryne corroboree | reverse complement strand
AGAGATTGACCTGAGGCTGTGATACTGTAGAAGAGAGTGCAGAGTTTAGTGACTGACGACCACAGTGACCACCAGACAGTGCAGTTGTTTGTTTTATTTAATATATCCGTTCTCTGCCTGAAAAAAACGATACACACAGTGACTCAGTCACATACCATATCTGTGTGCACTGCTCAGCCCAGTGTGCTGCATCAATGTATATATATATCTGACTGTGCTCAGCTCACACAGCTTATAATTGTGGGGGAGACTGGGGAGCACTGCAGTGCCAGTTATAGGTTATAGCAGGAGCCAGGAGTACATAATATTATATTAAAATTATACAGTGCACACTTTTGCTGCAGGAGTGCCACTGCCAGTGTGACTAGTGACCAGTGACCTGACCACCAGTATATATAATATTAGTAGTATACTATCTCTTTATCAACCAGTCTATATTAGCAGCAGACACAGTACAGTGCGGTAGTTCACGGCTGTGGCTACCTCTGTGTCGGCACTCGGCAGCCCGTCCATAATTGTATATACCACCTAACCGTGGTTTTTTTTTCTTTCTTTATAGTCATACTAGTTACGAGTATACTATCTCTTTATCAACCAGTCTATATTAGCAGCAGACACAGTACAGTGCGGTAGTTCACGGCTGTGGCTACCTCTGTGTCGGCACTCGGCAGCCCGTCCATAATTGTATATACCACCTAACCGTGGTTTTTTTTTCTTTCTTTATACATACATACTAGTTACGAGTATACTATCTCTTTATCAACCAGTCTATATTAGCAGCAGACACAGTACAGTGCGGTAGTTCACGGCTGTGGCTACCTCTGTGTCGGCACTCGGCAGCCCGTCCATAATTGTATATACCACCTAACCGTGGTTTTTTTTTCTTTCTTTATACATACATACTAGTTACGAGTATACTATCTCTTTATCAACCAGTCTATATATTAGCAGCAGACACAGTACAGTGCGGTAGTTCACGGCTGTGGCTACCTCTGTGTCGGCACTCGGCAGCCCGTCCATAATTGTATATACCACCTAACCGTGGTTTTTTTTTTCTTTCTTTATACATACATACTAGTTACGAGTATACTATCTCTTTATCAACCAGTCTATATATTAGCAGCAGACACAGTACAGTGCGGTAGTTCACGGCTGTGGCTACCTCTGTGTCGGCACTCGGCAGCCCGTCCATAATTGTATATACCACCTAACCGTGGTTTTTTTTTCTTTCTTTATACATACATACTAGTTACGAGTATACTATCTCTTTATCAACCAGTCTATATTAGCAGCAGACACAGTACAGTGCGGTAGTTCACGGCTGTGGCTACCTCTGTGTCGGCACTCGGCAGCCCGTCCATAATTGTATATACCACCTAACCGTGGTTTTTTTTTCTTTCTTTATACATACATACTAGTTACGAGTATACTATCTCTTTATCAACCAGTCTATATATTAGCAGCAGACACAGTACAGTGCGGTAGTTCACGGCTGTGGCTACCTCTGTGTCGGCACTCGGCAGCCCGTCCATAATTGTATATACCACCTAACCGTGTTTTTTTTTTCTTTCTTTATACATACATACTAGTTACGAGTATACTATCTCTTTATCAACCAGTCTATATTAGCAGCAGACACAGTACAGTGCGGTAGTTCACGGCTGTGGCTACCTCTGTGTCGGCACTCGGCAGCCCGTCCATAATTGTATATACCACCTAACCGTGGTTTTTTTTTCTTTCTTTATACATACATACTAGTTACGAGTATACTATCTCTTTATCAACCAGTCTATATATTAGCAGCAGACACAGTACAGTGCGGTAGTTCACGGCTGTGGCTACCTCTGTGTCGGCACTCGGCAGCCCGTCCATAATTGTATATACCACCTAACCGTGGTTTTTTTTTCTTCTTTATACATACATACTACTACGACATCTCTTTATCAACCAGTCTATATTAGCAGCAGACACAGTACAGTACGGTAGTTCACGGCTGTGGCTACCTCTGTGTCTGCACTCGGCAGGCAGTCCGTCCATAATTGTATACCACCTAACCGTGGTTTTTTTTTCTTTCTTCTTTATACATACATAGTTACATAGACATCTCTTTATCAACCAGTCTATATTAGCAGCAGACACAGTACAGTACGGTAGTTCACGGCTGTGGCTACCTCTGTGTCTGCACTCGGCAGGCAGTCCGTCCATAATTGTATACCACCTAACCGTGGTTTTTTTTTCTTTCTTCTTTATACATACATAGTTACATAGACATCTCTCTCTTTATCAACCAGTCTATATTAGCAGCAGACACAGTACAGTACGGTAGTTCACGGCTGTGGCTACCTCTGTGTCTGCACTCGGCAGGCAGTCCATAATTGTATACTAGTATCCATCTCCATTGTTTACCTGAGGTGCCTTTTAGTTGTGCCTATTAAAATATGGAGAACAAAAATGTTGAGGTTCCAAAATTAGGGAAAGATCAAGATCCACTTCCACCTCGTGCTGAAGCTGCTGCCACTAGTCATGGCCGAGACGATGAAATGCCAGCAACGTCGTCTGCCAAGGCCGATGCCCAATGTCATAGTACAGAGCATGTCAAATCCAAAACACCAAATATCAGAAAAAAAAGGACTCCAAAACCTAAAATAAAATTGTCGGAGGAGAAGCGTAAACTTGCCAATATGCCATTTACGACACGGAGTGGCAAGGAACGGCTGAGGCCCTGGCCTATGTTCATGGCTAGTGGTTCAGCTTCACATGAGGATGGAAGCACTCAGCCTCTCGCTAGAAAAATGAAAAGACTCAAGCTGGCAAAAGCAGCACAGCAAAGAACTGTGCATTCTTCGAAATCCCAAATCCACAAGGAGAGTCCAATTGTGTCGGTTGCGATGCCTGACCTTCCCAACACTGGACGTGAAGAGCATGCGCCTTCCACCATTTGCACGCCCCCTGCAAGTGCTGGAAGGAGCACCCGCAGTCCAGTTCCTGATAGTCAGATTGAAGATGTCAGTGTTGAAGTACACCAGGATGAGGAGGATATGGGTGTTGCTGGCGCTGGGGAGGAAATTGACCAGGAGGATTCTGATGGTGAGGTGGTTTGTTTAAGTCAGGCACCCGGGGAGACACCTGTTGTCCGTGGGAGGAATATGGCCGTTGACATGCCAGGTGAAAATACCAAAAAAATCAGCTCTTCGGTGTGGAGGTATTTCACCAGAAATGCGGACAACAGGTGTCAAGCCGTGTGTTCCCTTTGTCAAGCTGTAATAAGTAGGGGTAAGGACGTTAACCACCTCGGAACATCCTCCCTTATACGTCACCTGCAGCGCATTCATAATAAGTCAGTGACAAGTTCAAAAACTTTGGGTGACAGCGGAAGCAGTCCACTGACCAGTAAATCCCTTCCTCTTGTAACCAAGCTCACGCAAACCACCCCACCAACTCCCTCAGTGTCAATTTCCTCCTTCCCCAGGAATGCCAATAGTCCTGCAGGCCATGTCACTGGCAATTCTGACGATTCCTCTCCTGCCTGGGATTCCTCCGATGCATCCTTGCGTGTAACGCCTACTGCTGCTGGCGCTGCTGTTGTTGCTGCTGGGAGTCGATGGTCATCCCAGAGGGGAAGTCGTAAGCCCACTTGTACTACTTCCAGTAAGCAATTGACTGTCCAACAGTCCTTTGCGAGGAAGATGAAATATCACAGCAGTCATCCTGCTGCAAAGCGGATAACTGAGGCCTTGACAACTATGTTGGTGTTAGACGTGCGTCCGGTATCCGCCGTTAGTTCACAGGGAACTAGACAATTTATTGAGGCAGTGTGCCCCCGTTACCAAATACCATCTAGGTTCCACTTCTCTAGGCAGGCGATACCGAGAATGTACACGGACGTCAGAAAAAGACTCACCAGTGTCCTAAAAAATGCAGTTGTACCCAATGTCCACTTAACCACGGACATGTGGACAAGTGGAGCAGGGCAGGGTCAGGACTATATGACTGTGACAGCCCACTGGGTAGATGTATGGACTCCCGCCGCAAGAACAGCAGCGGCGGCACCAGTAGCAGCATCTCGCAAACGCCAACTCTTTCCTAGGCAGGCTACGCTTTGTATCACCGCTTTCCAGAATACGCACACAGCTGAAAACCTCTTACGGCAACTGAGGAAGATCATCGCGGAATGGCTTACCCCAATTGGACTCTCCTGTGGATTTGTGGCATCGGACAACGCCAGCAATATTGTGTGTGCATTAAATATGGGCAAATTCCAGCACGTCCCATGTTTTGCACATACCTTGAATTTGGTGGTGCAGAATTTTTTAAAAAACGACAGGGGCGTGCAAGAGATGCTGTCGGTGGCCAGAAGAATTGCGGGACACTTTCGGCGTACAGGCACCACGTACAGAAGACCAAAAACTACTGAACCTGCCCTGCCATCATCTGAAGCAAGAAGTGGTAACGAGGTGGAATTCAACCCTCTATATGCTTCAGAGGTTGGAGGAGCAGCAAAAGGCCATTCAAGCCTATACAATTGAGCACGATATAGTAGGTGGAATGCACCTGTCTCAGGCGCAGTGGAGAATGATTTCAACGTTGTGCAAGGTTCTGATGCCCTTTGAACTTGCCACACGTGAAGTCAGTTCAGACACTGCCAGCCTGAGTCAGGTCATTCCCCTCATCAGGCTTTTGCAGAAGAAGCTGGAGACATTGAAGGAGGAGCTAACACGGAGCGATTCCGCTAGGCATGTGGGACTTGTGGATGGAGCCCTTAATTCGCTTAACAAGGATTCACGGGTGGTCAATCTGTTGAAATCAGAGCACTACATTTTGGCCACCGTGCTCGATCCTAGATTTAAAGCCTACCTTGGATCTCTCTTTCCGGCAGACACAAGTCTGCTGGGGTTGAAAGACCTGCTGGTGACAAAATTGTCAAGTCAAGCGGAACGCGACCTGTCAACATCTCCTCCTTCACATTCTCCCGCAACTGGGGGTGCGAGGAAAAGGCTCAGAATTCCGAGCCCACCCGCTGGCGGTGATGCAGGGCAGTCTGGAGCGACTGCTGATGCTGACATCTGGTCCGGACTGAAGGACCTGACAACGATTACGGACATGTCGTCTACTGTCACTGCATATGATTCTCTCAACATTGATAGAATGGTGGAGGATTATATGAGTGACCGCATCCAAGTAGGCACGTCACACAGTCCGTACTTATACTGGCAGGAAAAAGAGGCAATTTGGAGGCCCTTGCACAAACTGGCTTTATTCTACCTAAGTTGCCCTCCCACAAGTGTGTACTCCGAAAGAGTGTTTAGTGCCGCCGCTCACCTTGTCAGCAATCGGCGTACGAGGTTACATCCAGAAAATGTGGAGAAGATGATGTTCATTAAAATGAATTATAATCAATTCCTCCGCGGAGACATTGACCAGCAGCAATTGCCTCCACAAAGTACACAGGGAGCTGAGATGGTGGATTCCAGTGGGGACGAATTGATAATCTGTGAGGAGGGGGATGTACACGGTGATATATCGGAGGGTGATGATGAGGTGGACATCTTGCCTCTGTAGAG
The DNA here is from genome assembly GCF_028390025.1 of Pseudophryne corroboree. Classification (NCBI taxonomy): domain Eukaryota; kingdom Metazoa; phylum Chordata; class Amphibia; order Anura; family Myobatrachidae; genus Pseudophryne; species Pseudophryne corroboree. The sequence continues at coordinate 232,605,341 of NC_086445.1, read as the reverse complement.
CCAGTTTGTGCAAGGAGAGATTAATTGCTTCTTTTTTGGGGGGGGTCCAAACCAACCCGTCATATCAGTCACAGTCGTGTGGCAGACCCTGTCACTGAAATGATGGGTTGGTTAAAGTGTGCATGTCCTGTTTTGTTTATACAACATAAGGGTGGGTGGGAGGGCCCAAGGACAATTCCATCTTGCACCTCTTTTTTCTTTTCTTTTTCTTTGCATCATGTGCTGATTGGGGAGGGTCTTTTGGAAGGGACATCCTGCGTGACACTGCAGTGCCACTCCTAAATGGGCCCGGTGTTTGTGTCGGCCACTAGGGTCGCTAATCTTACTCACACAGTCAGCTACCTCATTGCGCCTCTTTTTTTCTTTGCGTCATGTGCTGTTTGGGGAGGGTTTTTTGGAAGGGACATCCTGCGTGACACTGCAGTGCCACTCCTAGATGGACCCGGTGTTTGTGTCGGCCACTAGGGTCGCTAATCTTACTCACACAGCTACCTCATTGCGCCTCTTTTTTTCTTTGCGTCATGTGCTGTTTGGGGAGGGTTTTTTGGAAGGGACATCCTGCGTGACACTGCAGTGCCACTCCTAGATGGGCCCGGTGTTTGTGTCGGCCACTATGGTCGCTAATCTTACTCACACAGCTACCTCATTGCGCCTCTTTTTTTCTTTGCGTCAGGTGCTGTTTGGGGAGGGTTTTTTGGAAGGGCCATCCTGCGTGACACTGCAGTGCCACTCCTAGATGGGCCCGGTGTTTGTGTCGGCCACTAGGGTCGCTAATCTTACTCACACAGCTACCTCATTGCGCCTCTTTTTTTCTTTGCGTCATGTGCTGTTTGGGGAGGGTTTTTTGGAAGGGACATCCTGCGTGACACTGCAGTGCCACTCCTAGATGGGCCCGGTGTTTGTGTCGGCCACTAGGGTCGCTTATCTTACTCACACAGCGACCTCGGTGCAAATTTTAGGACTAAAAATAATATTGTGAGGTGTGAGGTATTCAGAATAGACTGAAAATGAGTGTAAATTATGGTTTTTGAGGTTAATAATACTTTGGGATCAAAATGACCCCCAAATTCTATGATTTAAGCTGTTTTTTAGTGTTTTTTGAAAAAAACACCCGAATCCGACAAAAAAAATTCGGTGAGGTTTTGCCAAAACGCGTTCGAACCCAAAACACGGCCGCGGAACCGAACCCAAAACCAAAACACAAAACCCGAAAAATTTCAGGCGCTCATCTCTAACCAAAATGTCTACTTACCGCTCTGCACACCAAACAGAATTTGCTAAACTTTCATTTTTGAGAGTATATTATATCTTAATGGCAAAATAAGTAAAAATAAATTACATACGTAACAGATTTGCCAGTTTAACTAGGACCTTTACATAGGGACAACTTAATAGGATGAGGGATGACACTTAAATATAGTGGTTCATTGTATGCAAAATTCCTAGCCGCTGAGAAATTGCAGCAATTCCATAAGGTAAGCGGTCAGGATGCTAGCAGTCAAGGTCCAAACTGAGAGCATCCCAATGGATCCTGAATGTAAGTACTGGCCTTGTGGTTAGGGTTGGGCTGTAGGGGAGAGTTATGCTGCGGGGGTAAGGGTGGTTAGGCTATAAGTACGTACTTCTGTATATAGTAAAAAAGTGAACAACTCATAATACATTGCAGAATAAGCATAGTAAACATTGGGAGAATCTGGGACATAACAGGTGCTCCCTAACCCTTGTTACAATAGTAATAAGAGTTTGCGAGGCTTAATAACTACAACCATAGTAACAACAATATGGTGCTGAAAAGGAGCATACAAAAAAGAAGAAAGAGTGAAAAATCATTCTGGTGCTTAATGGTGTATATCAGTGTTAAGAAATATATGATTAGGGTACATATTAAGAGGTGATACACTAGGCAATATGTGACATTATTATACTGTGAAAAAGGATAAGCAGCAGTAGTTGAAAAAGTGGGAGAAGCAATGGTTGCGGGTATATATCTGAAGCATAATCATAGATCTCGACCACATAAACATAGGAGACCTATGATAGTCATCACCAATCAGTAAATACAGAGCAGTGGAGCCAAAATAAGCGAAACAGTGTCACGATTTCAAAAACCTGGGATCATGTGGAGTGAGGTAGAACTTAGCAAAAGAAGCATTCAGGTTTGAGTTGTCGGAGGGTCAGAAATATCACACGGGGCCTCATGATCTTCATCCCCGAGAAAGGCCAATGCATCATCGGAGGTAGAGAAATCATAGTGGGCGTCATCTGTAAAAATCCTGAGGCCGGCAGAGTACATGAGGGCAAATGTATTTTTTGCAGATGGGAACACACTTGAAAAAAGGCTTTACGTGCCCTCGTAAGTTCCACGAAGTCTTGAAATAGACGAATCCTCTTTCCCTCCCACATAATATCTTGCTGTTTATGAGACACCATCCAAAACGCTAGCTTGTGTAGATAATTTAGGCAGCAGAACAGGGTGACCCTGGGCCAAGTGTCCTGAGGTCTAGGTTGGGGACGCACCCTGTATACCATCTCCACCACTAGGTCTTTGCATTATTCTTCAATACCCAGAAGCTTGCGCAGAGAAACCATGACAAAAGAGACTAAGGCTGGGCCTTTGACTGATTCAGATGAGCCCACTACCCTGATGTTACTACTGAGTGATATCATCGATTTTGTTCTACAGCTGATGATTCTCCCTCTGAAGTATCTTGATATCATGCTGAGTGTTAGACATATCATGGCATAGAGACCCTGTCCGGTTCTCATTGGTAGACACCCTCATAGTAAGATGTTGTAGCTGATGGGAAGTGTCTGAGACTGCCTGTCATGGTGGATCTAATAGCCTCAACTACATCTCCATATGTGACTGGAAAATAAGGAGATCGGCGTACCTGTGGTAAGTCAGCAGCATTTTGTGCAGCAGCGGCTTTCTTAGAATCTTGGGTGCCGGAAGCTGAGTCCGCATCAGGTGCCATGTTGGGGTCGGCACAGTGTTTCTCCTGTCTGGGCTGTTGCGGCTTTAAGGAGGCTGGCAGGGACAGGAATTTGTCCCATCAAGGGGCACAGGAGGCTGTTATTATGAGCACCTGGGAGCAGGAGACTAATAAAAACCTTTTAAAAGGTAAAAATGTGTAGGTCGTGGAGCGGAACTGTAAGCTCAGGCAGTGCCCTGCAAGCAGCTGGAAGTTCTCCAGCCCACCTTTTGATCCTCCCCTCCAGTGACTTACTTCTGTATTCTGGCCTCAGAAGTGTGTGATACACCTGTAATACCCCGCTTAAGGTGATGATATGGATGGTGTGGAGTGGATGCAAGTTGGAGTCACCTCTATGATAAATCAAACTTCTGTCCTTTTTCTGGTTTGGCAGCAACTTCCAACTCAGACCATGTTCCAGCAGAGAGGCAAGGGTTCTTCCTCCAGACAAAGTAAAAGTAAAACCAGGCTAACATCGTCAAGAAGGGAATAATATGAAACTGGAATGGAGCAGCAAGATGGTTGTAACAAATTAGATTATGCTTACATGTTATTTAAGTTCACAATATAATTAATGCAGTCACACAGTTACTGGCAACTTTATCCCTAATGAACTATCACTATGAAACTATAGAATGTTTAAGACAAATGATATACTGTATACACAGAAACTGGATATTACATATATCTAACTTAATATGCATTCCACTAGCACTCTTCAAATGTCCCTGTAAGCAATGGAGGGTCCCTTAACCCAGAACACTATGAAATCTGATTAAGACTCTGTAAAATATGTGAATGCTGGTAACCAAGTAAGATCTAAGCATCTGTGTGCACATTGGGACACTTAAAGTGTATATACAACTAATAGATAGCAAGGTTGCAGTGCTGATATGTATATAAACGTACAGTATCACAATCTATGTATCTTTCCCACAACAATGTATGCTTGTGGACATATAAATGGTTTTATTTGTGAACATGTCTCAACTAGTCTGCTTGTTGCAGTCCCTCCCTTCAGTGGTGTCTCCTAGCTCTCCTCTCTCCACAGCTCCAACTGCCATACTTTTGTTTTAAATCATCTTTGTTTAAAATGATAATGACCTCTATGGTCTTTTCCCAAATGGTCTAATTTAAGTAGTATCTCACTGGCCACTAGATGGCTGTCATTAGAATCACCTGTAAATTAATAGTTTGTGACAGCAACAATATTATATGTGGGTGGGACAGGTGTTCATGTTATACCTCACAACTCAGGGTATCACACACCTGTATGTAGCTAAATCAGTGAGCAGAACACATAGCAGTTTTTGATATACAGTATTGTGCATGAACTTGAACTTATTGATGGCCCTGCATCAATATTCTTGATCGCCACAGGATCACCATAATCAAAAGAATTCATGAAATCATCCATGATATAAATATAAATATTTATACTAACGATATTTCAATAATACAATATTCTCTTTACACACTTTTCAGGAAATACTGTAGAAAGCACAGGTGCTGCTATGTTTCTATTTCCCGTCAGGGATGCCACCAGGATGCCCAATTGAATGGAACTCACTGGACAAGGAGCCATGGGTGCAGAGGGGCCCGGAAGTCCCTGTGGGTTTAGCGGCTTTTTGGAGATTGGGGTATGCTGGAAGATTATTTTCAGGCAGCCACAAATTGGGCATGTCTGACTGGCATTTGATGTGACCACTCTATGTTATTAATTATTGGGCTCTGGAGCATATAACTGGGCACGAGTGCTGATAAAATGGCTAGGAATATGGCATACGGTTGAAATTTGGTCTCCTGTCTGGGAATCTGAATAGGCTAAATGAATGATGGCAAACTCTTTTCAACCAAGGAGTTGGTGCAGTACTAAAAATGGACATCTGAACTCCTGGATGGGATCTATCTGGACTTCCCTGAATACTTGAACATTTCCATCACTGAGTCCTACAAAGTGCCCTCTCTTCTATAGCCACTCTCTTTTATAGAATACGTTGAAGTCGGAAAATATTACAGTACACACATCACGGACAAACTCCACACAGATGGCCTCCATGCGCGTACTTGTTCTGCCGTGCGTACACATACACGCAAGCTACGTATAACCGCTCACGCGGTCTTGCATGTTAGCACGTGGTATGAGTGAATACGGTAGCATACTCATTCGCACGGAAAAGCCATCAAAAGCCATATTCAATATTTTACCAATATAATGCATAAATCACACACTGATTTATCCTTCTAGTAGCTAGTTACAGTTTACACATAAATTATCCTCCTAGAAACTCTAGCACAATGTACCAGACTGCCTTGTTTACGCAAAGCTTTGAAATCCTATGAAGAAGGCAAATACCTTTGGTTACCCCCATTAAAACACAATTGAAAAGTGGGCGCTACAGAATTTAAATAAAATAATTATATAATAAATTAATAAACGGCAGCTCACACAGCGAGGATCTGGATATCCTCAAATTATAGGACACAAGGTCCAAAGAATTTGCATATCAAGTGTGAGCGCACTAATACAATTGTGAACATCTAATTTAATCAAAGGCTGCTGGTTTAATAAAAATACCTTTATTTGTCTCCTAAAAACAATGAATTATATAAACATCTATCAAAACATCTCAATAAGATAACAATCAAGACTGAGAGGAAATGAATACAATATAAAATATAAGCTCTAGCCAATTGGACTTTTATATTAGTAAATGGCATGCATACCGGTATATTAGTTTGTTAGAAAAAGCACAGCACAATTCTTTTCATACAGTCCTGCTGGTTAGTATAGCTGTTATTTCCCTCCAGGGGACTTATCAGTATCAACGTTAGAAAGCTGTTAAATAACCATGACTTGTATTATGAAAAAGAGTCACAGTCCCGTACTGTTTACTGCTAGGATATTTGTTCACTTTGGCAGTTTTGTTCAGGCAATGATGCTAGCAGCAGTTAGATAATTTCATAATGTGATGCTGGTAATTACTTGTTCCCCAGCATGACACTCCTATGGGCAATGCTTACCCCTCCACACTGCGGCGGTTCTAGTGTCTTGTGCCTGGCTTGGGGTACCGGCTTAGTGCGGCTGTCTCCGGCTGAGCATGAGACGCTGTAGCGTGTGGTGTAGCAGGGAGCGCTTGGTCGCGGACCGCGACTTCCGGGTTTTTCGGAGCTTCCGGCTTCCGGTGCATTCCACCTGACGTTTTCAATCAGCTGACGCGTTTCTCCGCCTTTAGAGGGTGGCGGTTTCCTCAGAGGTTTAGATTTCCAATTGTGCAGTCTCTATTTATCCCCCTCAGGGACTCCTCATTGGTCAGAGATTTCTATTAGAACATTATTGATAACATCTGATCGGTTCCTACTTGGGATACCTAATTTAACCAGCTGTAGAGTCCAACTGTGCCTTTCTATAGAGCTTTAGTATTGAATAGTACATACTATACATACTTAGAAAAATATAAGAAATATATATAAATAAATATATAAAATGAATATATAAAAAGAAAAAATTAAAGAATTAATTAAACATAATCTAATGACCACATTGAGGTGTCTTGGGTCTTATACTAGATATCTAGTCTATACATCCAAATCTTGGTTACCCCTTATGTAGTTCAAGTCATTAGTGATAATTAGTTCTAATTGCTTTTAGACCCTAATGATCAGAGGATACACAACCTACATTTTCCTTTGATGTACAGCAAAGAACATAAATAAAATAAATAAAATGTAATAGAATATACAAACACTGATGGATATAGATATATGGAGTATCAATCTAATCTAAACTAAACTAAAGAATAAGTACAGATGGGGAAATCGCTGGCAGAGAAATATTCTATGGCAGCTTAAAGGGGACTATGAATATACATTAGAAACTTATTTATGCGCATATTTAATTAGGACTATCCTGTCTACTATTCTACCATACTGATGACATTATACATACCATCCTAAAAATGTTATTATTTAGTGTATAGACACATATTGTTCAGTATTTATTGGTACATTGTAGTATAAGGTGCACTATTCCCTGAATGCAGACAACACAGAACACAAAAAATAACATCACTACAATTGTATGTGTTTCTATTTGGGGGGGGCTCCATTGTTCTAGAGTTGTCCAGTATTTGTCGAAGACAATAAATACTGGATTGTCATTGTCTTATCTGAAGACAGGACAAACAAAAAGACAATATCCAGGAACCTAGTTTAACTGGAGAGAAGCAATAGCTGACAAATTACATACCAGACATTTAGATATCTAAGGTAATAACATTCATGGTCTGAACTCTTGGAAGTGTGTGTGTGTGTGTGTGTGTGTGTGTATGTGTATATATATATATATATATATGTATGTATATGTTCCCTAACAAATTGTAACAACAGGAATATGTATGTGCGTATATATATATATATATATATATATATATATATGGATATATATATGTATATGGATATATGTATATCTTGAGGATGGAAATGGAAAATCATATCATGTGTGGGATCATATTACATAGTTACATAGTATCTAAGGTTGAAAAAAGACAATTGTCCATCGGGTTCAACCGATTTGTGGTCTCCTATGCACGATTATTTTGTATAAAATTTTGACTGGAGTTGCTGACTGCCGTTACGTTTTACTCATCTTTTTTATAATAACCATAGTGCATGACTATGCCCCGTAACCCTGGATATCCTTATCCATTAGGAATTTATCTAACCCATTCTTAAAGGTGTTGACTGAGTCGACCATTACAACTCCCTCAGGCAGGGAATTCCAAACACGTATCGTCCTTACCGTAAAAAAGCCTTTTTACGCCGTATTGTGCAGAATCTCCTCTCCTATAACCTGAGCGAGTGTCCACGAGTTCTCTGTGTTGATCTAACCAAAAACAGGTCCTGCGCAAGATCTGTATATTGTCCCCTTATATATTTGTAAATGTTGATCATGTCCCCTCTTAATCTCCTCTTTTCCAGTGTAAACATGCCTAGTCTTGCAAGCCTTTCCTTGTATTCCAGCATCTCCATACCCTTAATTAGTTTGGTTGCCTGCCTCTGAACCTTTTCTAGCTCCAGGATATCCTTTTTGTAATAAGGTGCCCAAAATTGTACAGGTGTGGCCTCACAAGTGATTTATATAACGGGAGTACAATACTCGTTCCTAGCATCAATTCCCCGTTTTATGCATGCTAATATCTTAGTAGCCTTCATTGTTCAGAGTCACATAAACAGTAATCTGGTGGGTATCAGAATATTGTCACATATTGCAACAATAAGTTATTAATAATACCAGATTTATGTATGATTAATGTGATGGGTTTAACTGGTCATGGGGCAGGAACTCAGATGCAAACAACAGAAATCACATCTCAAGTCTTAGCCATTGCCCACCACTTGAGCTGACCAATGATCCCCAGTGCACAGGATATGTCCCACCCCCGAACCAATGGAAGAAGAGCATACAGTGTCTATTGTATTGTGTTTTGACCAAATGTATAAAAAGCCAGCTGCAGGCCCGGTCACACACAATCTCTGAAGATCATCTACCTTGATGATTGAGGACCGGACCGGGAAGCGCAGGCGTACAAACGTATGTACCATTGACTGTAGCTTTTTTCTCTTATTGTATTGTATTATTCTTGTAATCCCCTGCTAGTAAAATAACCGTTGGTGGGTTGGACCCCAACATAGTTTTGAAATACAATTTGGTGTCATGTCCCATTTCCTGCTAAGGTTTAAGGTGTAATTCTACCACAAGTGTAGCTGCATTGTGCTCTCAGCGTGTCAGTGTGTGTGTGTATGCACTATGTGTACTTTGTACGTCCGTCGCGGCGTTGGTACGAAAAATCGGCATGGGGGACATATTTGAAACTCCAGTTTGTATCCATGGGACACTATTTGCAAGACCCATGGGTCCAGGCCAGATTGAGCCCAGATCTGACTGAAAAGTTTCAGATGTGCTCCCACCCGAGCGGACTCCCGAAAGGAAGCCCCAGCATCATGCTGCAAATTTGGCAGAATCAGGGGTTAACTATTGCTCCTGCGATCCTGGAGACACTGTGGACTTTTTCCCTCTTCCCCTCCCTCTACCTGCAAAGAAGGGGGAACCTTTGGCCTTATTATATTTGTTGGGCCGAAAGGACTGCATCTGAGAGTGATGTGTCTTTTCCACTGGCGCAGGAGCATAAGGCAAGAATGTTGACTTACCTGCGGTAGCCGCAGAGACCAACGCATCCAGCCCATCTCCAAATAAGGCATCACCTTTATACGGGAGAGCCTCCATATTTCTTTTGGAATCTGCATCAGCATTCCACTGGCGAATCCACAACGCCCTCTGAGCCAAGACTGCCATGGTAGCGGCTTTTGAACCCAAGAGCCCAATATCTTTCATGGCTTCTAGCATGTATGCAGCAGCGTCTTTGATATGACCTAACTTTAGGAGAATCTCGTCTCTGTCTATCGTATCAATTTCAGATGACAAGTTATCTGACCATTTTTCGAAAGGACTACTCACCCACGCGCAAGCAATGGTGGGCCTGAGCAGCGTACCATTGGCCACAAATAGATTTTAACGTATTCTCCAACTTGCGGTCTGACGACTTCTTTAGTGAAGCCGTCCCAGGTGCAGGGAGAATCACCTTTTTTGTTAACCGTGACAGGGCACTGTCTAAAACTGGGGGTGACTCCCACCTTTTCCTGTCCTCTGCCGGGAAAGGGTTAGCAACCTGAATCCTTTTGGGAATCTGAAATTTATTTTCAGAGTTTGCCCAAACTCCCTCAAAAAGAGTATTTAGCTCATGAGAAGGAGGGAAAGTTACATTAATTTTCTTTTCTTTATAAAAATAAGTCTTCTCCTGAGGTACAGGAGGGGCTTCCGTAACTTTCAAAACCTTCTTTACAGCAACAATCATGTATTGAATGCTTTTTGCCAATTTAGGATCTATTCCGCTGGAATCATGAGTGTCGACACAGGAATCAGAGTCAGGGGCGGATCCAGAAGAAAATGATAGGGGGGGCACCATGGAAGGGGCAAGTACATTTGCGTGTGGCTTCGGTGCATGTGAGGTGGCGCTTCTTATACAATGCCCACAGTTGTAGCCCTCATTATGCAATGTCCACTGTACTGGTAGTGCCCCTTATATAGACCCCATAGTAGTGGTGTCCTTTATGCAATGCCCGTATTGCTCCCAGTAGTAATGTTGCCTATAGTAATGCCCCCAGTCATTATGCCCCCAGTGGTAATGCCCCTGCAGTTATGACCCCAGTAGTTTACCTCCCCCCTTTAGTTTAGCCTCCCAGTGGTAATGCCCCCACTAGTTTAGCCACCAGTAGTAATGCCCCCCTGTAGTTTGCCCCATTGTAGTTTAGCCCCTGTAGTTATGCCCCCCTTATAGTTTAGCCTCCAGTAGTAATGCCCCCAGTAGTTTGGCCCCTGTAGTTATGCCCCCAGTAGTTTGGCCCCCCTGTAGTTTAGCCCCTAAGTAGTAATGCCCCTGTAGTTTAGCCCCCAAGTAGTAATGCCCCTGTAGTTTAGCCCCCAAGTAGTAATGCCCCTGTAGTTAAGCCGCCAGTAGTAATGCCCTCCTGTAGTATGCCCCCAGTAGTTACCACCTTTGTAGTTGGCCCCCAGTAATAATGTCCCCCAGTAGCTTGCCCCCAGTAGATGCCCCCCAGTAGTTTGCCCCCAGTAGATGTCCCCCAGTAATAATGTCCCCCAGTAGCTTGCCCCCAGTAGATGCCCCCCAGTAGTTTGCCCCCAGTAGATGTCCCCCAGTAATAATGTCCTCCAGTAGTTTGCCTCCAGTAGTAATGCCCCCTAGGACTTTGCCCCCAATAGATGACCCCCCAGTAGTAATGCCCCCAGTAGATACCCCCCCAGTAATAATGCCCCCAGTAGCTGCCCCCAATAGATGACCCCCCCAGTAGTAATGCCCCAAGTAGATGCCCCTCAGTAATAATGCCCCCAGTAAAAATGTCCCCCATTAGGTGCCCCCAATAGATGACCCCCCCAGTAGTAATGCCCCCTGTAAGTGCCCCCCAGTAATAATGCCCCCAGTAGCTGCCCCCCCAGTAGTGATGCCCCCAGTTATAATGCCCCCAGTTATAATGCCCCCAGTAGTAATCCCCCCCCAGTAGTAATGCCCCTTGTTGATGCCCCCCCAGTAGTAATGTCCCCCCGTAGTTTTCCCCCAGGAGATGCCTCCGCTGCATTAAGGAAGAAAAAAACATAATACTTACCGAGCCCCGTTCCCGCGCCGCTGCAGTCCTCCTCCTGGCTGGCGTCCTCTCCTCAGTACTATGAGAGAGACGTCATGACTGACGTCTCTCCCATAGCGCACGGCGCAGTGACAGCGCCGGAAGCCGGAGCTCAGTACTGAGCTCCGGCTACCGCTGTGCAGGGAGACGGGCGCCCGCTGGTAACACAATCTCAGCGGGCGCCCGTCATCTCCCTGTGCGGCGCCGACGCCGCGGGGGGGGGGGGGGACGGGGGGAGGCCACAAATGACAGGGGGGGCATGGGCCCGAGTGCCCCCCCCCTGGATCCGCCACTGATCAGAGTCCATGTCGGTATCAGTTTGTACTATTTGTGCAAATGGTCATTTATGTGACCCAGAGGGGTTGCCTGTGGACGAAAAAGCAGAACTATGAAAAATCACATCTTCCACTGATTTTCTCTAGTTTTCTGCATGAGACTCAGACTTATACAATCTCTTACTGATATGATTCACACTATCACGTAATTCTTTCACCCATTCAGGCTCGTGGTGTGCCCGCAGTGCCACCACATTACAACTCTTTGTCCCTAAAATGGCTCCCTCAGGGGAAGAGCTCCCTGCCTCAGACATGTCACACACGTGCATAAACACACCACAGACACTCCGGGACTTATAGGGGAATGACCCACAGTAAAATCTGTCAGAAGGACACAGATAGGATTTGCCAGTTCACAACCCAGTGCCAGTGATAAATATTCTTTGAAACACAAAATGCCCACAGACCTGTAGCTTTTATAATGATAATTTCACACTATAGCACCAAATTACACTGTGCCCCCCCTGTTTTGCACCCTGATACTTGGTTCAGAAGTGGAGGAGGACCAGCATTCTTCTCTGCAGCTTGGTAGGAGAGAAAATGGCACTGAGCAGTGTGCTGGCTGCCTGAGGAGGAAGCCCTGCCCCTGTAATGGAGTGTTTCTCCTCAGATTTTTCAATACTAATATTTATACTGGCGGGGGTAGGACTGTGCCTCAGCAACTTATGTCCTTGTATCTGCCAGTTTTGAGTAGGTTTCATGCTGCCCAGGCCCCCCCCCCCCCCCCCCCCCGCGCGCCTGTGTTACCGGGTAGCATGGCGCGCAGCATTCCCGCCCGCCGCGCGGTACCTTTCAGCCGTCATGATGAAGATCCTTCTTCTTATACTAAAAAATGGAGAGTAACACTTAACCAGCGCTCATGTGTAGATGTTCAGGATCTGCCGTATATCATATCAATTCGTCCTCACAGAAAGTCATGTGGAGGAAAAAGGTGTATATAGCATAACATCCTTTTATTTCACAACAATAAAACAAATAAAACAATGGTATAAATAGCACAAATCCTAGAGTATCAACAGGTACAGTGGATAATTACCAGATGTTCCAGAACTGCGATTACTGTCTAATCGCAGTTCTGGAACATCTGGTAATTATCCACTGTACCTGTTGATACTCTAGGATTTGTGCTATTTATACCATTGTTTTATTTGTTTTATTGTTGTGAAATAAAAGGATGTTATGCTATATACACCTTTTTCCTCCACATGACTTTCTGTGAGGACGAATTGATATGATATACGGCAGATCCTGAACATCTACACATGAGCGCTGGTTAAGTGTTACTCTCCATTTTTTACGTATACTTGTTCACTTTGGGTGAGGGGTTGGAGGAAACCTACTAGCACTACTAGCAGCTTTTTGCGCACGGGACACGATCATTTCATTTGTTACATTCTTCTTATACTGTTAGGGTTTCCTGCCCTGTGCTGCCACGTCGTCATGGCAACCGGGAGACAAGTGCTAGCGGAGTAACCTGAGCGCAGCTGATACTCCGGTTCGGGTCTTTTGCTGTGCAGTGGTTACAGGCTCTGTGCACGGCAGGGGATCCGGTGCTGGTTTTTGTGCTCACAGTCTGTGAGGTCTGAGTGGGGCGTGGACAGCACCTGCTTTATAAGGCCTCTTCTCAGGTTAAGCAGATGCTGCTGAATCTTTGTTGGTTAGTCAGTTCCTGAAAGTTAGCCAGTACTGTGTAGCTTTGTATTTGTTGTTGCTTACTGCAAATAGGCCTGGGGATTTGGTACTACACTCTGCCAATCCAGACCTAGCAGTAAGACTGGAGTCAGTCGTTTAACTTGCTGGGGTTCTTTTACTACTCTGTGAACTTAGCAAGTTTGCGGCTGTATTCTAAGACTTGCCTGCCTAAATCCTGTCTCACTGTGCAAGGTGTCAGGTGTCAGTTTAGTGGCAGTAAGCTGAACCTGTGCACTGCAAGTGAGAATTAGGATTGTGGAGACTCTCCTTGTGTCTTTCATTCCATCTCTGACCAAGGAGTTTACTGCCACACCCGTTGGTAACCCTTTAGGGTTTTGCTGTTGCCCTTAGCAACAGCATTTCGGGATCTCTACGTATTAAAACACAACATCTTGCTTTTCCCATCTGAGCATTACTAATACTAGGGAGACACCCAGTTCCTTAGCCTCTGGGCTTCTCTGTTCACTTTGTGTGTATTTTGTTACCCTATCACCTTCTGTGTACGTAATGTCATATTCCCCAGTCTGTCTGTGAGTTCATTTGTTTTGCATACCTATCCGTTCAGACACCAGTACATTCCTGCAGGCACTGGTGTGCATAACAGTTCAAACACCAGTACATTCCTGCAGGCGCTGGAGTGCATAACAGTTCTGACACCAGTACATTCCTGCAGGCACTGGTGTGCATAACATATTCAGCAGCCTAATACTCCTGTTGAAATTTTGTGGGAATATGGAGCATACCCCTCAAAATACGTTGCAACAGGTGGTCGATAAGGTGCAGGTCCTGACTCGACAATTTAATGATTTGTCCATTAAAATGCACACCTCCCAGGCCGCTGGCGGAGCTCCCGCAGCAGCAGCACCTTCAGGGGTTAAGGAGCCGAAAGTAAATCTCCCGGATCGTTTTTCTGGAGATCGCTCGCAGTTCTTTTGTTTCAAGGAGAGCTGCAAGCTATACTTCCGGCTTAGGCCTCAGTCTTCTGGGTCGGAGATTCAGCGGGTGGGCATAGTGATTTCCTTGCTACAAGGAGACCCACAGGTCTGGGCATATGGGTTGCAGCCTGACTGTCCGTCGCTTAAAAGTGTTGATGCTTTTTTAACGGCACTGGGCATGTTGTATGATGACCCTGACAAGACGGCCTCAGCCGAGGCTCAGATTTCGATCCTTAAGCAAGGGCGAAGGCCAGTTGAGGTTTACTGTACGGAGTTTCGGAGGTTGGCCCATGATACCCAGTGGAATGACCCAGCCCTGAGACACCAGTACCGAAGAGGTCTTTCTAACCAGATAAAGGACCAACTGGTACAATATCCCTTGCCTGATAGCTTGGATCAGCTCATGCAGTTATCCATCCGGGTGGATAGACGGCTGAGAGAGCGTAGGCTTGAAAGGGAGACTGAGGTTTCCTTCTTTCCCAAGGGAACCTCAGACTCTGAGGAATTTTCCGAGGAGCCTATGCAGATTGGGGCTACCCGCCTCTCCTCGCGTGAGAAGACGCGGAGGAGACAGCAGGGGTTGTGTTTGTACTGTGGGAATAAAGGTCATGTGGTAGTATCATGCCCAGAAAAGCCGGAAAACTTCAGGGCCTGAGGGTGATGGGAAATATCCTGTCAGGCCAGAAGTCAGAATTTCCCAAGAAGACTTTTATCATTCCGGTGACCTTGAAGATCCTCGGTCAAACTGTCAAGACTGAGGCCTTTGTGGACAGTGGGGCCGACGGGGTTTTTATGGACCGCCAATTCGCCCTGAAACACTCTGTTCCCTTAGTACCCTTGGCATCGGAAATTGAGATTTGTGGGTTAAACGGGGAACCATTATCCCAAGGTAAAATTACCTCTTGCACTAGCCAGATTTCTTTGTTTATTGGAGCCACACACTCTGAAAAATTGTCCTTTTATGTGACTGTCTGTACTTTTGCCCCATTGGTGTTGGGGTTACCCTGGTTAAGGGCCCACAATCCTCAATTTGACTGGGTCTCTGGGGAGATTCTTAGTTGGGGTACTGATTGTTTCAGGAGTTGCTTGAGCCTTCCAGTCAGGCTCTCGCAGCTAAGTTTGCCAGGATTGCCAGGGTGTTATGCAGATTTTGTGGACGTGTTCTCCAAAAAAGTTGCAGAGGTACTACCTCCCCATCGCCCCTATGACTGTGCCATTGATTTGTTGCCAAATGCTAAGCTTCCCAAGAGCAGGTTGTACTCCCTGTCACGTCCTGAGACTCAGGCTATGGCAGAGTACATTTAGGAGAACTTGGCTAAGGGATTTATCAGACCTTTACAGTCTCCAGTTGGGTCGGGGTTCTTCTTTGTGGGTAAAAAGGACGGTTCGTTGCGACCCTGCATCAACTTCAGGGAATTGAACCGTATCACGATTAAAAACTCATACCCACTGCCTCTCATTTCGGTCTTGTTTGACCAGCTTCGTACTGCCACCATTTTTTCTAAGATTGACCTACGCGGTGCGTACAATCTAATCCGAATAAGAGAGGGGGATGAATGGAAGACTGCCTTTAATACCCACTCAGGGCATTATGAATATTTGGTGATGCCTTTTGGGCTCTGTAATGCCCCGGCAGTCTTCCAGGATTTCATGAATGATGTGCTCAGGGAATATTTAGATAGATTCTTAGTTGTATACTTAGATGACATCCTAATCTTCTCCCATTCCCTGGAGGAACATCGGAAGCATGTACGCTTAGTCCTCCAGAAACTCAGAGACAACCGGCTTGGGGCGAAGCTGGAGAAGTGCGAATTTGAAGTTCAGCAAATCGCATTTCAAGGATATATTATCTCCCCAGAAGGTTTCCAAATGGAGGGTTCGAAGGTACAGGCAATCCTGGATTGGGTGCAGCCCACTAGTTTGAAGGCGCTTCAGCGTTTCCTGGGCTTTGCGAATTTTTATAGACGATTTATCGCTGGATTTTCGTCTATAGTGGCGCCCTTGGTGGCACTCACTAAGAAAGGGGCGGATGTTGCTCACTGGTCTTGTGAGGCTAAAGCGGCTTTTGCCCGTCTCAAGAGGGCATTTGTATCGGCCAAGGTGCTGCGACACCCAGATCCAGAGCGTCCTTTTGTGGTGGAGGTGGATGCCTCTGAGATGGGTATTGGGGCAGTGCTTTCTCAGATGGGAGTGTCTGATAATCGCCTTCATCCCTGTGCTTACTTTTCCCGTAAATTTTCGCCTGCCGAGATGAATTATGACGTGGGTAACCGGGAATTGTTGGCTATTAAGGATGCACTCGAGGAGTGGAGACACTGGCTTGAGGGGGCTAAGTTTGTGGTCTCAATTCTCACCGACCATAAGAATCTGGCATATTTAGAGTCAGCGAAGCGTCTCAATGCCAGGCAGGCACGATGGGCTTTGTTTTTTGCTCGCTTTAATTTTTTGATAACATATCGCCCTGGGTCAAAAAACATCAAGGCTGATGCGCTCTCGCGGAGTTTTGCTCCAATCCAGGAGACCACCGAGGAGCCGTTGCCCATTGTGTCCCCATCATGTATTAAAGTGGGCATTACCCAGGACCTCTTATCATTAGTCCTTAGAGCACAGGAGCAGGCTCCTCCAGACCTTCCGGTAGGTCTTTTGTTTGTGCCTCCTAGGTTAAGACAGCGAGTGTTCCTGGAATTCCATGCCAAGAAGTCGGCAGGTCACCCGGGTATTGCCAGAACTCGGGAGTTGCTATCTAGGGCGGTGTGGTGGCCCTCGGTGGCTAAGGATGTGGATCAGTGGGTTCGGGCATGTGACATCTGTGCCCGAAATAAGACTCCTAGAGGGGTTCCTGTTGGCCCATTACATCCACTCTCTATCCCATCTAAGCCATGGACTCACATTTCAATGGATTTTGTGGTGGACTTGCCCAAATCCTCGGGGATGACAGCCATCTGGGTTGTCGTTGACAGGTTTTCGAAGATGGCGCACTTCGTTCCACTGGTTGGGCTGCCATCGGCCAGACGCCTGTCTGAATTATTTATGCTGCATGTTGTGCGTCTCCACGGGTTGCCACTTGATGTGGTCTCTGACCGCGGATCCCAGTTTGTGGCCAATTTCTGGAGGGCATTTTGTTCCGATCTCCAGATTTCTGTCAGCTTGTCGTCAGGCTACCATCCGCAGTCTAATGGGCAGACTGAAAGTGTGAACCAGTCCTTGGAGCAGTTCCTCAGGTGTTATGTCTCCAAGTGTCAGACTGACTGGGTTGCTCATCTGTCCATGGCGGAGTTTGCCTATAACAACGCGGCTCACTCTGCTACAGGGATCTCTCCCTTCCTTTGTGTGTATGGGCATCATCCTAAGGCCAATTCTTTTGACCCCCTGGACTCCACGCCTGGTGGTTCCTCTGTGGTTTCGGTCCTTAGAGGTATTTGGCGGAAAGTGAAGAAAGCCCTTGTGTCTGTGTCATTAGTGACCAAAAGGGTTTTTGATAAGCGGAAAAGACCCTGCAGCTTCAAATTAGGAGACTTCGTCTGGTTGTCTACCAAGAATTTGAAGTTGAGACAGCCATCTCATAAGTTAGGCCCCTTGTTCATCGGCCCTTATAAGATCACCAGGGTTATCAATCCGGTGGCATTTCAGTTAGATCTGCCCCGTTCTTTGGGTATCAATAAAACATTTCATTGTTCCCTTTTAAAACGGGCGATTAGTAATCCTTCTTCCAGTGGAAGACCTTCCCCTCTTCTGATACGTGGCCAGAGGGAGTTTGTTGTTGAAAGGATTCTTGACTCGAAGATGGTTTGGGGTCGGCTGTCATTTTTGGTGCACTGGAAGGGGTATGGCCCGGTGGAGCGGTCGTGGGTGCGCAGTTGTGATCTTCATGCCCCCAGACTGATACACTCTTTCTTCTCGCAGTTCCCTGATAAACCCGGTGGTAGGGGTTCTTTGACCCCTCGTCAGAGGGGGGGTACTGTTAGGGTCTCCTGCCCTGTGCTGCCACGTCGGCAAGGCAACCGGGAGACAAGTGCTAGCGGAGTAACCTGAGCGCAGCTGATACTCCGGTTCGGGTCTTTTGCTGTGCAGTGGTTACAGGCTCTGTGCACGGCAGGGGATCCGGTGCTGGTTTTTGTGCTCACAGTCTGTGAGGTCTGAGTGGGGCGTGGACAGCACCTGCTTTATAAGGCCTCTTCTCAGGTTAAGCAGATGCTGCTGAATCTTTGTTGGTTAGTCAGTTCCTGAAAGTTAGCCAGTACTGTGTAGCTTTGAATTTGTTGTTGCTTACTGCAAATAGGCCTGGGGATTTGGTACTACACTCTGCCAATCCAGACCTAGCAGTAAGACTGGAGTCAGTCGTTTAACTTGCTGGGGTTCTTTTACTACTCTGTGAACTTAGCAAGTTTGCGGCTGTATTCTAAGACTTGCCTGCCTAAATCCTGTCTCACTGTGCAAGGTATCAGGTGTCAGTTTAGTGGCAGTAAGCTGAACCTGTGCACTGCAAGTGAGAATTAGGATTGTGGAGACTCTCCTTGTGTCTTTCATTCCATCTCTGACCAAGGAGTTTACTGCCACACCCGTTGGTAACCCTTTAGGGTTTTGCTGTTGCCCTTAGCAACAGCATTTCGGGTTCTCTACGTATTAAAACACAACATCTTGCTTTTCCCATCTGAGCATTACTAATACTAGGGAGACACCCAGTTCCTTAGCCTCTGGGCTTCTCTGTTCACTTTGTGTGTATTTTGTTACCCTATCACCTTCTGTGTACGTAATGTCATATTCCCCAGTCTGTCTGTGAGTTCATTTGTTTTGCATACCTATCCGTTCAGACACCAGTACATTCCTGCAGGCACTGGTGTGCATAACAGTTCAAACACCAGTACATTCCTGCAGGCGCTGGAGTGCATAACAGTTCTGACACCAGTACATTCCTGCAGGCACTGGTGTGCATAACATATACACTCACCTGTTGTCTGACTTCTGGCTCTGTAAGGGGGGTGACGGCGGGCTGTGGGAGTGAGCACATAGCCGCAGCTAGCGTTCAGTACCCTTCAGGAGCTAATGTCCTGTCAGCCAGAAGCAGAGCCATGGAACTATTCAGGAAGTTGGTTCCTACTTCTGCCCCCTAAGTCCCACGAATCAGGGAGACTGTTGCCAGTAGTTCTTCCTGAAAATAAAAAAAAACCTAACATAAAGTCTTTCAGAAAAACTCAGTAGAGCTCCCCTGGAGTGCATCCAGTCTGCCTGGGCACATTTTCTAAACTGGGGTCTGGAGGAGGGGCATAGAGGGAGGAGCCTGTTCACACCCTTGAAAAGGCTTAAAGTGCCCATGGCTCCAGCGGAACCGTCTATACCCCATGGTACTGAAGTGGACCCCAGCATCCTCTAGGACATATGAGAAATTTATTTTAGACAGCATCACCTTTATTTTAACTAATAATTATTTTATACTTGAAGGTACTTTTTATCTACAATTGACTGGCACTGCCATGGGCACCAGGTTCACCCCCAGCTACGAAAATGTATTTATGGCCCACTGGGAAGAACAAGTAATATTCAGTGGCGGTCAGCTGGGGTTGGACCTGGTGCCTTGCAGCGTTTTATAGATGATATTTTTATATGGAGAGGAGGAACACAAGATTTAGTTAATTTTTGTGATAAACTAAATTCAAATGATATGTCCATTAAACTAGCTTTTATTACTAGCCAAATTGATATTGTCTTTTTGGACCGTGAAATTTATGTAGATGTGGGAGTTTTAAAAACCCGGACATTTAGAAAACCAACAGAATCGAATAGCTTTATAGAAACTTCGAGCCTACACCATTCTAATAGGCTGGAATCAATTCTGTTTAGTCAAGAGAAATTGTACTGACAGTATAGTTTGTAATAAACAACAAGATGGCCTATCAGAAAGACTTATAGCAAAGTGGTTCTCGATTGATTTACTAAATAAAACTAGAGAAAAAGTAAATACAATGGAAAGAGACGATTTGTTAAAAGTCAAATCCCCAATGGAGGATAAAAAGGATGAGAATAAATTCCAGTGGGCATTTATTAGCCAATTCAATGCTAAACATAAAGAAATAGAACAAATCTTTAAGTCAAACTGGAAATTGTTAAAACAAGATCCTCCACTGGGTAAGGTCATACCTGATAGACCAAATTCATCTATAAGAGAGCACCGTCATTACAAAACCACCTAGTAAGGAGTAATGTTGAAATTAACCCCAGACAAAGTATTAGAACTAAGGGGTTGCACCATGGTGGAGACTGTTTAATGTGTAAAACCGTTAAATCTAAAGATAGGAAAATCACCAATTTGGGGATTAACAAAAGGACGGTAGAAATAAAGGAATTTATTACTTCTCATTCGAGAAATGTTGTATAAGTTCTTGAATGCTTGTGCGGTTACTTCTATGTGGGTAAAACCACAAGGAGTTTAAAGGTTCGAGCAGCGGAACATATTTACAACATTAAAAAAGGTCTACTTACTCATACGGTTTCCTCTCACTTTAAGGAATGTCATATGTCAAAGGAGTGCAGCATCAAAAGCTTTTGGGGTATACAACAAATACAACCCCATTGGAAAACACGAAATTTAAAAATAAGATTATCTCAGGCTGAGATGTAATGGATTTACCATTTAGGCACCTGAAAGGATTCCTCCTTATTTCCTTAACCCTCGATGTGATAGCCTCTTAGACGTCCGTGAGTGTAAACCTTTTATGCTACGAGTAACATGCACAACACAAGCAGTAAAGATTCACACTGTTTATTGTTGGTTTAACAAAAGTATATAAAAGAAAGGATTTAGGGCGTGTATATCCAAAGTCAATAACTAATTGGACAGAACACAAAGGGGGCTAACATAACATGATTGGCTAGGAACTGCCGCAGTGGAAGGATATGCATATATGGGCAAGTTGGTACTCAAATAGGAAGGTTATTCACACGGTATAAAAAAGATAACAGACAAGGACAGTAGCAAAAATGTGCTGGAACATTAAGTTCTATAACACAAGCAATTCTATGACATTGAAGCAGAGACGAGCTTTAACCCTTTCAATCCCCTCTTAGAATCATTATTGTTATACTATATGATTCTTGCAAAGCTTACGTCTTTCTGCACACCAATGGCGCAATTTTTAGCCTGAGCGGGAGTTGCAGTAATTGTTGGGCATTTTAAGAAGGGTTAATCGTTGGGTTAATGATGTTCCGTGTTTATCCTTTTCATCTAAGGCTTCAGCGGGCTTATAGCCCCATGGGGTACCTGTGTTCCAGGCAGCCGCGGACCATGAGCTGCAATCATTTCCCCAGTTATGGCCTGTAACGCAAATATAAGGTACCTCGGGGCTTAGGTTGTCTGTGGGGTCAGCGCGGATCTGGTAGTCAACAGACTTTTGGACAACAGCTAGTTGGGGGAATTGGAAATAATCTAGTATGTAGGTTGCAGTGTATGTGGTGGAAGAGTTATACCA
The DNA here is from genome assembly GCF_028390025.1 of Pseudophryne corroboree. Taxonomy (NCBI): domain Eukaryota; kingdom Metazoa; phylum Chordata; class Amphibia; order Anura; family Myobatrachidae; genus Pseudophryne; species Pseudophryne corroboree. The sequence goes on along the minus strand of NC_086445.1, from coordinate 232,583,685 downwards.
TAGTGTCAGTTTCCCTTATTCTGAGTTATATCAACCTCAGTCATTGAGAGGGGAAAATGGGCCAGTAGGGCTATCAAGATAGTCCCCAGGGTAAAGATAGGGGGCATTTTCTTCATCCTCCTCTGGTCTTCTGTCTTCGCTAGGTGGGAGGTCAGGGCTGTCCGCCCCTGTTCGTACCTCACTGGAAACACCTGTTTCCTCCTCTAGGTCTGGTCTAGGAATTTTCTTTACTCGGGAAGCATGGATCCAGGTGGGACTCTCTTCTGTCAGGACTGCGGTTCGGGTTACAGCAACGACTTCCGCCTCTGGGCCATAGGTGAAGTCTCCTCGGCTCTTGCTGCGGGGGAGGATCTTCACCACTACTCTGTCTCCGACCTTAAAAGGGTGTGTTGGTTCCTGTGGATTCAGAGGGTTTTTTACAAGCGACATCATGTTCAATCTCATCAAGTTTGGTTATGAGGGCCCTGACATACTCTTCCCTTATAAGTTCTAGATCTCCTTCCTGTATCATCAACGGTTTCTTAGCCCAGGGTGTGGGGAAGGGTCTACCCATTAGTATTTCAAAGGGTGAGTATCCTAGAGTTTTCTGTGGGGTCATTCTGATTTCTGCAAGGATAATGGGAAGGACCTGCTTCCATTTGTGGAAGGTACCTCCTGTGGCCTTCCTTAGTTTGTCTTTGAGGGTCCTATTCATTCTTCCTACGACCCCTGAACTCTGCAGGTGGTACGGGATGTGAAACTTCCACTCCACCTGCAGAGCTTTTACTAAGGCCTGTGTGATTTTGGCTGTAAAGGCTGAGCCTTTATCACTATTTATTTGCAGGGGGCACCCCCATCTAGGGATTATTTTCTGTGTTAGGATTCTAGCTACTATCTTGGCATCCTCTGACTTAGTTGGGAATACCTCTGGCCAGCGAGAGAACATATCTACAATGACCAGGGGATATTCTTGTTTACCTGTACCAGGGATATGGGTAAAATCAATTTGTAAGTGTGTAAAAGGGGTGGTGGGGTATTCAAGATGCTGGTGTTTAGCTTTATTAGGGTTGTTAGGGTTGTTCCTGAGGCAGGTGATGCATCTGCTAACATATTGGTCCACAAGTGATTTGGCATTAGTAACATAAAAGTCATTGGTTAGTAGGAGGAGTGTTGTGGCTTCACCACGGTGACCAACACCACGGCAATGGGCAACGAGCAAAGGGGCACCGGACCGGGGCACACAGGGTTTCCCCTCTTTGCAGATTAATCCTGATTTAGGATTTTTTCTGCAGAATTGGGTAAGTCCAGTCGGAGAGATCAGTATTAGTCGCAGCAGCTTGAAGTTGAGTGAGCAGATGGACGTTGTCAAGGGAGGAACATGCTCTAGTGAGTGCAATGAGTTCTGCAGCTTGCGCGGACCGATAAGGTATTGGTAGGGCTTCCAACACAGTGTCAGGGAGGGTGACAATGGCATAGCCAGCCTGGTATGTATTGTCATTGGGCCTACTACAGGAGCCGTCAACAAAAACTATGTCTGCGCCTGGTATGGGAACGGGAGACATGTCAAGTCTGGGAGAAGTTTCAGCTTCAATGGAAGCAGCACAGTCATGTAGGTCGGGTGGTTCATCCTCGGGACCTTTCAAGCCTAAAAGGGCATTGAGAATGGGTGCAGGGCCAGAAGAACTAGCAGTGTACTTGATGGTAAGGGTAGGGTTACTCAAAAGGAGTACTTCATATCCACTAAGGCGTTGTGCTGACATGTGCTGTGTGTGTAAGCCTTTAAGTATTGCCAGGACATCATGTGTGGTGTGGAGTACTGTGATGTGGCCTAAAGTGAGGGTAGTGGCCATTTCTGCAACCATTGCACAGGCTGCCAAAGCCCTGAGGCAGGCAGGCATACCTTGCACAGACACTGGCATGACTTTGGAAAAAAAATGCCACGGGGCGCAACTTCCCTCCATGAAACTGTGTGAGCACCCCCGCCATGGTTTTACAATTGTCCCTTGCATATAGATGGAAAGGTAGTACACAATTGGGGAGGCCAAGTGCCGGACTTTTATCAACATACATTTTAAACTTTCATATGCAGTTAACATTTCTTGTGACCATTGTACAGTTTTAGGTTTGTCCTTCAGTGTGGCTTGTCTCAAAATGTTATCATAATAAGAGCAATCAGAAATCCACTGTCTGCAGTAATTTACCATACCCAGGAAGGACAGTAGTTCCTTCTGGGTAGTTGGGGTGACCAGGCCCAATACAGACTGTATGCGTTGTGGACTGATTTTCCTCTCTCCCTGAGTGAGCACAAAACCTAAGTAATCAACATGCTTTTTACACCATTGCATTTTTGTTTTGGACACCTTGTGTCCACATTCACAAAGCCAGTTTAGTAATGAAACACCATCCTCTCGGCAGGCCTCCTCAGTTTGACTACAGAGCAGCAGATCATCTGCATACTGTAGCAGGACTGAACCATGGTGAGGTTGCCAGGGCCCCAATGTGGCCTGGAGACAACAGGTGCGTCAATAATCTGCACCAGGTAAGTTGTTTACCCTCAAAAGAAAAGGCAAAAAGTAATTGTGTCTGTGAATCTACAGGTATGCTGAAAAAGGCATTCTTCAAATCAATTACAGAGAAGAACGCAGCATCTGCAGGGATTGCAGAAATGAGTGAGTTTACATCTGGAACAATTGGTGCAATTGGGACAATTAACTGATTGATCGCTCTGAGATCCTGTACAAATCTTATACTGCCATCAGCTTTGGCAACAGGGTTCACAGGAGTACAGTATGGTGATACAATATGTCTGAGAATACCCTGTTGTAAGAATTGCTGTATCATGGGGCGGAGACCTTCTATAAACAGGTTGTGAGTCGGGTTTGAGATTGGCCTTATATGGTGTGCATGAGATTAGGCCAGTGTCATATGGACCTTCCGACCAAAGAGCGGGGTTTACTTGAGCTAAGTCAGGCATTGGTGGGTATCCCATTGACTCCCATTGAAGGAGCAGTCTTTTCCAAATCACCATCATATAGGTCAGAACACAAAACACTGGTTGTTGCACCGCTGTCCACAAAAAAGGGAACTTTACTTCCATTTATAATAAGTGGCAGCAGAGGTGAATCTTTCCCTGACTGCGGGGTTGGTTCTGTCTGTCAAAGCGTCTGGAGTTCTGATAGTTATGAGTGAGTGCAGGTTTCTTTACATCAAAACACCCTGCAGCCTCTTTCTCATACAGATGTTTTTTTTTTAAATCTATCGTACTATCAGAAGTCCAGGAAGAGACGCTTTGCTTAACAGAAACTATGACAGAAGGTAGAAGGTTGTTAATGAAGGTGGAAATGAGTAAGCTTTCTGAGTTAAGCAAAGGTAAGCCAGCGTCATCTGTCCAGCAGTCCTTAAACCTTTTCCAAAACTCAGTAACAGACTATGAAGGTTTCTGTTTACAAGCTACAGCGACAGGCAAAGAAGCACAGGCAAAGGAGCACGGGTTTTAAAGACTTCCTTCATATGTGTATAGCTGCGTCCTTTGCAAGCTTTGCGCAAATAGGATATACAGCCATCGGGGGTAATGGTGGGCTTGGGACAGTGTTTTACTATTATCTAGACTCTGGGTTACTGGTGCGTTAGGGATAGAGCTAGTGGACGCATTTTCTAGCAGTGGAGTTGGAGGCGATCCCATCTGGCGTGAAAGGGTTACTGCTGCTAAGAGATCTGTGTCTTTAAGCGCAGGATATATTGGAATGTAAGGGGGAGGCGAGAGGGATTTCAAAGATTTACAGTTTCTCACTTCTTCGCTTCTGTGCTGTTGGGAACTGATATTTTTAATCCTCCATATAGAAAGGGTAATTACTGCCTTCCCATGGGAATGGGTCCTGTCCTGCTTTCTCTGTCTACCCTGCTAAATTATCCACCCAGGGATCAATCAAATAATAATCAGAGGTAGAACTACGGGCCACGTATTCTTTACATGTCTCGGAGGGGGGTATACAGTTTTCTTACTCTGACCAGAGCCCATAGTAAAAACACAATTTCCAACAACTTTCTATGCATGCATCAGCTAACCAGTTAATTAGTTATTGACAATATCACAATATCATCTGCATAGTACTTTAACAAAAAACAATTGATAGTAATAATCTGTACGTTTACTCACCACTCGTACAGGGACTTGGAAATGCAGCGTATTGTGATAGGAAGCAAGAAAGTTATAAGGGTATTCAACAGACGTGCACTTACCACGCGTCAAGCTGAATACATGAAACTTATACTCTAATATCTGTTATGGCCATAACATAATAGACAATCAAATCGAGGTAAAATCTACGTTATGTATAGACTCCCAGGTCTATTTTAAGTATCCCAGATACTAACGTCTTTGGAGAATTGCGCTTGGACCCCCGGTCCCTTCTCAGACGTATCTTTAAGTCCCAGACATTAAAGATGTTTGGTCACGTGTTCCCAGAACACTGACACGGATTCAGCTTCAGTGTATGACCGCAATCCCGTATGGCAAAGACAGACAATAAATTCTCTATCTTACCATCTGGGGACGATCAACTGAATCGCGGACGGAGCCCCCACTTGAAAGGATTCCTCCTTATTTCCTTAACCCTCGATGTGATAGCCTCTTAGACGTCCGTGAGTGTAAACCTTTTATGCTACGAGTAACATGCACAACACAAGCAGTAAAGATTCACACTGTTTATTGTTGGTTTAACAAAAGTATATAAAAGAAAGGATTTAGGGCGTGTATATCCAAAGTCAATAACTAATTGGACAGAACACAAAGGGGGCTAACATAACATGATTGGCTAGGAACTGCCGCAGTGGAAGGATATGCATAAATGGGCAAGTTGGTACTCAAATAGGAAGGTTATTCACACGGTATAAAAAAGATAACAGACAAGGACAGTAGCAAAAATGTGCTGGAACATTAAGTTCTATAACACAAGCAATTCTATGACATTGAAGCAGAGACGAGCTTTAACCCTTTCAGCACCCTTCTACCCAAGGGACTAAACGGGGAATTTTAATTAAACTGCTTTTTAACTTGAATTTTAATTCAACTATTTGTCTTAGATTATTTAATGATCTTTTGGGTTTGCACTCCTTTATGTTTTATGGTGTTCTGGTGCCAAAGTTGTCAGTCATGTCATTTTCCTGTGTTTGTTACTAATTATGTTTCTATTTTGAGGTACTGCGCTGTATTTTGAATAGATGTGGACATTATTATATACTTAGTGAATCCTTGTTTGAAACGATAACATTGAACTATTTGTGGAACGCATAGCCAGCTTAATGATAACTTCCGGAAATGAGAGGGTCCGCGTCATATGGTCAGGTGATGACGACGACTTCCGGCCGAGTGGAACGCACGGCCATCTTGGATCTGGTCTCCTTATCGATCTGCGCCGGCGCGGACAACTGGGAAGCTTTTTAGCGGAGATGTAGTTCAGGTGATGCCTGTATTAGATAGGGTATAAATAGGGAGTTTGGGTGAGCAGTATTTACGCTTCTGACGAAGGACACGTCTGAAACGCGTTAAGCGTACTGCTCTCCCGTTTGTACTATCCCACTGTGAGGCCGCTGCTACTTCAAAGGTCCTGTACTGGAGTCCGGTTCCGGAACCTGATTGTCCAGCAAAACCCAGATTCACCAGGGTGTTCCCAGGACCTTTCTACTCGTTGCTGCTAGAGCCTGAGGGGGAATTTTCTATGCGCTTTTTATCTTCTATGTTTGTAAGTGTGATGTATTAATAAAATCACCTTTTTTTAAATAATTTGCACTATGGTATCCTTTATTGTGTACCCCTTTATGAGCTAATTCAGCTCTGTGTTATATATGAAGGTGACAAAGTCTATTACAGTTTTCATCAGAAAGAACCATTGGAATACCATCTGCTATTTGTGATACTTGAAAAACTGTATTTTTTTCTATTTATTTATCACAATGTGGTGAAAATAATTTGGTGAAGTGGTTTATCTTTGGAGTGCTTACAATCTCTCTCTTACATTTTCTAAAAGTTGTATCTGGAGAAGCAACCGGCAGGTCTGTGACAAATAACATTCTCCACTTTTTGACAGTTATCTACTCTATAGTAATACTCTCCATTGGACACTCACTGCCACTCTGGCAGCTCTATTCTTGATAATCACAAGCCATTCTCTGGCAATGTTCTCTACAATAGTGGCTCTCTCACTCTCTTGTAATCTGTCTCCTTTCATGAGCATTCGTTTCCTAAAGGAGCACCTTCCGCTAAAACAGCTCTCTTTTATTCCCAGTTTTCCTTCCACAGTGGCACTCTAGTCGTTGGCCACTCCTCCTACCTTGGCCACAAGTCTATGCTTCTCCTTTCACATTCATATCACAATGATTAATCTCTGCAGGCTCTAATATTACTAAATTCACCAACATGCCCAAGAAGCTTTGGAGGAAATCTCTGACACTGGAGGACAGACAGTTACGCACCCAGTAACTGCTTTCTCTCTGCTCCCAAGTCACAGCCCTACAATGTTGGAGAGTGCTGTCAAATGTTGACATTTAAAATATGGAATACTGTATTTAAGAAACTGAACAGTCATACTTTTAATTGTAGACATCTTCAATAACTGAAGCAGAGTACTCTTGTACACTGCATACCCTACACAAAAGGCTTCTACAAAACAAAATTATGGTGATAGATCTATCTATCAAGGTTCCATTTCGCTCAAAAAATTGGCTTGTCGGATTACATAATAGTTATTTGCTACCAATCAGCCAGACATCAGACAACACCCTTCTCTGAAACACTATATTTTAATTAATGGTTTCAACATATGTACAGTATGGTATATATTACCTTTTGTGTGAAACAGACTTCCTATGCAATAACAATGGGTCAAAAGTCTGTGAACTTCTGCATACATTCAGTGAGATCTCAAATATTTTCTGAATAAATAATGTCACGCAGAGCACGCATTCCATAACCAAGGTCATACAGTGGTAACAAGCAATGTTCTCTCTGAGGGGTTTATTTATTAAGCATCAGGTTGTAAAATCTAGTGCTTCTGATCATGTCTAAGATTGATAATTAAAAGAGAAATGCTTTTACCAAAAATGTCTTGCTAGTTAAAGCATTGTACTTTTAAATATTGGGCATAAATATTATCAGAAGCATCAGGTTTTACAACCCAATGATTCATACATTATAATCCCTTAGAATCCTACTGTATAGCAAGAATGTAATTTAACCAGTCTACAGTAGAGGTAACTTATAAACGTCACCCTGAGCTTAGTTTTGCACCACTCTACCTTAATGGTTCACACATTCCGGATAGAAGCATAAAAATCTCCAGAGATATGTACACATGACTGAATTAAAATATCTGGTTTTTTTAAATATATACTTTAATACTTTGTCACTGTTCAGAGTACTAAAGCAGAAAATACTATGGAAGCAAAGATTGAAAGTGATAAAGTGGAGCAAAATTCACATCCTATAGCAGGGTGAAATTTGCCTTGCTCATCTCGATATTGCAATAAAAGTCCCTAAAAAGGCACCCTCTCCATGCTTTTATCATATTTCAATACACACTCCAACTACTATTACGGCTAGGTGTCATCCGCAATAAGAAACTAAAATATAGCAAACAAAGATTTACTGGGAATAGTATATACCTTTCTTGAATCATGACATACTCATCCAATAACAGTTCTGACAGATCACTGCAAATTTGAAATAATCAAATCAGCCAAGAGATTATTTGTTAGATACACAACTTGTAGACTCTTTTCTCAATTTAATTTTCTTATGCATTGTGACGATGCTGCCGGCCAATTCCACAAATACGCCAATTTGAGAACTGCCGTACGGGGTCACTTTTGACACACGGAATTACTTAAATACTTTCAGCTGCCACCAGCAAAGACTTTTCAACATATTACGAACGTTGCAGGCATCTTTAGCTTTACCTGTCACACACACACTGCAATACTTAGAAAAATAGGTAGGCGTGAGCCACACAGGCGTTGAGTTCATAAGAACAACAGAAATCAGAACTAAAATTAGGATTTTAATTTCAAGAATACTTCAGAGCTTTGGTTACAAAAAGGTTACAAAGATTATTAAGAATATTTTAAAAACACACACAGAATACAGCAATCTCAATAAATGAAAAGGAAATAAAAACTTACAGAAACCCTTAACTCACTTACGCAAACGAATATTGGATATTTCTGCCGTGGGGGACTTCACAGAATAACTCAGGTCATCTCCAGCATACTAGCTGTGTCCCCAAGAGATCACAACACCTATTTATATGAGTGGGACAGATATAGTCTCCAACTTCATCAGTCCCCCTCCCTTGGGATTTTTAACGGTTTCCCTGTTGGACATACTTGGTGCTTGGCAACAGCCAAGGAGGGTGGTAAGGGGTGTATTGTATGAATCGCTTTCAAAGAAAGTGAGGTTTATGACATTAGCCAGGAAATAGGATCCCTGGTCTGTTTACAGCTCCTCTGTTTACCTAACAAACAAATTGGCCTTATCAGCCCTCAATGTCCAGAGTTGCAAATCTCTGCTTTTGATGTAGAAATTTCATCCCCTTTACAATGGTCAAGTCAGGCACATGTCATCTCAAACTTTATGGTCTGCAGATCTTCGCCAGCCTGGCCTATTGGGGTCAAATGCAGGATATTGTCTGTCAGCCATGTTGTCAAATCTCGGCTGAAAAGAATACAAAATTATATATATATATATATATATATATATACATACACACAGTCACTTGAAAACATTATTGGTGATTATTCCTGCAGGTAATCACCACACCTTAGATCACATATAATTTGTGATCCTCCTTTCTGTATTTAAACGTGACATCTCCCCCGGAAAATGGCGCACAAGGGCCGGTGACCCACGTCACCGACTCATTGCTGCGCTACTGACCACTTGTTCACCTTGCCATGATAAACCATCTGCATTAGTGTGTTGAGAACCCTTTCTGTGCTGGATGGTACAGGTATACTGCTGCAAGGTGAGACTCCATCTCAGGAGTTTCCTATTGTCTCCAGACAATCTATTAAGTTTACTCTGACCGACATCAGACACATTTTTACACATTTGATTCACATGATCCCCTGGTACTTTCAACTCTACATGGGTGAATATATTACCAACGGGAGTACTCTCATGATTAATGCTCACGGTGGGACAGGTGACTATGTTCTTCTCCCACATAATCTCACCTTGTGCCCTTTCCCGATATGGTGGCCTGTCCCTCACACACATGGGCCCCGAGGTCGGGGCATCTTTCCCTACAGGATGCTCTTGACAGGTTTCCCTGCACGTCATTTGGGGTATACCTAGGACATTGGGATCCTCACCTAAATGTCCCTTTCTGAGATAAAGTCTTCCTGATTTATCTCCCCAGCCTGTCTGACTGATCTGTGTCCATACAGATGCTAAGTCAGGATCAGCTGGTTGCCCTTCCTCGGTATAGTGGGCAAATATGTGTTTTGTGATGGGAACACACTCTTTCGTACCTGTGTTGCTATCTCTGCTGTTAGTGTATGTGTTATAGCTGCGTCACAGCTATGGCCTTTGTCACTCTGCCCCATCTCCACAAGACTGGGGTCGCCCACCTCCATACACAACCTCTGTGAATAACCACTGTATACTTCTACACTCCTGTTACCTACACCTGGAGAAAGAATAACATGTTCCTTTCCAGGCTTAGCCTCAGGAGGTTGATAGGCCCTCGCCCTCAGAGGTTCTGCAGCTTCTGACTGTGGCCCACCCCTCCCTGGCTGCTCTCTGTCAGGAAGAGGGGGGTTTGCATGGCAGGACTTGCATCACACTCCTGTCCAAACCTTTTGTTCATCTTATCACCTGGCACTTGTAAATGGAGATTCTCATTCTGATTAAATACAGTTTCACACTTTTTACATACATCAGTGCCTATGTCAAGCACAGCCATTCCTGACACTGATAAGTTTTCTACTTTCATTGCTAAGTGTAAAGGAGACAGTCTCTTATCAGCAGAAATACTTTCTGATTCTTTTCAAAGAGTTAATGTGCAGCCCTTCTGCATTGCCCTCTGCTTGGTACCTATAGCTAGGTCACACCTCACATCAGACACATCTTTATACAGTGTGCCCACATCATTCCCAGGTATCTGTAACTCGGTGGGTCTAGTGGTGCCACAATGGGGAGAAATTTCCTCATTAACACATACTGGGGAAAATACACCTAGACACTTCTCCCAAACAATTTCTTCCTGGCCTTGTGCTGTATTGGGACTAGCTCTCTGTTCGGCCTGGAGAGGTAAGTTTTCCACTGAAGCCTCAGTGTATGGGAATCCCTGCTGGGTGTCTGCATGCAAAAGCAGGGCAGGAAGAGGGGTCTGAGGGGGAGGGACAGCAATGTGTGTTTCTCCCTTCTCAGCTGTTGACACAGCCCCCTTCTCTGACACAAACCTGGTACCTAACATGCTGGCAGCTCCCCCGACAGACACATTATTTCCAACATTGATACATGCATCATCAGAAGTACTGGTAACATGGTTACAAGACAATTCATCATCCTCATTGACTCCCTTCCCTAGGCCAGTATCTGAGCTTGCAACTTTCACAGGGAGGGAGGGGGGTGGAGGGGGATCTCTGGCTTTTGAGTCACCCTCCCCACTGGCAGGGGTTAAATCACAGCTTTTCTGTGCTGCTGTACTGCGTGTCATTACTGCTACCCCAGGCGTGGTATTACATACATTGGCATTAATGTTGTGTAGATCAGCAGGTGTCCCCTGAGGAAAAGAAGGGTTAGTTCCTGCAGCAATACAGTTCATTTCACTGGTATTATCACAAGTCTCTGTCACAGTAGGAAATGCAACATGTTCACGGGGCACTACGTTTTTACCCAGAGTCACTTCTGTGCAAGATCCAGCAGTATCACATAGCATTACAGGTACTGCACACAGAGCAACATCATTGCAAGGTTTAGCATCATCCCATACTACCTGAGATGATTCACATATTTCAACCGACTTAGAAATGTCAGGCACAGATTGTGTTATCAATTGTCCAAAGTCAGTTCTCACGAACACATTCTTGGGAATAATATCTGACACTCCCACCTCTCTTGTCGACATAATCTCCTCCACAATCAGGTTCTCCTGAAAATCAGCTTCTTCCAGCTTCAAATTCTGCGCAGACGGTGGTAATATGCTGTTCGCATCTCCTCCCAGTAGGGTACACTGCACCTTTGGAAGCGAGAACTCTGTAACATAGTCCACACCGACTGTAGATGATGGGGGTACCTGTTCCTCCTGGGGCACCCCTGCAAGCTGGACTACTGCTTCTTCCGCTGATAAAAGAAGCTTTTACAGACGTTGTCTTTCATCATCCACTCTGCGACACTGATCGTGCCAGAATGGGGTATCGAGCTTCCTCACATTGCCTGCCTCTCTCCATGCATCTTCAAAACATTCCTCCAGCTCACGCAGCAGGTACGTTGAACTCATCTCGGAACCTGACCGCAGAAGTGTGGATCGATACCTGCTGAAGGCATTGCACTCGCTCACCTCTGCCCACCAGAGCATCTTGCTGTGGGTATTGTCACGGCATACAAGACCCTGCAGCCGACATTCTTTAATTAGCTCCTCCGTACTCCGAAAACAGGTCATCTAGGCCATACCCCCATTGCTCTTCTGACGCTGTCTCGGATGGTGGCCCAACAATTTCTGCCATCTCCCTGGCAGCCCCACATTCCAGAGCTGCTTGGCGTTCGGCAAGGATCTGTTGCCCCAGATGCATAAGGGTTGCCCAGTCTGGACATGACTTCTTAGATGAAATTGCACTCTGTAAATACTTATCCAGGTCAGGACCTTCAGTGTAGATGTAAGAGGTGCCTGACCTTCACTGGGTATTTGCAGTACTGTCCAAGTTCACATAGTCAGTCATACTAGGGACTTGATCCAGGCAAGGTTTAACGGTGACCTCCCTGGTCTTATGGTATTGCGAGCAATCACTTTCTTGTCGCGATGCAATTTGTAGCTTACATTCTCTCTCAGCTACTCGGTTTGCAGAACTCTTTTCTGCCATAGAACGCTCCCCCTGCACCCGTTGTGCAGCACAGGCAAGCTCTATCTCTCTCTCCTCTCGTCGGTTTGCAGAACTCTTTTCTGCTGTAGAACTCTCCCTCTGCACCAGGTGTGCAGCACTGGCAGGCCCTATCTCTCTCTCCTCTCGTGCACTGGAACACTTTCTTCCTGTCCAGCACGCAGCTCCGACAGTTTCCAGGAACGGGGGGATAAGATCCACATTTGAGGCAGCCACAGCAGGCCTCACATCGATAACAGAGTCCACATCAGAATCCAGCGTCGCACTATTACTACCCGCAGTACGTAATAGTCCAGTACGCAATACATCTCCTACTGTCTCAGCAGCCCAGGCCGATGCATCATTCCCACGCACAGGTTTGCAGCCATCATGATGCTCTGTATCTTTCCCATACTTGATATCAGTCGGCGAATATTCATCCAAGGCCATATGCACAGACCTCGCGTTGATAACAGAGTCCACATCAGAATCCAGCATCGCACTATTACTACCCGCAGTACGTAACAGTCCAGTGCGCAATACATCCCCTACTGTCTCGGCAGCACAGGGCGATGCATCATTCCCACGCACAAATTTGCCATCATCCTTCATCAGATGCTTAGACTTAGTCATCTTTGATCTCATTTTCACAAAAATAAAATAATAGAAAAGAAAAACAAGAGATGGGGAGGGGAACAGAGATTGCCACTCACTGTGAGGATTTTAAAATTATAATAAAGCTCTAATTTCTGATTCTGGTGAAGTGGATGTTCCGCTCACGGAATTATTACCACATTCACTTAAGTTCTTAGATAAAAACAAACAAATATCATCCCACCGCTTGCCACCACTTTGTGACGACGCTGCCGGCCAATTCCACAAATACCCCAATTTGAGAACTGCCACATGCGCCATACGGGGTCACTTTTGACACACAGGATTACTTAAATACTTTCAGCTGTCACCAGCAAAGACTTTTCAACATATTACGGACGTTGCATGCGTCTTTAGCTTTACCTGTCACACACACACTGCAATACTTAGAAAAATAGGTAGGCGTGAGCCACACAGGCGTTGAGTTCATAAGAACAACAGAAATCAGAACTAAAATTAGGATTTTAATTTCAAGAATACTTCAGAGCTTTGGTTACAAAAAGGTTACAAAGATTATTAAGAATATTTTAAAAACACACACAGAATACAGCAATCTCAATAAATGAAAAGGAAATAAAAACTTACAGAAACCCTTAATTCACTTACGCAAACAAATATTGGATATTTCTGCCGTGGGGGACTTCACAGAATAACTCTGGTCATCTCCAGCATACTAGCGGTGTCCCCAAGAGATCACAACACCTATTTATATGAGTGGGACAGATATAGTCTCCAGCTTCATCAGGCCCCCTCCCTTGGGATTTTTAACGGTTATCCCGTTGGACATACTTGGTGCTTGACAACAGCCAAGGGGGGTGGTAAGGGGTGTATTGTATGAATCTCTTTCAAAGAAAGTGAGGTTTATGACATTAGCCAGGAAATAGGATCCCTGCATCCCTGGTCTGTTTATAGCCCCTCTGTTGACCTAACAAACAAATTGGCCTTATCAGCCCTCAATGTCCAGAGCTTGCAAATCTCTGGTTTTTATGTAGAAATGTCATCCCCTTTACAATGGTCCAGTAAGGCACATGTCATCTCAAACTTTATGGTCTGCAGATCTCCCCCAGCCTGGCCTATTGGGGTCAAATGCAGGATATTGCCTGCCAGCCATGTTGTCACATCTCGGCTGAAAAGAATACAAAATTATATATATATATATATATATATATATATATATATACACACACACACACACACACACACACACTCACTTGAAAAGATTATTGGTGATTATTCCTGCAGGTAATCACCACACCTTAGATCACATATAATTTGTGATCCTCCTTTCTGTATTTAAACGTGACATGCATTATATACCAGCATCCAGAAACGGAGAAGCCATTGCCTCATTGCAACTAAGTTTTGACCCTTCTCATGACAATATGGTATTGGAGGCTGCATAGCCAGTGTTTATATTATAAGCACAACTAGAATTTGATAACTATAATGGACTAACACTGGACTTAAAATAAATGAAAACTGAAGGATAAACATTTAATAGGCAATATAACTACAGATGGACTGCTTTGACACTTCAAATATATGGCCCTCATTCCGAGTTGTTCGCTCGCAAGGCGATTTTAGCAGAGTTACACACGCTAAGCCGCCGCCTACTGGGAGTGAATCTTAGCTTCTTAAAATTGCGAACGATGTATTCGCAATATTGTGATTACAAACTACTTAGCAGTTTCTGAGTAGCTTCAACCTTACTCGGCATCTGCGATCAGTTCAGTGCTTGTCGTTCCTGGTTTGACGTCACAAACACACCCAGCGTTCGGCCAGACACTCCTCCGTTTCTCCAGCCACTCCCGCGTTTTTTCCGGAAACGGTAGCGTTTTTATCCACACGCCCATAAAACGCCGTGTTTCCGCCCAGTAACACCCATTTCCTGTCAATCACACTACGATCGCCGGAGCGAAGAAAAAGCCGTGAGTAAAAATACTATCTTCATAGCAAAATTACTTGGCGCAGTCGCAGTGCGAACATTGCGCATGCGTACTAAGCAGAAAAACGCTGCGATGCGAAGAAAAATACAGAGCGAACGACTCGGAATGAGGGCCTATATCTCACCCTGCAATTCTCACTCTGTCTGTGATGCAACCAATTTTTGTTCAGAAACATTTGTAATATCATGATTTGCTTGAAATTGTAAATACCTGTATTTGAAATTTTGGTCAGTGAGGCATAGTTAATGAAGGCCTACTTGGCTAGTGTTGTCAATCAACCACAGTGTCATTTATCACATTTGATCAGCTAAACATTTACCTCACTGGTAGCTTTGGTTAATTAGCCATAGTATTTCCTTAGACGCAGTCTAGGGTCAGCTATGCATTCAAATAGACAAAGTGTTCAAATCACTAAGTATTTGAAAATTAACAGTTAAACAAACATTGAACAGGTATTTAAACTTGAACAATTGTAACTTTCATTTCTGCTAAAGCCTCTAACACCAAGTGACCTGAATACATTTAAATCACTACTTAACCCTCCCTCAACCAACCCACCAGCCACTATCAATGTGCAAGATTTTACTTCCGACTTCAAGGACAAGATTAATAAGATCCAAAATAAAATGGTATGCTCTTCCTTAGCCAGTGACTTGTTCAATTCTCTACTTGATCCCTTTGGCACTTTCCCTTCATGGGATCCCATAAATGAAGATGAAGTATCAACACTATTCTCTGCCTCCTAAACTACAGACTCTCCTCTTGATCTTACACACTCACAAATCAGTAAAGCTCAGTCTCCTGAGATCATCCCAGCCTTAACTAAAATTTGTGATACCTCTCTCCACAGGTTTCTTTCCATCATTGTTCAAGCATGCAGTTCTTACTCCCATTCTAAAAAAAACAAAAACCTCTGACCCTAACTCTCTCTCAAACTACCATCTCAACTTCCATGCCTCTCCAAGCTACTTCAGAGACTTTAACTCACCCAACATATTGGGCCCACTTCAGTCAGGATTTGATTTCCCACACTTACACAGAAACAGCACTAGTAAATGATGTGGTTACTTCTAAGTCTAAAGGTTATTCTCACTTCTTATTCTTCTAGATTTCTCTGCTGCTTTTGACACTCTTGATCACTATCTTCTGATACAAACACTACAATTCCTAGGTCTTCATGACACAGCCCTTTCTTGGTCCTCATTCTACCTATAGTAATTGCACTTTCAATGTTTGCATGTCTGAATACACCTTCTCTTCACTATCTCAATCAACTGGAGTACAGCAAGGCTCAGTCTTAAGCCTTCTTCTTTTCTCGATATATACCATATCTCTTGGCAAGAAATCAGTTCCGTTAGATATCAGTATCATCTATACATTGATGAGCCTCAAATCTACCTGTCCTCCCCAGATTTGTCACCATCTGTACTGGTCCATGTCACTGAATGCCTTTCTGCTATTTCTTATTGGATGTCATCTCGCCACTTCAAACTTAATATTTCCAAATGAGCATTAATTATATTTCCACCGGCCAATAATAGTTGCCAACCTGATATCTCCATGACTGTTGATAACTTGAAAATCAACCCTACCTCACAAGCTTGCTGCCTAGGTATCATCCTTGAACTGTCCTTTGTTCCCACATTCAATGTCTCAAAATCATGTTGTATACATCTATAAAACATATCCAAAATATGGCCATATTTACACAAGACACTGTAAAACCGCTAAAATGAGAGAGAGGCTGGGGAGGATAAGCCTATTGGTGTGCAAACACTTACAAAAGGAACAAGGTAGACAGAAAAAAAGTTATGATTCTACTGCAATAGCCTGGTCCTTTTGTCCCAGGGATAAGGTTATGGTTTTAGTGCTGATCCAAGTGAGTAAGCTCTTTGCTCTTGGGAGAGGTCCAATAAGGTAGCAGAACTAATTGGTCCAGTGAACTATAAGGTCCAACAGGCCGGAAGGAGGAAGGAAGAGCAGATATATGTACATTTTTTTAAACAATGGTGTGATTCAAGATTCAATAACAAGGCTTTTTGTGTACAGCAGTGAAAAAATCCTTGGTTTCCATAGAACCTACCTTGTCAACAGAGCTAAAGCGGCAGGTGGAAGGGATGGTATGATGGAACAAGGACATGATCTCTTCCCTACCAGGGCACATGGCTTTGAATGAACATGATATTGTCACGCCTCCTGGGGCAGTTATAAATCAAAAGCCCTACCAGATCCCTGAGGCTAGACCGAGTGCAGTTAGAAGGAATGTGGAGAGCATGGGGGTAATTGAGTCTACAAGTGAGTGGTATAGCCTGACTGTGCTAGCTTCAAAGCACAATCGCATGGTTGTGCAATGACTTTTCAAAGTTAAACAGCGTGTCTCAGTTGGATGCCTATCCATTGCCATGAGTGGATGAACTGGTGGAAAGTTTGTACGGTAGCAAATATTTAACAACCCTTGATCTCACAAAGGGCTACTGGCAGAATCCTCTTATGTTCACAGCCAAGACAGTTTTTTTTAACCCTGAAGGTCTTTTCCAGTAGACTCTCCTACCCCTTGGTTTGCATGGAGCGCTAACCACTTTCCAAAGGGTAATTAACAAGGTACTGAAACTCTGTACTGCATATGCGGCAGCCTATCTAGATAATTATACAATCAAAAGATTAGGAATCACATCTCCCTAAGGCGGAGGTGGTACTGGCCTCATCAAGATATGCAGGTTTCATGTCTAACCCTGAGAAGTGTGCAGTGGCCCTAAGAGAAGCTAAGTATTTGGTTTGTGTAGTTGGACAGGGTGAGGTGAAACCTCAGATAGCAAAAGTGGTTTATCAGTCAGAGCAGCTCCAGTAACAGAACTGTTAAAAACCGCTATCCCGATCAGCTGGAGAGGACCAGCCTTGCTGAAACAGTACCTCTCCGGTACTACAGGCACCCAATTTTGCCTGCAGATTCTTCCTCCAAACTCCTCTGATGTTGGATTAGGTGAAACCCTGTCCCAGGGGGTAGAACACCCCATATAGTACTTTATCAGGAAGTGGTTGCTGAGGAAATAAAAATATACTACAGTAGAGAAGGAGTGCCTGGCCATAGAGGCACTTCTGTACTATTTTCTGGGGAAATAATTATACTTAATAATGGACAATGCTCCACAACATGCATGTAGAGGAACTGGGAGGTGAACACCAAGGTTACCAGGTGGTTCTTGGAGTTAAAACCTTTTCAATTTACAATGGAACAGAGGCCTGGGATCTTTCATAAAAAAAAAAAAAAGAGTTATGGTAAACTTACCTTGTTAACCCTTTCTTTGAGGTTTATAGGGTCCACGGGGAGACAATGGGGTGTAGGTGGTGGTTAATGACTGGGCACCAAACAGTTAAAGCTTTAGGTATCCCAAGATGCTCTGGTCCTCCCCCCTATACCCCACCTCCATGCTCAGGCTTCTCAGATTTGACAACAAGCCCAAGACAGGAGCAGGATAGAAGAGAAGAAATATGTGGTAATCACAAGAACACACTCATGGACAGGAGAAGGGAACCGGTGACCAAGGAAAAGAGACCCATAGAAGCCAGGTGCATCAGGGTGGGTGCCCTGTAGACACTTTGGACCTTGGAAGAAAGAGTTAAAGGTAAGTCTACTATAACTCTCTTTTTTTTCTTTGGGTTCCAAAGGGCTCCACATTGAGACAATTGGGATGTCCCAAAGTAGTTGTTCAAGGGAGGGGACACTCCTGAGTGGATAGAAGAATCCGGCATCCAAATGAAGCATCCTGGGAGGCGAATGTATCAAAGGCATGGAAAGGTGTGGACAGAAGATCACGTAACCACTTTGCACAGTTCAGCAGACACGCCACAGCGGGCTGCCCACGAAGGACACACCGAGCAAGTAGAATGAGCAGAGTCTTAATCCGGTACAGGTAGGTCAGCCTACGTGTAAGCCTGTAAGATAGTCTTGCGAAGGAATCTGGCCAAAGTCTGTTTGTCAGTTGGCCAGCCCCTCTTGTGGAAGCCACAGAAGAGAAAGAGGGAATCTGATTTCTGGAGGGACCTGGTACGATCCACATAGACCCGAAGGGCATAGACCACATCCAGGGAGGCCTCCCCTGCTGAGAGGTTCGGAGACTGGAAGTCTGCTACTACAATGTCTTTGTTAAGGTGGAAATGAGACACCACCTTAGGTAGTCAGGACGAGTTTTAAGAACAACCCTGTCTCAAAAGATCAGAAAAGAAAAGCAACAAGAGAGCGCCCCCCAAAGCAGACATGTCTGTCCGACACGATAGTTAGAAGATAAAGAGCCTTCGCTGTTAACCATTTGACATCCAAGGAGTCCAGAGGTTCAAACGGGGGCTCCTGAAGCACCTGGAGAACCACTGACAAATCCCACAGAGCCACAGGAGGAACGAGGGGAGGTTGAATTCGAGGACACCCTGCAGGAAGGTGTTGACATCCAATAGTGGAGGAATTCTGCTCTGGAACCAAATGGACAAAGCAGAGACATGCCCTTTTAGCGAGGCCATGCAGAGTCCTAGATCGATTCCATCTTGAAGAAAAGTGGGGATTTGAGAAACACGAAAAACCTTAGGATCGTAGCATCTGGCAGCACATCACTGGAAGTAGATATGCTACACACGGTAGTAGATACGGGCTGGGGACGGTTTCCGTGCTGAGCATGGTCTGGACCAGAGAGCAAGAGAAACCTTTAGACCTTAAGAGGGATGACTCAAGAGCCATGCCATCAAAGACAGACTGCAAGGTCCAGGTGTAGACAGGGGCCCTGAGGCAACAGGTCTGGTCATAGTGGAAGTAGAAAGGGGACGTCTACGGAGAGACTCTAGAGATGAGAACCAATGATGCCTGGGCCATACCAAGGCTACCAACAAGATGATGCACCTCCTTGCTTGAACTTCCGAAAAAAATGTGGAAGAGGGAGACTGGAGGGAAGACATATGACAGCCAGAAGGTCCATCTCACTGGCAGTGTCCACACTTCAGGATCTCTTGTCCTGGACCCGTACACTGAAACCTTGTGTTTGTGAGGCCATGAGGTCTATGTTCGGCAGGCCCCATCTGTCCACCAGAAGCTGAAAGACCCCTGGGTGTAGAGACCACTCACTGGAGTGCACATCGTGATGGCTGAGGACATCCACTTCCCAGTTGAGGACTTCCAGAATAAACATTGCCGAGATGGCCGCGAGATGACGTACTGTCCAGTGAAGTATGTAAGTCACTTCCTGCAATGTCAATCGACTGCAGGTGCATCCTTGATGGCTGAGGTAGGCCACCGCAGTGATGTTGTCAGACTGGACTTGAACCGGCATGCCCTGGAGAATGAATGTCCCATGCCAGCGTGGGTGTTCTGTAGACTGCTTTCGGCGGGAGTCCAAGGAAAGTCGGCTAGACACTGTCGTCCCCCAGCCACTGAGACTGGCATCTGTGGTCAAGAGAATCCAATCCAGGATCCAAAACGGGCAAACCTTGTCCACCAAGCCAGAGACAGACAAACCTCCTGAGAGAGGACCACTGTCTGGGACCTGATCAGATGGTAGTCCATTCTTTCTGGAGAGGATAAGGTGTTGCATGTGTCTGGAGTGGAACTGAGCGTACTCCACCATGTCGAAAGTGGACACCATGGACCCCAAGACCTATATGGCTGAGTGGACTGACACTCGGAGACTGTGAAGCAACTTGCGGACTAGTTGCTGTAGTGCAAAAATTTTGTCTGCTGACAGGAAAATCCGTTGTACCTGAGAATCCAGGAGAGTTCCCACATGCAACACCATTTGAGAAGGAAGGAAGGAAGGATGACTTCTTCCAGTTGATGAGCCAGCTGTGGTTCTGTAGGAAGGCAGTGGTTAGCTGAAGATAGCAGTGAAGGACCTAATGAGAGAGTGCTAGTATCAACAGGTCATCCAGGTATGGGAGTATTTTGACCCCCTGGCGATGCAGCTGTGCCACCATAACAGCCATAACTTTGGTAAAGACCCTGGGAGCAGTAGAAAGAACAAAAGGCAGTGCCTGAAATTGGTTAAGTTGCTGAAGGACAGCAAACTGTAGGAACCGCTGATGAGAGGGTGCTATAGGTACATTAAGAGACAGACATCCTGAATGTCGAGGGACACCATGAAGTCCCCCAGCTTCATAGCCAGGACAACAGAGCAATGTGTTTCCATATTAAACCTGGACAAATCAGATAAATTTGTTGAGGGATTTGTGATTGAGAATAGGTCAAAGAGACCCATTAGGTTTCTGAACCAGAAACAGTAGAGTAAAAAATGGTCCCACGTTGTAAGGCACTGGAACTATGACCCCTGATTGCAGTAGTGACTGAATGACCTTATGAAGAGCCAGAGCTTTGCTTGGGTCTGATGGGGGGAGAAGGGGGCCTGTGCTAACACATTTTTAAGGGGGACAGCATACCAGTGAGAGACTACTTCTTGCACCCAGGCATCTGTGGTGGTTGGACACCAGGAATATGCAAACTGAAGGAGACAAAAGGACCTAAAAGGTAGATGTTCAAGTCCTCGGAGACAAAGCTGTGGGTAGGAAAGCAGTCTTGGCAGCGAACAGGTTAGCAATGATTTTATCCAACTCTGCACCAAAGAGGATATGTCCAGTGTAAGGCAGTATTTCTTTTTGGAATCCGTGTCTGCTTTTCATGAACAGAGCCAGAGGATGTGGCGAGCTACCACTGAGGTAGCAGATGCTTTGGAAGCCAGCAGGCCCATATACAGTTCCGCTTCCCCTGGATGGGATGCAGCATCCCTGATATGTGTGACATGGAACATAAGGTCCCTTGAAATGTCAGGAGAAAGGTTTTCTTCCAGAACTTCAGCCCAGCTCTCCATGGCTTACGCCACCCAGGCAGTAGCGAGAGTGGGCCTATTAATAGCTCCTATAACAGAATTAATAGATTTCATACAGGCTTCAATTCTCATATCCGTAGTCTCTTTCAGTGAAGAAGTGGTAGTTATAGGAAAAGTAGAGGTTTTCACCAGACGGGCCTTGTGATAATCCACAGCTCCCATTTAGCACAATCAGCAGCTACTGTTTTTTTACCAGGAGTATTCCAAGCTTCATGCAGGAGTTCTGTAAGATGCTCTGACTGAGAAAATTCAGTAGCTGTGCTTTCTTTGGTTGAGGAGCAGGTTCCTCCTCTATTTGAAGAATAGATTGAACTGCTCTCACCAGTGTCTCTGATATCTGATTGGTAAATTGTGGTGTGTGTGTGGCTAGTCTGGTATTTGTAGGTCCATAGGGACAGGCATTTGAATTGTGATTCTGTCTGCTGTACTATTGGACTTGAAAGAGGATCGAAACGTTAACCATAAACCTGTATTTGCTGGATTAAATGTCTCCCTATTTTACCTACAACAAGATTCTCGCGAGATTCGGATTCTATATAAGCAGCCGCGCGTCGCCGCCATTTTCACACGTGCATTGAGATTGATAGGGAGAGGACGTGGCTGGCGTCCTCTCCGTTTATAATTGTAGAAGAGACAGTTGATTGCTTGTTTTATTACTAATTGTGGGGAGGATTGGGGAGCAGCTGTTAGGACTCGGAGTAGAGTGCAGAGTTTTGCTGATAGTGACCACCAGTTTTTTTTTTATCCGTTCTCTGCCTGAAAAAAACGCTCCATACCATATCTGTGCTGTGTGCTGCATGATATATCTGTGCTGAGTGCTCACACTGCTTAATTGTGGGGACTGGGGAGCAGCTATAGCAGGAGTACAGTGCACAGTTTTGCTGACAGTGACCACCAGTATACGTTTGTCTGCCTGAAAAATACTCCTGTGGTGGCTTTTTTTTATACTAGTTTAGCAGTCTGCTGACAGTGTCCACCAGGTCCATTATACTGTATATAGCAGTACGGTAGGCCACTGCTGTACCTACCTCTGTGTCATCAGTCACTCGTCATCCATTAATAATAAGTATACTATCCATCCATCTACATTGTATACCTGTGGTGGCTTTTTTTCTTTATACTAGTTTAGCAGTTTGCTGACAGTGTCCACCAGGTCCATTTATTATACTGTATATAGCAGTACGGTAGGCCACTGCTGTACCTACCTCTGTGTCGTCAGTCGTCGCCCATAAGTATACTATCCATCCATCTACATTGTATACCTGTGGTGGCTTTTTTTCTTTATACTAGTAGTACTAGTTTAGCAGTCTGCTGACAGTGTCCACCAGGTCCATTATACTGTATATAGCAGTATGGTAGGCCACTGCTGTACCTACCTCTGTGTCGTCACTCGTCATCCATAAGTATACTATCCATCCATCTATATTGTATACCTGTGGTTGTTTTTTTTTTATACTAGTAGTACTAGTTTAGCAGTCTGCTGACAGTGTCCACCAGGTCCATTATACTGTATATAGCAGTATGGTAGGCCACTGCTGTACCTACCTCTGTGTCGTCACTCGTCATCCATAAGTATACTACCATCCATCTACATTGTATACCTGTGGTGGCTTTTTTTTTATACTAGTAGTACTAGTTTAGCAGTCTGCTGACAGTGTCCACCAGGTCCATTATACTGTATATAGCAGTACGGTAGGCCACTGCTGTACCTACCTTTGTGTCGTCAGTCACTCGTCCATAAGTATACTATCCATCCATCTACATTGTATACCTGTGGTTGTTTTTTTTTTTATACTAGTAGTACTAGTTTAGCAGTCTGCTGACAGTGTCCACCAGGTCCATTATACTGTATATAGCAGTACGGTAGGCCACTGCTGTACCTACCTCTGTGTCGTCAGTCACTTGTCATCCATTAATAATAATAAGTATACTATCCATCCATCTACATTGTATATCTGTGGTGGCTTTTTTTCTTTATACATACTAGTTTAGCAGTTTGCTGACAGTGTCCACCAGGTCCATTTATTATACTGTATATAGCAGTACGGTAGGCCACTGCTGTACCTACCTCTGTGTCGTCACTCGTCGTCCATAAGTATACTATCCATCCATCTACATTGTATACCTGTGGTGGCTTTTTTTCTTTATACTAGTTTAGCAGTTTGCTGACCGTGTCCACCAGGTCCATTTATCATACTGTATATAGCAGTACGGTAGGCCACTGCTGTACCTACCTCTGTGTCGTCACTCGTCGTCCATAAGTATACTATCCATACATCTACATTGTATACCTGTGGTGGCTTTTTTTCTTTATACTAGTTTAGCAGTTTGCTGACAGTGTCCACCAGGTCCATTTATTATACTGTATATAGCAGTACGGTAGGCCACTGCTGTACATACCTCTGTGTCGTCAGTCACTCGTCATCCATTAATAATAATAAGTATACTATCCATCCATCTACATTGTATACCTGTGGTGCCTTTTAGTTGTGCGCATTAAAATATAGAGAACAAAAATGTGGAGGTTAAAAAAATAGGGAAAGATCAAGATCCACTTCCACCTCGTGCTGAAGCTGCTGCCACTAGTCATGGCCGAGACGATGAAATGCCATCAACGTCGTCTGCCAAGGCCGATGCCCAATGTCATAGTACAGAGCATGTAAAATCCAAAACACAAAAGATCAGTAAAATGACCCAAAAATCAAAATTAAAAGCGTCTGAGGAGAAGCGTAAACTTGCCAATATGCCATTTATGACACGGAGTGGCAAGGAACGGCTGAGGCCCTGGCCTATGTTCATGGCTAGTGGTTCAGCTTCACATGAGGATGGAAGCACTCATCCTCTCGCTAGAAAAAAAAAAAAGACTTAAGCTGGCAAAAGCACAGCAAAGAACTGTGCGTTTTTCGAAATCACAAATCCCCAAGGAGAGTCCAATTGTGTCGGTTGCGATGCCTGACCTTCCCAACACTGGACGGGAAGAGCTTGCGCCTTCCACCATTTGCACGCCCCCTGCAAGTGCTGGAAGGAGCACCCGCAGTCCAGTTCCTGATAGTCAAATTGAAGATGTCAGTGTTGAAGTACACCAGGATGAGGATATGGGTGTTGCTGGCGCTGGGGAAGAAATTGACAAGGAGGATTCTGATGGTGAGGTGGTTTGTTTAAGTCAGGCACCCGGGGAGACGCCTGTTGTCCGTGGGAGGAATATGGCCATTGACATGCCTGGTCAAAATACAAAAAAAATCAGCTCTTCGGTGTGGAATTATTTCAACACAAATGCGGACAACAGGTGTCAAGCCGTGTGTTGCCTTTGTCAAGCTGTAATAAGTAGGGGTAAGGACGTTAACCACCTCGGAACATCCTCCCTTATACGTCACCTGCAGCGCATTCATCATAAGTCAGTGACAAGTTCAAAAACTTTGGGCGACAGCGGAAGCAGTCCACTGACCAGTAAATCCCTTCCTCTTGTAACCAAGCTCCTGCAAACCACACCACCAACTCCCTCAGTGTCAATTTCCTCCTTACCCAGGAAAGCCAATAGTCCTGCAGGCCATGTCACTGGCAAGTCTGACGAGTCCTCTCCTGCCTGGGATTCCTCCGATGCATCCTTGAGTGTAACGCCTACTGCTGCTGGCGCTGCTGTTGTTGCTGCTGGGAGTCGATCGTCATCCCAGAGGGGAAGTCGGAAGACCACTTGTACTACTTCCAGTAAGCAATTGACTGTCCAACAGTCCTTTGCGAGGAAGATGAAATATCACAGCAGTCATCCTGCTGCAAAGCGGATAACTGAGGCCTTGGCAGCCTGGGCGGTGAGAAACGTGGTTCCGGTATCCATCGTTAATTCAGAGCCAACTATAGACTTGATTGAGGTACTGTGTCCCCGGTACCAAATACCATCTAGGTTCCATTTCTCTAGGCAGGCGATACCGAAAATGTACACAGACCTCAGAAAAAGACTCACCAGTGTTCTAAAAAATGCAGTTGTACCCAATGTCCACTTAACCACGGACATGTGGACAAGTGGAGCAGGGCAGACTCAGGACTATATGACTGTGACAGCCCACTGGGTAGATGTATTGCCTCCCGCTGCAAGAACAGCAGCGGCGGCACCAGTAGCAGCATCTCGCAAACGCCAAATCGTTCCTAGGCAGGCTACGCTTTGTATCACCGCTTTCCAGAATACGCACACAGCTGAAAACCTCTTACGGCAACTGAGGAAGATCATCGCAGAATGGCTTACCCCAATTGGACTCTCCTGGGGATTTGGGACATCGGACAACGCCAGCAATATTGTGCGTGCATTACATCTGGGCAAATTCCTGCACGTCCCATGTTTTGCACATACCTTGAATTTGGTGGTGCAGAATTATTTAAAAAACGACAGGGGCGTGCAAGAGATGCTGTCGGTGGCCCGAAGAATTGCGGGCCACTTTCGGCGTTCAGGCACCGCGTACAGAAGACTGGAGCACCACCAAAAATACCTGAACCTGCCCTGCCATCATCTGAAGCAGGAGGTGGTAACGAGGTGGAATTCAACCCTCTATATGCTTCAGAGGATGGAGGAGCAGCAAAAGGCCATTCAAGCCTATACATATGGCCACGATATAGGCAAAGGAGGTGGAATGCACCTGTCTCAAGCGCAGTGGAGAATGATTTCAACGTTGTGCAAGGTTCTGCAACCCTTTGAACTTGCCACACGTGAAGTCAGTTCAGACACTGCCAGCCTGAGTCAGGTCATTCCCCTCATCAGGCTTTTGCAGAAGAAGCTGGAGACATTGAAGGAGGAGCTAAAACAGAGCAATTCCGCTAGGCATGTGGGACTTGTGAATGGAGCCCTTCATTCGCTTAACCAGGATTCACGGGTGGTCAATCTGTTGAAATCAGAGCACTACATTTTGGCCACCGTGCTCGATCCTAGATTTAAAACCTACGTTGTATCTCTATTTCCGGCAGACACAAGTCTGCAGGGGTTCAAAGACCTGCTGGTGAGAAAATTGTCAAGTCAAGCGGAACGTGACCCGTCAACAGCTCCTCCTTCACATTCTCCCGCAACTGGGGGTGCGAGGAAAAGGCTAAGAATTCCGAGCCCACCCGCTGGCGGTGATGCAGGACAGTCTGGAGCGAGTGCTGACATCTGGTCCGGACTGAAGGACCTGCCAACGATTACTGACATGTCGTCTACTGTCACTGCATATGATTCTCTCACCATTGAAAGAATGGTGGAGGATTATATGAATTACCGCATCCAAGTAGGCACGTCAGACAGTCCGTACGTATACTGGCAGGAAAAAGAGGCAATTTGGAGGCCCTTGCAGAAACTGGCTTTATTCTACCTAAGTTGCCCTCCCACCAGTGTGTACTCCGAAAGAGTGTTTAGTGCAGCCGCTCACATTGTCAGCAATCGGCGTACGAGGTTACTTCCAGAAAATGTGGAGAAGATGATGTTCATTAAAATGAATTATAATCAATTCCTCCATGGAGACATTCACCAGCAGCAATTGCCTCCAGAAAGTACACGGGGACCTGAGATGGTGGATTCCAGTGGGGACGAATTAATAATCTGTGAGGAGGGGGATGTACACAGTGAAAGGGGTGATGAATCGGACGATGAGGAGGAGGTGGACATCTTGCCTCTGTAGAGCCAGTTTGTGCAAGGAGAGATTGATTGCTTCTTTTTTGGTGGGGGCCCAAACCAACCAGTCATTTCAGTCACAGTCGTGTGGCAGACCCTGTCACTGAAATGATGGGTTCGTTAAAGTGTGCATGTCCTGTTTATACAACATAAGGGTGGGTGGGAGGGCCCAAGGATAATTCCATCTTGCACCTCTTTTTTCTTTCATTTTTCTTTGCATCATGTGCTGTTTGGGGAGTATTTTTTTGAAGGGCCATCCTGCGTGACACTGCAGTGACACTCCTAGATGGGCCAGATGTTTGTGTCGGCCACTTGGGTCGCTTATCTTAGTCACACAGCTACCTCATTGCGCCTCTTTTTTTCTTTGCATCATGTGCTGTTTGGGGAGTATATTTTTGAAGGGCCATCCTGCGTGACACTGCAGTGCCACTCCTAGATGGGCCAGGTGTTTGTGTCGGCCACTTGTGTCGCTTAGCTTAGTCACACAGCGACCTTGGTGCGCCTCTTTTTTTCTTTGCATCATGTGCTGTTTGGGGAGTATTTTTTTGAAGTGCCATCCTGTCTGACACTGCAGTGCCACTCCTAGATGGGCCAGGTGTTTGTGTCGGCCACTTGGGTCGCTTAGCTTAGTCACAACACAGCTACCTCATTGCGCCTCTTTTTTTCTTTGCATCATGTGCTGTTTGGGGACAATTTTTTTGAAGGGCCATCCTGTCTGACACTGCAGTGCCACTCCTAGATGGGCCAGGTGTTTGTGTCGGCCACTTGGGTCGCTTAGCTTAGCCATTCAGCGACCTCGGTGCAAATTTTAGGACTAAAAATAATATTGTGAGATGTGAGGTGTTCAGAATAGACTGAAAATGAGTGGAAATTATGGTTATTGAGGTTAATAATACTATGGGATCAAAATGACCCCCAAATTCTATGATTTAAGCTGTTTTTTAGGGTTTTTTGAAAAAAAACACCCGAATCCAAAACACACCCGAATCCGACTAAAAATTTCGGTGAGGTTTTGCCAAAACGCGTCCGAACCCAAAACACGGCCGTGGAACCGAACCCAAAACCCGAAAAATTTCCGGTGCACATCACTAGTATATATATATATATATATATATATATATATATATATATATATAAAAAAAAAATCTGTACTGTTTATATTTTTCCTGTACAGGAGACAAAAAAATATATATAACTCAGTCAGTAGTGTCAAAACATATAATATTGCCATTGTATGAGGTTTTGTAATCTATGACACCTGCCTAGTTTTTAAGTCTCTTTCTGGAAACATTGTGTGCTTTAATCAAGTAATTAGATGAAACCCTGTGATCATTTCAGCAATCATTTGCATTTCACTCATAGTTCATTCATTTCACCATGTGCTGTGACCCATGTCTCTATGTCTCCCTTTGACCCTGTTGCGTTTCAGGGACATGCTGTGAAAACATAAGAACAAGCTTCCCATGTATTGTTTGGCTCTCACTGACATCCACAACATTTCCTGTTCAGTTTTGAAACCTTGCCAGAATCTGGCAGCGAAGCTATGTAGAGTATGCTAAAGCCTCAGCACAACGAGAGCAGGTTGGGGGCTAGCTTAGTTTGGATGAGTTCAGCCATGGTAAAAGCTTGCAGCATCCACGTTGACAAGCAGACAATATGCACAGAACACTCTAAAGAAGTA
Organism: Pseudophryne corroboree; assembly: GCF_028390025.1. Lineage (NCBI taxonomy): Eukaryota > Metazoa > Chordata > Amphibia > Anura > Myobatrachidae > Pseudophryne > Pseudophryne corroboree. The sequence goes on along the minus strand of NC_086445.1, from coordinate 232,554,864 downwards.
GCACCAGCTCTAAGTAAAGTTTTGTACGAGCAACACTTAGATCAAGTTAAGATCTGAGATATTACATTAAGATAAACAAAATATACTTACCTTTAGTGTGTTGCTACATCAGTATGGAATTCCTATAAACCTATAGGGTAGAGACCAGTGGTTCTGCTTCCTAAGGAGCAATAGGTAATTTAGAGTGACATCAACAACATCGCTGCAAGAGAGAGCTCAGCTCTTGATCACTGCAGCCTTCATGTGTACCACTGGACCAAAGATAGTCAAAACATTTCAAGGTCGTTTTAACCAATTTAATCTTTTCATTGCTACTATCACACTTGGCAGTGATCAGGTTAATTTAGTTAGCTAATAGAAACATACATGGACTTCTCTTATTTCTGCATGGTGATTGTTTGATCATTACTATTTATTACCAGTTATTTAAATAGCACACACATATTCCACAGCACTATACAGAGAATATTTGGCCATTCACATCAGTCTCTGCCCCAGTGGAGCTTACAATCTATATTCACATGTACATATGTAGACACATTCACGCTAGGGTTCATTTTGTCGAGAGCTTATTAACCTAACAGTATATTTTTTGATTGTGGGAGAATACCGCAGTACCCGGAGGAAACCCGCAAACACGAGGAGACTTTACAAACTCCATTCAGTTAGGGCCGTGGTGGGAATTTAACCAATGACCTCAATGCTGTGAGGCAGTAATGCTAACCATTACACCATCCGTGCTGCTTCAATATGCCATGCAGTGTGAGATACTTGGCGCAAGTGAGCCACCAGGTCCCGTGCAACTCTGCTAGCATTGGGCATCTTTGTTTGTTAAAAATGCCTTAGCCACAGCATGATGTGACTTAAAGTGCATACATACTTGCCGAAAAAATGAGCGATTTCGCTCATTTTCCCCTTTCCTGAGCGACGTCGCTCATTTTCTCAGCAAGTGTGTATGACGTCAGAGACGAGCGAATCGCTGTCAGCCGTGCATGCATGCTCAATCTAGACCAGGCCTGGCCAACCTGTGGCTCTCCAGATGTTGTGAAACTACACATCCCAGCATGCCTTGCCACAGTTTTAGCATTCCTTAATAGCAAAACTGTGGCAAAGCATGATGGGACTTGTAGTTTTTCAACAGCTGGAGAGCCACAGGTTGGACAGGCCTGATCTAGACTGTCATCCAGGAGCTGCTTGCATGGCCCGGCCGCTTCGAAACATCACTGAGTGATATGAACAGTCACATCGCTCAGTGTGTACTGCCGGCAGCCTGGCCCGGGAGGGGGAAATACTAGGCGACGTCGTTCATAGAGCACGTCACCTAGTGTGTACTGATTTTTTGATATGTGATGGATATTTAAACAGGTTACAACTGAATTTGTATTTTAACAAAGCTGCAGCTGCTACATTTTAGCACTTCGTATACACATTCAGAGTCGCACAGAGATATACAGTAAGTGTGTTGCATGTCAAATTAATCAGCACTGTCTCCTGGTGTGTCGTAACAACGGGTATAGAATGTTATGCCGCCGCTTGGGATCCCAGCACCGGGACCCCGACCACCGGCATGCTGGCAGCGTGGTGAGCGCAAAAGAGCCCCTTGTGGTCACGGTGGCACACTACACACGCCACGCTATTTATTATCCCAAGAGGGAGTCTGGATTCCGGTGTCGGTATGGTGAGCGCCGGGATCCCGACAGCCGGCATATCAAATGCCTCCCCTAACCACATCACATTATGACTGAGATGCATTTTCGGCAAAAAAGATGTGCAACGCCATCAGTCTCTTACGGAACATGGCGCACCAAGAGGAGTTGTATGGCGCGACTGCAGCAATGATGTACGAGGACACATCTGTACACTAGGGATATATTTTTCACAATCCAATTAACCTGGCAGTATGCTTTTGGATTGTGGAAGGAAGAGTAGTACTCGGAGGAAACTCATACCCGTGCGCAGAAAGTACAAACTCCACATAAGTGAGGGCATTGGTGGGAATAAAACCCAAGACCTGAGTGCTGTGAGGCAGTAATGCTAACCATAACACCAATGATTTGGTCCAACTGTGTGTACACTGGGCACAGTATTTTGTTATTTGTTTCAAATGACATTAAACAAAACACATTTCTTGAAAAAGTGATTGTGAGCTGGTAAATTGTGCAAGCTTTTTCCCTTCTCTTTTCTGGCCTCGGGGAACTAGTAAAAACAGAAATCAACCCTGGAACTCAGCATATGTTTTTATGTTTTATTTAAGGACACAATGCATTTTTAAATAAAGAAAACAGCATACTGTATGTCTGACACTTGTTGGTTGTGAGGTGGTTGTGTGGTTAAGGCATTGCCAACCACACTCCTGCAGCATCGCGACACACAAGACAGGTGGGCAGGGCGATGACTCGATTCGCGCTAAATTGCATCATCGTAGCCCCGCCCCCCACTTTACAATGCCGGTAAAGTGGGGCGGTGCTACGATGGCGCGATCATGTCCCACGCCACACCTCCTCCACCCCCCGCTGCGTGACCTGGCTGCTCTCTCCAGGGGGGAGCAGCAAGAAAGTAGGCAACTATGGGTTAAGGTTATGCCCTGAAGTGGAACTTTGTCCCAGGGAAGTAGAGAATGTAGAGATAAGCAGACATAGCTAGGTGGTTAGCACAGCACACTTCATCGTACTACTGTCTCATATCTTAAAAGTGAGCTTTGAGATGTAAAATGTTACATGCACACAGGCACCTATTCCATTTATCAGAACACATTCTCTTTGCCACTTATCTCTTGCCATTGCCTGCTGGAAATTTCCCTAATCAAACACTGCCATCTTGCCACTGATGATAATCAAGGCCCACTTGTGCAAATTCAGAAATATGGCTCTGCAAATAGGACTTTGGGCGCTATTCTGACTTGGATGCAGTCACGCATTTGCATGCAGCAGCCACATCCAGAGGGTCTGCGCATGCGCAACGTCTATAGTTTCCCCACCAACATCCACCAGTACAATTGTTATTCTTTTAAATGCTTACATTATACCTCCCAACTGTCCCGTACTTAGTGGGACAGTCCCGTTTTCCTAAGACTGCCCCACCTGCAGGCCGTCTATCCTGTGGTGGGGGGCAATTGGGGGAGCAAACATAGCTGCTCAGCGTGGGCAAGCAGCGGGTGAATTTAGGCAGGGAGAGCCTGTGGGCATACACAGCATCTCAGAGAGTGCTGGGAACAGGGGTACAGTTAAGCTCCACCCAAGGGTCCCGATCTACTGGTCACTGATGTTGGAAGGTATGGCTTACATTGTAAGCGAAGTTGCATTGGGCCACCATTACCTTATTTTTACCTCACTCTATGCAAATATTATGTCCATTGGACAGCGCTGCATAATATATTGGCACTTTATCAAGTAAATGGTGATAGTGCATGGCATTAAAAAGGAGCTGTTCTGTGAAAGATGCCCCTCTCGGCAAAAGTACTAGGTTAGTCTCATGGCCAAACTTGCACTGCCAAGTTAGCGAAGTGGAGCAGGTAAGCCTAAGTCGGTTCCTAAACGCATTACGCAAGGCACCCCAACAGTCCAGGTTTTAGGGATATCCCTGCCTGGTGGTACTTGAGTATTATGCTGGGCACACACCTTTACAATCGTTTGTCCGGTCAACCGATAACAGATGATGGGTCAGACAATTGTATTGGTGTTTATTGCAGGAGTGTTAGCCGATAAACGGCTTAAAATGCTGCGGAAAAGTGCTGTTTGATAGTTTAAACACTGATCTCCAGATCCCATGAAAGAACGTGTGTGTATCGGGGTCACAATAGATTGGATTAAATGCTCAAGGGATAGGAATCCTGGAATAATACATACAGTATTTATGGCTAGACTATATTTTTCAGAATAAAGCAAAAAGTTGTTTATCATATGGTTGCCTTATTTTAGAATTTTTATTTTTAGAATTTGGGCCTATTTTTGTTCCTACGGTATTATTAACCTCAATAACATTCATTTTCACTCATTTCCAGTCAATTTTGACCACATCACAATATCCGGGACTCGGCGCAATCGCACTCCATTTCTGCCACGTTGTCTGCAATAAAGTGGAAATATGTTGAATACAAAAATTAGTTGTGTACATCGGTCAAATAAAATGTTATTGGGGTTAATACTCTAGGAACAAAAAAAAAGCCAAATCATGTTATTTTAGCTGTTTTACTAAAAAATAAAAATAAATATATATATATATATATATATATATATATATATATATATATATATATATATATACACACACTCACTTCCTCCAAAATAGAAAAAAGAATTAGACCAGCACTCACGTTTGATGAAAGAAAAAAGGGGTTTTATTCCTGACAAGCCATCTGGAAATACCCACTGGCTTGTCAGGAATAAAACCCCTTTTTTCTTTCATCAAACGTGAGTGCTGGTCTAATTCTTTTTTCTATTTTGGAGGAAGTGAGTGTGTGTATCAATTACCAGGACCCTGCACCTGAACTTATCCTTACTGACATAGAGTGCTGTCATTTTTGTTTTTTATATATATATATATATATATATATATATACATATATATAAAAACAAAATCAGCAAAAATAGTCTGACACAGATCTCTCAATACCTAAATCAGGAGCCCAAGGGAGATTATGTATGTAGTGAAAGGAAGGATTGATTAGCAATTTAATTTAATTTGTTTGATTTTAAAAATTTAAATTAATCATTGGGTGCATTGGTGAAGGTCTTTATTGCATAGACCAGTGGTTCTCAACCTCGGGTCCTCAAGTACCCCTAACAGTTCATGTTTTCCAGGTCTCCTCACAGGATGCAAGTGAAATAATTTGCTCCACCTGTGGGTCTTTTATAATGTGTCAGTGAGGAATGAATGAACCTGTTCAACTGCTAGATGACCTGGAAAAAATGGAACTGTTGGGGGTACTTGAGGACCAAGGTTGAGAACCACTGGCATAGCCAACTATTCATATACGGTACGATTGCACTAATCTGACTTTTACTAATCAAATATTTTACTTTGATTTTATATGCCCTGACTTAAGCCGTTTATGCCTCTTCTCTCAATATCTATCACCAAACACGGGGCAACAAGGGTACAGCACACCACAATTTGTACAAAAAAAAAAGTACCACGTCGCAATACGTGTATGAGTATGAACCGGCAGTGTCACAGTACTTATGAAAATAAAATAAAAATTGTATAGTACACTGGGGTATAGCACATAAAAAAAATAATATTTTTTATAATTGTATTTTTAGGCTTTTTGTTTTTAGTTTTTATTATCTTAATTTTACACTGGGGCAAAGTCCCTGGATGGACAGACAGAGCACCCCTTTCAGATACAGCAGACAGACAGAGCACCCCTGGACTTATACAGCAGACAGAAAAACCCCTTTCAGATACACCAGCCCCACGCCAGTCAGATAACACTGTACTGAGACGGACACGTGCATTTAGTACACTCTTCACAGCTGGAGTGAAAATGGCACGATCATCAAGGACCTTTATAAAAATCCAAAACCTGCGAGAATCCGACAGCAGGATGATGACATTTTGCCTTGATTTGGGATCTGAGTAAGACGGGAAACCAAAAGCCCAAAGTTCAGGTGGGTCGGGTTCTCGAAGAACTAACATTCTGCGACTAACCATATAAAAAATGTGGGAAGTCCATGTTTCTTGGGCAGCTAACCACTGAATACGATCAGAGTCTACTTTAGATCATAGATGCTGTGTTTCTAAGTTTATGCAACTGGATTCCAAATCAGCTGCCTTCTGTCTAGAAAATCTTTTTAATTCCGCTACTCGTCTGATTAAAGAACACCATAAAAAGGCCTTAAAAGTATCCCACACATTTGACATTGCAGTACTGTTTATATTGTTGTGAAAAAAATTATTACCAAAGTGTTTTAAACTCGGAACCCGCCCCCATTTGGGACATCCATGAAGGGTGCATTTTCCATAACCTTAAACTATTAGAGCTCCCCAGATCTAAGTTTGGCAAAAATGGAAAATGGTCTCAAATACCTTTAGATTTGTATTCAGTCTAGGAGATTTTAGACATTAGAGTCCAAGATATAAAAACCACATCAATACGGGAAAAAGACTAATGAGTAGAGTAGGAACCTGAATATACTGACTAACTATAGGGTGCTTAATATTACATGCATCAATCCAACCCAATTCTGCTATAAATTTAGAAAACCCCAAATCCTTTTGGTCAACAATATCTGAGGAGGTACGCCAACAGTCAATGGTAGAATCTAATATGGCATTAAAAACTCCTAAACAAATTACTGGAGTGTCAGGAGAGGTAGCAATAAAAGTTGTCGCCTTCCTTAGCACTTCATATGAGAACGGCAGAGGTATATATACAGCCAATATAAATATAGAATGTTGATAAAATACAACAATCAATAAATGTGTACCGGCCATAAGGGTCTGTCTGTATTGAATTTAACACAAACGGTACTGACTTATTGATAAACACAGACTCCACGAGAAGCGGAGGTGTGCATTGAATGCTGAGTCCATCCTATCCAAAGACATTTAAGAGCTAGAGCTTTGCCTCCAAACAAGTGTGTCTCAGTGAGGCATGCTACATCTGGGCCATATTGCTTGAGTATCTTAATGACCAGTGACCTCTTCAGGCGATCATTATCTCCCCTTACATTCCATGTAAGCAACTTAAGCATCAAGTATTAATTTCTATTTCTGATATGAAGGGAATGCAGGTAGACAATGCAGCAGTAAACAGATGTAGCCAGCCCAGCAGTAAAAATAAATAAATAAGGGGATACGAGACAACTAATTACATACATTTACACTCCCCCCAATAAACCCCCCTAAAGCCGAGGTATACATAGTTCCCTACCAGGGTTGGACTGGCCCACAGGGGTACAGGGGAAACCCCCAGTGGCCTCCACTGCCTCCTCTAGGGATCAGGTTCCAGACTCTCCACTGCCTCCTCTAGGGATCAGGTTTCAGACTATGCACTTGAATTATACATACTGTATTTTACATTATTCTACATATGACTATGGTGTATTTTGTACAGTGCATTGCTGTTATTAATCTGGTACATTATAATGCATGCACTAGCAGTATTTGCTATGTATATTTATCAAGGGGCCCAGACCATGCACTCTCTAATGATTAGCCAAGCCTCTGTGGCGGCTGACCACACCTACTCTGGAAATGCCACACCCCTACGCATGGGCACCTACCACTGCATATCCTCGGTGGGCACTTCACTCCCCAGTCCGACACTGTTCCCTCTCTAGGTATGTGTTAAGCTCATTAGGCTAGCTCATTCAAGGCCAGAACCCAACATATACTGTATATATAAATGCTCCTCTGCTTAACCCCTGGTATTATCAGACTGAGGCAAGTTGTCTACGATCTGGCTTATAGATCTCTAACCACGCTGCTGCTTCTTTTGGTGTACCAAAGAACTTTAATTCTCCTTCTACTATTATATGCAATTTGGATGGAAAAAATCTAGCGTATTGAATGATAATGGGCTCAAAGGGTATCTCTTAATGTGTATGAATTTAGTTCTGTCTTTTTGGACTTCTATTGCAAAGTCTGAAAATACAGATATATTTTTGCCATTAATAACCAGTAGGCCTTTAACACATGCCAATCGCAAAATAGAGTCTCTGTCCCCGATAGTGTAGCCATTTGGCAAGGAGGGTGTGAGGAGGTGCTCCGGGGGAAGAGATCTTGTTGGAATTCTATGTGCTCGCTCATAGGGCCTAATTCTGAGTTGATCGCAGCAGCAAATTTGTTAGCAGTTGGGCAAAACCATGTGCACTGCAGGGGGGACAGATAGAACATGTGCAGAGAGAGTTAGATTTGGGTGGAGTGTATTCAAACTGAAATCTAAATTGCAGTGTAAAAATAAAGCAGCCAGTATTTACCCTGCACAGAAACAATATAACCCACCCAAATCTAACTCTCTCTGCACATGTTATATCTGCCCCCCTTGCAGTGCACATGGTTTTGCCCAATTGCTAACAAACTTGCTGCTAAGATCAACTCAGGATTACCCCCATAGACTGGGAGGTGAAAGTGTCTCGGCCATATGTCGTTACCATCCAGCATTCCAGAAATTCTTCAGGGGATTATCCTTCTTCCACTTCTGGAAGCGAATATTGTTCCTACGTAGCCTACTTTCCATATCCAACGTTTTATTTTGCATAGAAGCCATCTGTGACAAAATATTGTCTACTTCTGATTTTATAGTACTATAGGAATCCTCCAACACTAATATCCGGGTTCCCATTTCTCCCACTCTCTCTCGCACCTTCTGTACATCATTACATAATAATGATAAATCGATTTGACCCTTTTCAATTTTAGCCACTAGTTTTAGGTCACATGATGTAACAGCATCAAGAAGTTGTTGTAGCGTCACCTCCAAGAAGGCACCTACGGCAGATTTCGATGAAGATGACTTAGAGGTCCTAGCATATTTCTCAAATTTAGCTGCAGCTGTTGTAATCCCAGTTTTCCCCATTGTGGAAATGTCAGATATCAAAGACCAGGGAAATTAATTTCACAGTGAAGGTGTTCTGAGTTGTTACTCCCATACTTCTATAAAGCTTCTATAGATTCTGTTTATGCATAAAATTTCAGACAATAATAAGCCAAGCACACTCTTAATTAATACTTCTTTCAGGGCTTTCTGACAAGGTCATATAGCTAATTTGATTGTGTATTGTTAAAGTATGCTATCACAGATTTCAATTGTTGCAGGTGTTACATTCAGCTAGAAGTGCCAGGAAAACAGTAGAAATGAACCAGTTTAAATAACACGTGCTCTCATATATAGATTCTGTTTGTATTTAAATAGTTTAGCTTAGCAAAGGCAGTTATACAGATTTTTGTTTTTTTTTTAAAATATATTTATTGAGTTTTTATAAGATAATAAAGAAAGAAACATACATACATTTGTGCATTTCCTGGAAACCAGAGAAAGAGGACAATTTGGCATGTCAAAAGGTGGGACAAGGATAACATTAGGTCCTTCGCCAACAATATAACAATATAGTGTTCAGAATAATTCCGGAGCATTTTACAATCAAGCAAGAAAATGCACATGTACAAATAGCACACAAAAATAAAGGAAAAAGTTAGAGAGGGTAGACAAAGAAAGAACAAGTGGGGGGGGGGGGTGAACTGAGGATAGGGGGAGGGGAGTGAGGGACAGAGGGTATGGAGTCTGTGCCGGTAAAGACCATTGATAAACATTCTAATGATGGGCATGCAACAAGGTGAGCATCAAAATTTAGGAAAGAATACACACATCAGGTTAGTTTAATAATCCGTAACACAAAGAACATAACATATTAAGGGGTCGGAGGTAATGCGACGTAGTAAGAACCATGGTGTCGAATCAAATAGAGACAGCACATGTTGTTGTTGGTGTCAAAGTCGAAAAATATTGCAGTACACACATCACGTACAAACCACACACACATGCCCGCTGCGCGTGCACTTGTTCCGCCATGCGTGCAAATATCCGCAAATTGCGTATGATCGCACCCGCGGTCCGGTGCATTAGAGCGTGGTACGAGTAATTACAGTGGAATTTGTACTCTCATGGAAAAGCCACAAAGATATATCATAGATCTAATATATATATTGTAAAAATCCCACACTGTCTGATTTTTCTTCTAAATAGCATGAAGGTCAGTCACACATAAATTAAAACTCCCAGAGACTAAAATACAATGGCCTTATTTACACTAAGCTTTGAAATTCTATGAAGAAGGCAAACACCTTTGTTTACTGGGATAGCAGAGTTTCTATTTAAAACAATGAGTACTGGATTGTCATTGTCTCACCTGAAGGCAAAAACAAACGAAGAGACAATACCCAGGACCTGAAGCTGTTTAAGAAAATCAATTAACAAAAGCTAACCAAAACACAAGACCAGACAGTTAGAAATCTAAGATATTAACATTCATAGTCTAAAACTCATGGAGATGTGGGTGTTTATATATATATATATATATATATATATATATATAATTCCTAACAAACTGGAATAGCAGGAGTATGTGTGTGTGTATATATATATATATATATATATATATATATAGAGAGAGAGAGAGAGAGATATAGAGATATAGATATATGTGGATATATGTATATCTTGAGGATTGAAATAGATAATCATATCATGTGTGGGATCATATTGTTCAGAGTCACGTAAACATTAATCTGGTGGGAATAAGAACATTATTATATATTATCTCTTTAAGTTATTAATAATACCAGATTTATGTATGATTAATGTGATGGGTTTAACTGGTCATGGGGCGGGAACTCAGATGCAAACAACAGAAACCACATCTCAAGTCCTAGCCATCGCCCACTTCTTGAGCTGACCAATGGTCCCCGGTGCACAGGATATGTCCCACCCCCGAACCAATGGAAGAAGAGCACACAGTGTCTATTGTATTATGTTTTTGATCTACTGTATAAAAAGCCTGCTGCAGCCTGGCCTGACAAGAAGACTCTGAACGCTATCTACCTGATGAGCGGAGGACTGGTCCAGGTTGCGCAAGCAAATATTCTCACATATGTACATTGACTGTAGCCATTATTCTGTTGTAGATTTATCTTGTTAGCCTTGTAGTGTATAATTTGTATTGTTATCCCCTTTCAAATAATCCACTGTGGCGTTAGAACCCAGCGGTTAACTACAAATCTGTTACGCACACCAGTGCTAACAGGAGTATACCGGTGTATGAACAGAGAGGGATGCGAGGCAAAACGAACTCACAGACAGTATAACACAACATACACAGGAGGTGATGGAATAACTAATAAACACAAAATGAACGGGGAAGCCCAAAGGCTCAGGAATTGGGTGTCTCCCTAGTGTCAGGAATGCTCAGATGGAATAGAGCGGACAATGAAGCGAGATGTAGTGATTTCACATGTGGAGCACCCAAAATGATGTTGCTAAGAGCAACAGGAAAAACCCCAAAGGGTTACCAACGGGGGTGGGAATAAACTCCTTGGTCAGAGATAGAAATATAGACACAAGGAGAGTATCCACAATCCTAACCCACACTTGCAGGGCACAGGTTCAGCTTACTGCCACTAAACTGACACCTGGACGCCCTGCACAGTGAGGGAGGATTAAGCAAGCAGGTCTGAGAGTACAGCTGCAAACCTGCTGGGTTCACAGAATAGCAAAAGAACCCCAGCAGGTTGAACAACTGACTCCAGTCTTACTGCTAGGTCCGGATTGGCAGAATGAAGTACCAAATCCCAAGGCCTATTCGCAGTAAGCAACAAGTAAATACAAAGTCACACAGTACTAGCTAACTCTCTGGAACTGACTAACAAACAAAGATTCAGCAGCATTTGCCTAGCCTGAGAGGATGGTTTATATAGCAGGTGCTGTCCACGCCCCACTCAGACCTCACAGACTGTGAGCACAAAACCAGCGCCGGATTCCCTGCCGTGCACAGAGCCTGTAACCACTACACAGTAAAAACCCAGACCGGAGTATCAGCTGCGCTTAGGTTACTTCGCTAACACTTGCCTCCCGGTTGCCATGGCGACGTGGCAGTACAGAACAGGAGATCCTAACAGTACCCCCCCTCTGACGAGGGGTCAAAGAACCCCTACCACCGGGTTTATCGGGGAACTGCGAGAAGAAAGAGCGTATCAGTCTGGGGGCATGAAGATCACAACTGCGCACCCACGACCGCTCCTCCGGGCCATACCCCTTCCAGTGCACCAAAAATGACAGCCGACCCCGAACCATCTTGGAGTCAAGAACCCTTTCAACCACAAACTCCCTCTGACCCCGTATCAGAAGAGGAGAAGGTCTTCCACTGGAAGAAGGATTACTAACCGCCAGTTTTAAAAGGGAACAATGAAATGTTTTATTGATACCCAATGAACGGGGCAGATCTAACTGAAATGCCACCGGATTGATAACCCTGGTGATCTTATAAGGGCCGATGAACCGGGGGCCTAACTTATGAGATGGCTGTCTCAACTTCAAATTCTTGGTGGACAACCAGACGAAGTCTCCTAATTTAAAGCTGCAGGGTCTTCTCCGCTTATCAAAAACCCTTTTGGTCACTAATGACACAGACACAAGGGCTTTCTTAACTTTCCTCCAAATACCCCTAAGGGCCGAAACCACAGAGGAACCACCAGGCGTGGAATCCAGGGGGTCAAAAGAATTGGCCTTAGGATGATGTCCATACACACAAAGGAAGGGAGAGATCCCTGTAGCAGAGTGAGCCGCGTTGTTATAGGCAAACTCCGCCATGGACAGATGAGCAACCCAGTCAGTATGACACTTGGAGACATAACACCTGAGGAACTGCTCCAAGGACTGGTTCACCCTCTCAGTCTGCCCATTAGACTGTGGATGGTAGCCTGACGACAAGCTCACAGAAATCTGGAGATCAGAACAAAATGCCCTCCAGAATTTGGCCACAAACTGGGATCCACGGTCAGAGACCACATCAAGTGGCAACCCGTGGAGGCGCACAACATGCTGCATAAATAACTCAGACAGGCGTCTGGCCGATGGCAACCCAACCAGTGGAACGAAATGCGCCATCTTCGAAAACCTGTCAACGACAACCCAAATGGCTGTCATCCCCGAGGATTTGGGCAAGTCCACCACAAAATCCATGGAAATGTGGGTCCATGGCTTAGATGGAATAGAGAGTGGATGTAATGGGCCGACAGGAACCCCTCTAGGAGTTTTATTTCAGGCACAAACGTCACATGCCCGAACCCACTGATCCACATCCCTAGCCACCGAGGGCCACCACACCGCCCTAGACAGCAACTCCCGAGTTCTGGCAATACCCGGATGCCCTGCCAACCTCTTGGCATGGAATTCCAGGAACACTCGCTGTCTTAACCTAGAAGGCACAAACAAGAGACCTACCGGAAGGTCTGGAGGAGCCTGCTCCTGTGCTCTAAGGACTAATGACAAGAGGTCCTGGGTAATGCCCACTTTAATACATGATGGGGACACAATGGGCAATGGCTCCTCGGTGGTCTCTTGGACTGGAGCAAAACTCCGCGAGAGCGCATCAGCCTTGATGTTTTTTGACCCAGGGCGATATGTTATCAAAAAATTAAAGCAAGCAAAAAACAAAGCCCATCGTGCTTGCCTGGCATTGAGCCGCTTCGCTGACTCTAAATATGACAGATTCTTATGGTCGGTGAGAATTGAGACCACAAACTTAGCCCCCTCAAGCCAGTGTCTCCACTCCCCGAGTGCATCCTTTATAGCCAACAATTCCCGGTTACCCACATCATAATTCATCTCGGCAGACGAAAATTTACGGGAAAAGTAAGCACAGGGATGAAGGCGATTATCAGACACCCCCATCTGAGAGAGCACTGCCCCAATACCTATCTCAGAGGCATCCACTTCTACCACAAAAGGACGCTCTGGATCTGGGTGCCACAGCACCTTGGCCGAGACAAATGCCCTTTTGAGACGGGCAAAGGCCGCTTTGGCCTCACAAGACCAGTGAGCAACATCCGCCCCTTTCTTAGTGAGTGCCACCAAGGGGGCCACTATAGACGAAAATCCAGCGATGAACCGTCTATAAAAATTTGCAAAGCCCAAAAAACGCTGAAGCGCCTTCAAACTAGTGGGCTGCACCCAATCCAGGACTGCCTGTACCTTAGAACCCTCCATTTGGAAACCTTCTGAGGAGATAATATACCCTAGAAATGCGATTTGCTGGACTTCAAATTCGCACTTCTCCAGCTTCGCCTCAAGCTGGTGGTCTCTGAGTTTCTGGAGGACTAAGCGTACATGCTTCCGATGTTCCTCCAGGGAATGGGAGAAGATTAGGATGTCATCTAGATAAACAACTAAAAATCTATCCAAATATTCCCTGAGCACATCGTTCATGAATTCCTGGAAGACTGCCGGGGCATTAGAGAGCCCAAAAGGCATCACCAAATATTCATAATGCCCTGAGTGGGTATTAAAGGCAGTCTTCCATTCATCCCCCTCTCTTATTCGGATTAGATTGTAAGCACCGCGTAGGTCAATCTTAGAAAAAATGGTGGCAGTACGAAGCTGGTCAAACAAAACCGAAATGAGAGGCAGTGGGTACGAGTTTTTAATCGTGGTACGGTTCAATTCCCTGAAGTCGATGCAGGGTCGCAACGAACCGTCCTTTTTACCCACGAAGAAGAACCCCGACCCAACTGGGGACTGTGCGGGTCTGATAAATCCCTTAGCCAAGTTCTCCTGAATGTACTCTGCCATAGCCTGAGTCTCAGGACGTGACAGGGAGTACAACCTGCTCTTGGGAAGCTTAGCATCCGGCAACAAATCAATGGCACAGTCATAGGGGCGATGGGGAGGTAGTACCTCCGCAACTTTTTTGGAGAACACATCCGCAAAATCTGCATAACATCCTGGCAATCCTGGCAAATTTAGCTGCGAGAGCCTGACTGGAAGGCTCAAGCAACTCCTGAAACAATCACTACCCCAACTAAGAATCTCCCCAGAGACCCAGTTAAATTGAGGGTTATGGGCCCTTAACCAGGGTAACCCCAAAACCAATGGGGCAAAAGAACAGACAGTCACATAGAAAGACAATTTTTCAGAGTGTGTGGCTCCAATAAACAAAGGAATTCGGCTGGTGCAGGAGGTAATTTTACCCTGGGACAATGGTTCCCCGTTTAACCCACAGATCTCAATCTCTGATGCCAAAGGTACTGAGGGAACAGAGTGTTCCAGGGCGAATTGACGGTCCATGAAAACCCCATCGGCCCCACTGTCAACAAAGGCCTCAGTCTTGACAGTTTGACCGAGGATCTCCAAAGTCACCGGAATGAGAAAAGTCTTTTTGGGAAAATCTGACTTCTGGCCTGACAGGATATTTCCCATCACCCTCAGGCCCTGAAGTTTTCCGGCTTTTCTAGGCATGATACTTCGACATGACCTTTATTCCCACAGTACAAACACAAACCCTGTTGTCTCCTCTGCGTCTTCTCACGCGAGGAGAGGCGGGTAGCCCCAATCTGCATAGGCTCCTCGGAATATTCCTCAGAGTCTGAGGTTCCCTTGGGAAAAAAGGAAACTGCGGTCTGCCTTTCAAGCCTACGCTCTCTCAGCCGTCTATCCACCCGGATGGATAACTGCATGAGCTGATCTAAGCTATCAGGCGAGGGATATTACACCAGTTGGTCCTTTATCTGGCCAGAAAGGCTCCTGCGGTACTGGTTTCTCAGGGCTGGGTCATTCCACTGGGTATCATGAGCCAACATCCGAAACTCCGTACTATAAACCTCAGCTGGCTGTCGCCCTTGCTTTAGGACCGTAATCTGTGCCTCGGCTGAAGCCATCTTGTCAGGGTCATCATACAAAATGCCCAGTGCCGTAAAAAAAGCATAAACACTTTTAAGCGACGGACAGTCAGGCTGCAACCCATATGCCCAGACCTGTGGGTCTCCTTGTAGCAAGGAAATCACCATGACCACCCGCTGAATCTCCGACCCAGAAGACTGGGGCCTAAGCCTGAAATATAGCTTACAGCTCTCCTTGAAACAAAAAAACTGCGAGCAATCTCCAGAAAAACGAAATGGGAGATTTACTTTCGGCTCCTTAACCCCTAAACTTGCCGCTGCTGCTGCGGGAGCTCTGCTAGCGGCCTGCGGGGTGTTCATTTTAATGGACATCTCATTAAATTCTCGAGTCAGGACCTGCACCTGATTGACCACCTGTTGCAAAGTATTTTGAGGGGTATGCTCCATATTCCCACAAAATTTCAACAGGAGTAGGGCTGCTGAATGAAGTACCGAATCCCAAGGCCTATTCGCAGTAAGCAACAAGTAAATACAAAGTCACACAGTACTAGCTAACTCTCTGGAACTGACTAGCAAACAAAGATTCAGCAGCATTTGCCTAGCCTGAGAGGATGGTTTATATAGCAGGTGCTGTCCACGCCCCACTCAGACCTCACAGACTGTGAGCACAAAACCAGCGCCGGATTCCCTGCCGTGCACAGAGCCTGTAACCACTACACAGTAAAAACCCGGACCGGAGTATCAGCTGCGCTCAGGTTACTTCGCTAACACTTGCCTCCCAGTTGCCATGGCGACGTGGCAGTACAGAACAGGAGATCCTAACAAAATCGGTGTTGTGTCCTCTTTTCCCTGCTAGGGTTTAAAGTGTATTACATTACCTAAATGTATAAGTTTTAAGAGTGTATTGATAAGGTGTGTACGCACTGCGGGTACTTAATACCGTCAGCGCTGCGTAAGGTTTAAGGTGTAACATCATTGCAGTGCTTTGCGGCACAAGGTTTAGAGTGTAATAATATCATTGCATTGCATTACGAATAAGGTTTAAAGTTTATAAAAAGTGTGTGCGCGCGCTGTATGTACTTTGTACCCCCAGCGCGGCGTTTGTACGCTAAGTACGTACACGGTACGGGACTCTGTACGCAAATAGCGTACGAAGTGCGTAGCGTGTGTATTAAGTCTAGCGGCCGCAGCGGCTCCATGGTAAAAGTGTATTTAGAGGTATAGCTTTATGTTTTAAGATAATATCGACATTATCAATTGGGGGCATCGTCCGGTTTTTCCTCATACCCACATCCTAGCAGGTGAAAGCAGACTTTATCTATCAGCAAAGGGCGGACAGGTATCCTACGTAAGCCTTTTCCTGGCCGTATAATACACTGGTAAACCCTATCTCAATTGCTGATAAGATGGCGTCTGCTCTGCATGGTTTGTAGGGATGCTGGTGGGATCCGTAAGGTAAATACGCAAAGCTATTTTAAAAGTCTGTGAATTTCTGTTTGGCGCCAAATGCGTACACAGCACAAGCATACACCCGTACTTTGTATACCTGCTCGCATTGTTGCCATAAGTAATGATTATTAGATTCATTTTGACCTGTACTGAGAAATTTTTTGCTATTTAGTTAAAATATAGACTAAATATTAAGGAAGTAAACGTAAAACACAAATACAGTCTGGCCTAGTTAAACAGGTTTATACAGAAAGATACTGTGTTTATAAATGATTATAGGTAATATCGCTTACATTTATAGAAGTGTGGGATTTGTGCTATTGCGGACGTACGTTCTTTGTACACGTGTCTCGGACAAAGTAAGGGACTGCGTACGCAACGTAAAGACAAACGCACGGTCGCGTGTTTACGCAACGTGCGTAAGGGTACGGCCGCTAAGTACAAATTACACAATAGCATTGTTTAGTTTAGGCGCGGGACGGTAGCCACGCGACAATAGCTACAAATTGCTCAGTTTCCAAGATTTAGTTTAAATAAAACCTTTTTTTTACTGTATTACCTCTGGTACTAAGGCTGTTTATCTGAATGAAAGTTAATTTTCTGTACAGAAAAAAAAACCAAAGTGTATTTGAGTGAACGAGCGTGAGTGTGCAAACATAATAAAGGTTTTGTGGACCGAGGGAAATCGGGATCCCGTAGAGGTGGTACACCAGGTGAGTTGAGACTTGGTGGCGTGAGAATTTGCTGGCTCACGTTAAAAATAAATTGTAGTACAATGGAGCAAGGTAGCAGATTTCGCAGGCCAGAAGGTCAGCGAAGGTTTAGCATACCGCAGACCAAAGGTCAGCGAAGTTTTTGTTTAGGTACCGCAGCCCAGGGGGTTAGCGAAGATACCCATATAGGCCATTTGATCGATACGCTCCGGCTGAGGTTTCGCAGCCTGAAAAATCAATTCCATTGGTCGTACGGCGGATAAGTAACAGTTACCTATACGCTGTGCGATTGGACCGCGCGTTCGTGGGTGCAATACTTAGCGCAACGTGATACCCTTTTTACGAGCTTTGCGGAAAATCGCGGGATCATTAGCGCTGGATATAGCATACGCAAGCGTGATTTGTGTAGAATTTTTTTTTTTTAAGGGAGTTTCGCTGGTCTCACTCAAGAAATATCCAACAACCAATATTTACTGGAAAGGGTAAGTCACTCCCATATACTTCCAGTGAATAGAGGTTACATAGGGGCCCTAGGTTGGGTACTACCTTTGCTGACAACAGTGTTGGTAGTATTGGCCAACGTGGGCGGTGAGTGGGTGAAAGCAATCGTAGAACTTTCACAGTTGCCTTATATTGAGTATTTTGGTTTTTTGCAGGATTAGCCGGGATGGCAATACCTGCAAAATATGGGGGCCAGTTGCTCAAGTAAGGGACGTTCAACCAGGGTTCAGGTTGACATTCCGCGGCCCAAAGGGTCAGCGAGGTTCATAATGTGTGAGAAGCATGGACACACGCAGAAAATTTTGTGCAATGAATGGGAACGTATGACTGCGGAAGATAGGGAACCATTCCCTAAGGTAGGCAGTTATGAACCAGAGGTATTGCAGAATTTAAGGGTTAGGATATGTCTGATAAAATCCCGAAAGCAAAGGGTCAGACACACAAACTGTTTAAATTTATGGCAACAAGAGGGCGATATGCAAGGGAAATTAACATATGCAACAGATTCCAAACCTAGCGGGGATGAGAACACAAACACACCATTGTCGACACAGGTTGAAAGGGAACAGAAGGCTACAGTCAATGATACATCCGTAAATGATAGTAATATGAAAGAGCAATGTATTAACTCTAACTTTTGCAAAATGTATCCGGTTTTGAAGTCTCTCCAAGGTTTTAGGTCACAGGAAGATGAAGGATACAGCCAAATCGCAGCTCTCCTCCAAGCAGTCATGTTGCAGGAAACTCAGGTGGGACCTGTCCAACCAGGTATAGCAGTAACAGTATTCCCCAATGAAAGAACTGGTGAGGTCACAGCTACCGGTAAGTATGAGACAGTCCATTGCACAGAAACAACAACACCACACAGTAAACAGATTAGGAACGGAATGGTAGGATTACACCCTGACTTGGAAATGGTAACTCCAAATGGGGGAACCGATAGACAGGAAGTAGTCCTCACCAGGAATAATGCAATGCATTGCCCGTGGACCAGAGATGAGCTGCGATCAATCATTTCAGAATTCCCCGACCCTTGGAAGCATTTAGCCAGATGTCAAAAATTTATCAGAGATCTGGGTAATGTGTATGAACCAACATTGGCGGACATTTTTGAAAGCATGCCTACACCCTAATATTGACACCCAAAAATTTACCACTGATCGTAGGCTAGAGTCGGATAGTCCTATGACTGACAGAAACAATCAGGAATCTATAGAACAAATTAATAGGCAACTAGAGTTGTGTTTCCCCACTGAGTGGAGAAGAATTTTCTCCATAAAACAGAGGGAAAATGAAATGACATCTGAATATTTCCACCGAGCACTGTAGGAAATGGATAGATACATGGAGGTATTAGATGCAGGGAACAATGAAAATTACAGAAAGGTAGCTGTGTCTGTGCTAATGGACGGACTCGATCAGACAGTGAGGGACAAAGTACAAACATCTTTGCCTAATTGGAGAGGGGTCACCGTAGCTTGCCTTAGAGAGTGCGCAATTGAACACCATAGGAATATTGCTAGGCGTAGAAAACTGAAAGAGGAAAGGCTGAGGATTGAAAGTATACAGGCTCATACACCAAAGTCTCATCAGCCCAAATCCCAAAACCCTAGTAGTAACCAAAGACCGAGAATATGTTACATTTGTAAAAATAAAGGACATTTTGCTAGAAATTGTAGGAGTAGTAGAGCACATAGCCAATATAGACCCCTTGACAGAATAAAACACAGACGGGATCA
The DNA here is from genome assembly GCF_028390025.1 of Pseudophryne corroboree. NCBI lineage: Eukaryota > Metazoa > Chordata > Amphibia > Anura > Myobatrachidae > Pseudophryne > Pseudophryne corroboree. Next base: position 232,535,129 of record NC_086445.1, on the reverse strand, counting down.
AGGGACATATAGTAAGGAATCACGCTACAGAATGGAAAAACACAGATTCGGTTAAATGGGAAGAACAGAATAAATGCAACTTTACCCTTTTGGCAGAAATTACGGAGATTAGGAGGAGGCTTCTAAACTTCTGCTTCTCTCTCTCTCTCTAGCAGAAGTGACCTCTAAGTAATTTAACAGGAGTTTTGTTAGAGATGGTATACATATAGAATGCTCCCACCCAGGAAGCACAAAATATGTTAAGATACCAAGGAAGACTAATGTTGCATTTCACTGTTTTAGAAGTATGTCCATCACAGGTAGAGGAAATTATCTCAAAAATACCAGGTTCCCTATGAACTTAGAATGGACAAGATACTGGATTGATGGCTGGTATAGTCCCAGTAGAGATATAACACACAATTTTTTTTTTAAGGGGAACAGACCGATTAGGGAATCATTCCCCGTAGTGCCCCATCCAGATGTCAAACTTTGTAAAATCTTCTTTGCCTTTACAAACTTACCTATTACTAAACTCCGTGATTTGTCTTCAAAGTTTTCTCTTCATCCTCTTACGTTCACTGACAGGATTACAGTTCAAACGTCACATGCCTACTCGGTCTGTCAGAGCTCTGCCTAAATCCAGTATATCTCACTAGCATAGGGACACCAGTATCAGTGTGCCTGGTCATTCACAAAGGGTGGAGAATGGGAATACTGGTGAAGGTAGACTGTGCATAGATACCGCTATACATGATGGTGTGACAGCCTGATGGTGAACGCAAATCTGACAAATTTTCTTTATTATTTCCCCTCTCTTCTCACTTCCCAAAGATCACACAACTGATAATACACAACAGTTAAACAGATTTGTTTCCTACAGAAAGGTCGCTGACCCGGAGAGAACATCGTATCACTGGAGTGTCTGTTCCAGGAAGGATGAGAGGCAGTACTGTTGAGGCGGCACCTGAGCGCAGAGAAAAACAAGACCAGAGGCGGTTGTCGCACCAGTTTTCTTTTTTCCTTTTATTATTTTCTCCATCTCCCACTACCCTCCTTTCCTCCCCCCCTTCTTGTTTCCTTTCTCTTCCCTTAACAAGACGGACTTACCCCAAGAGACTGCGTTCCGGGTTTTCCTGTTAACCCTGTTGTTGACCAGAACAGTCTGTTTCGGTGAGAGTCTCAGAGAGGTCGAGAAAGGATCTGGAATGGGTTCTGATGGCGAGGATGGATTTGTAGAATTCCAAGAGCAACACATCACTCGAGCAATAGGCGAGTATCAGAAAATGATCTGGTAGTCAGGGAACTAGGAGGCACTGTGAAGGGTTATCGGCTGAGGAAAACTGCATTTGTAAAAATTGTGAGAACATAGTTGAGGATGGGTGCATCCAGAGATGTCAGTCCAGCATTAATATCAACATGGACCGTCATCCATTGAGTGATTACCACTCACTAGTGGGTAAGGTCTTAAACCAGACAGAATGCTGGGTGTGCTCACAAGTACCTCAAGGTCAGAGCAAGTCAGGATTAGTACCGTACCCTTTAGCAATAGATGTGTCCTCTTTTCCCTGCTAGGGTTTAAAGCGTATTACATTACCTAAATGTATAAGGTTTAAGAGTGTATTGATAAGGTGTGTACGCACTGCGGGTACTTAATACCGTCAGCGCTGCGTAAGGTTTAAGGTGTAACATCATTGCAGTGCTTTGCGGCACAAGGTTTAGAGTGTAATAATATCATTGCATTGCATTACGAATAAGGTTTAAAGTTTATAAAAAGTGTGTGCGCGCGCTGTATGTACTTTGTACCCCCAGCGCGGCGTTTGTACGCTAAGTACGTACACGGTACGGGACTCTGTACGCAAATAGCGTACGAAGTGCGTAGCGTGTGTATTAAGTCTAGCGGCCGCAGCGGCTCCATGGTAAAAGTGTATTTAGAGGTATAGCTTTATGTTTTAAGATAATATCGACATTATCAATTGGGGGCATCGTCCGGTTTTTCCTCATACCCACATCCTAGCAGGTGAAAGCAGACTTTATCTATCAGCAAAGGGCGGACAGGTATCCTACGTAAGCCTTTTCCTGGCCGTATAATACACTGGTAAACCCTATCTCAATTGCTGATAAGATGGCGTCTGCTCTGCATGGTTTGTAGGGATGCTGGTGGGATCCGTAAGGTAAATACGCAAAGCTATTTTAAAAGTCTGTGAATTTCTGTTTGGCGCCAAATGCGTACACAGCACAAGCATACACCCGTACTTTGTATACCTGCTCGCATTGTTGCCATAAGTAATGATTATTAGATTCATTTTGACCTGTACTGAGAAATTTTTTGCTATTTAGTTAAAATATAGACTAAATATTAAGGAAGTAAACGTAAAACACAAATACAGTCTGGCCTAGTTAAACAGGTTTATACAGAAAGATACTGTGTTTATAAATGATTATAGGTAATATCGCTTACATTTATAGAAGTGTGGGATTTGTGCTATTGCGGACGTACGTTCTTTGTACACGTGTCTCGGACAAAGTAAGGGACTGCGTACGCAACGTAAAGACAAACGCACGGTCGCGTGTTTACGCAACGTGCGTAAGGGTACGGCCGCTAAGTACAAATTACACAATAGCATTGTTTAGTTTAGGCGCGGGACGGTAGCCACGCGACAATAGCTACAAATTGCTCAGTTTCCAAGATTTAGTTTAAATAAAACCTTTTTTTTACTGTATTACCTCTGGTACTAAGGCTGTTTATCTGAATGAAAGTTAATCTTCTGTACAGAAAAAAAAACCAAAGTGTATTTGAGTGAACGAGCGTGAGTGTGCAAACATAATAAAGGTTTTGTGGACCGAGGGAAATCGGGATCCCGTAGAGGTGGTACACCAGGTGAGTTGAGACTTGGTGGCGTGAGAATTTGCTGGCTCACGTTAAAAATAAATTGTAGTACAATGGAGCAAGGTAGCAGATTCCGCAGGCCAGAAGGTCAGCGAAGGTTTAGCATACCGCAGACCAAAGGTCAGCGAAGTTTTTGTTTAGGTACCGCAGCCCAGGGGGTTAGCGAAGATACCCATATAGGCCATTTGATCGATACGCTCCGGCTGAGGTTTCGCAGCCTGAAAAATCAATTCCATTGGTCGTACGGCGGATAAGTAACAGTTACCTATACGCTGTGCGATTGGACCGCGCGTTCGTGGGTGCAATACTTAGCGCAACGTGATACCCTTTTTACGAGCTTTGCGGAAAATCGCGGGATCATTAGCGCTGGATATAGCATACGCAAGCGTGATTTGTGTAGAATTTTTTTTTTTTAAGGGAGTTTCGCTGGTCTCACTCAAGAAATATCCAACAACCAATATTTACTGGAAAGGGTAAGTCACTCCCATATACTTCCAGTGAATAGAGGTTACATAGGGGCCCTAGGTTGGGTACTACCTTTGCTGACAACAGTGTTGGTAGTATTGGCCAACGTGGGCGGTGAGTGGGTGAAAGCAATCGTAGAACTTTCACAGTTGCCTTATATTGAGTATTTTGGTTTTTTGCAGGATTAGCCGGGATGGCAATACCTGCAAAATATGGGGGCCAGTTGCTCAAGTAAGGGACGTTCAACCAGGGTTCAGGTTGACATTCCGCGGCCCAAAGGGTCAGCGAGGTTCATAATGTGTGAGAAGCATGGACACACGCAGAAAATTTTGTGCAATGAATGGGAACGTATGACTGCGGAAGATAGGGAACCATTCCCTAAGGTAGGCAGTTATGAACCAGAGGTATTGCAGAATTTAAGGGTTAGGATATGTCTGATAAAATCCCGAAAGCAAAGGGTCAGACACACAAACTGTTTAAATTTATGGCAACAAGAGGGCGATATGCAAGGGAAATTAACATATGCAACAGATTCCAAACCTAGCGGGGATGAGAACACAAACACACCATTGTCGACACAGGTTGAAAGGGAACAGAAGGCTACAGTCAATGATACATCCGTAAATGATAGTAATATGAAAGAGCAATGTATTAACTCTAACTTTTGCAAAATGTATCCGGTTTTGAAGTCTCTCCAAGGTTTTAGGTCACAGGAAGATGAAGGATACAGCCAAATCGCAGCTCTCCTCCAAGCAGTCATGTTGCAGGAAACTCAGGTGGGACCTGTCCAACCAGGTATAGCAGTAACAGTATTCCCCAATGAAAGAACTGGTGAGGTCACAGCTACCGGTAAGTATGAGACAGTCCATTGCACAGAAACAACAACACCACACAGTAAACAGATTAGGAACGGAATGGTAGGATTACACCCTGACTTGGAAATGGTAACTCCCAATGGGGGAACCGATAGACAGGAAGTAGTCCTCACCAGGAATAATGCAATGCATTGCCCGTGGACCAGAGATGAGCTGCGATCAATCATTTCAGAATTCCCCGACCCTTGGAAGCATTTAGCCAGATGTCAAAAATTTATCAGAGATCTGGGTAATGTGTATGAACCAACATTGGCGGACATTTTTTAAAGCATGCCTACACCCTAATATTGACACCCAAAAATTTACCACTGATCGTAGGCTAGAGTCGGATAGTCCTATGACTGACAGAAACAATCAGGAATCTATAGAACAAATTAATAGGCAACTAGAGTTGTGTTTCCCCACTGAGTGGAGAAGAATTTTCTCCATAAAACAGAGGGAAAATGAAATGACATCTGAATATTTCCACCGAGCACTGTAGGAAATGGATAGATACATGGAGGTATTAGATGCAGGGAACAATGAAAATTACAGAAAGGTAGCTGTGTCTGTGCTAATGGACGGACTCGATCAGACAGTGAGGGACAAAGTACAAACATCTTTGCCTAATTGGAGAGGGGTCACCGTAGCTTGCCTTAGAGAGTGCGCAATTGAACACCATAGGAATATTGCTAGGCGTAGAAAACTGAAAGAGGAAAGGCTGAGGATTGAAAGTATACAGGCTCATACACCAAAGTCTCATCAGCCCAAATCCCAAAACCCTAGTAGTAACCAAAGACCGAGAATATGTTACATTTGTAAAAATAAAGGACATTTTGCTAGAAATTGTAGGAGTAGTAGAGCACATAGCCAATATAGACCCCTTGACAGAATAAAACACAGACGGGATCAAGGGACATATAGTAAGGAATCACGCTACAGAATGGAAAAACACAGATTCGGTTAAATGGGAAGAACAGAATAAATGCAACTTTACCCTTTTGGCAGAAATTACGGAGATTAGGAGGAGGCTTCTAAACTTCTGCTTCTCTCTCTCTCTCTAGCAGAAGTGACCTCTAAGTAATTTAACAGGAGTTTTGTTAGAGATGGTATACATATAGAATGCTCCCACCCAGGAAGCACAAAATATGTTAAGATACCCAGGAAGACTAATGTTGCATTTCACTGTTTTAGAAGTATGTCCATCACAGGTAGAGGAAATTATCTCAAAAATACCAGGTTCCCTATGAACTTAGAATGGACAAGATACTGGATTGATGGCTGGTATAATCCCAGTAGAGATATAACACACAATTTTTTTTTTTAAGGGGAACAGACCGATTAGGGAATCATTCCCCGTAGTGCCCAATCCAGATGTCAAACTTTGTAAAATCTTCTTTGCCTTTACAAACTTACCTATTACTAAACTCCGTGATTTGTCTTCAAAGTTTTCTCTTCATCCTCTTACGTTCACTGACAGGATTACAGTTCAAACGTCACATGCCTACTCGGTCTGTCAGAGCTCTGCCTAAATCCAGTATATCTCACTAGCATAGGGACACCAGTATCAGTGTGCCTGGTCATGCACAAAGGGTGGAGAATGGGAATACTGGTGAAGGTAGACTGTGCATAGATACCGCTATACATGATGGTGTGACAGCCTGATGGTGAACGCAAATCTGACAAATTTTCTTTATTATTTCCCCTCTCTTCTCACTTCCCAAAGATCACACAACTGATAATACACAACAGTTAAACAGATTTGTTTCCTACAGAAAGGTCGCTGACCCGGAGAGAACATCGTATCACTGGAGTGTCTGTTCCAGGAAGGATGAGAGGCAGTACTGTTGAGGCGGCACCTGAGCGCAGAGAAAAACAAGACCAGAGGCGGTTGTCGCACCAGTTTTCTTTTTTCCTTTTATTATTTTCTCCATCTCCCACTACCCTCCTTTCCTCCCCCCCTTCTTGTTTCCTTTCTCTTCCCTTAACAAGACGGACTTACCCCAAGAGACTGCGTTCCGGGTTTTCCTGTTAACCCTGTTGTTGACCAGAACAGTCTGTTTCGGTGAGAGTCTCAGAGAGGTCGAGAAAGGATCTGGAATGGGTTCTGATGGCGAGGATGGATTTGTAGAATTCCAAGAGCAACACATCACTCGAGCAATAGGCGAGTATCAGAAAATGATCTGGTAGTCAGGGAACTAGGAGGCACTGTGAAGGGTTATCGGCTGAGGAAAATTGCATTTGTAAAAATTGTGAGAACATAGTTGAGGATGGGTGCATCCAGAGATGTCAGTCCAGCATTAATATCAACATGGACCGTCATCCATTGAGTGATTACCACTCACTAGTGGGTAAGGTCTTAAACCAGACAGAATGCTGGGTGTGCTCACAAGTACCTCAAGGTCAGAGCAAGTCAGGATTAGTACCGTACCCTTTAGCAATAGATGAGGTACTCGAATTATGGGGTGGGAGACCGGTGGACAAGAAATTTAATATTTCTAGGCCCCCTAGTTTGAAGTTCCACCAGTATTATGATGATGAAGAGATTCTTAGTGTGTTTCAATATTTCCAATTACCGAACACCAGGAAATTGGGAGGTGACATGGAATAACCAAACCATGGCATTTTCGCACAGAGCTGATAGGATACCTGTAGACCAGGGGTGGGGATCCTTTTTTCTACCGAGGGCCATTTGGATATTTATAAAATCCTTCGGGGGCCATACAAAAATTCTCAACTTAAAAAGTTACCCTGCCCCCCAGTAGATCTGCCCCTTAGAGGTACTGTGTGTACGCGCCGGAGGCGCGCACACGCCCAAAAAATGGGTGTGGCCAGTTAAAATGGGACGTGATACACATATGCCCCCAATAGTGCGGTGCCAGATCCACAATTGCTCCCACAGTGCCAGGTATACAAATGCCCCCCACAGTGCCAGGTATACAAATGCCCCTCACAGTGCCAGGTATACAGATGTCCCCACAGTGCCAGGTATACAGATGCCCCCACAGTGCCAGGTATACAAATGACCCTCACAGTGCCAGGTATACAGATGCCCCCACAGTGGCAGGTATACAAATGCCCCTCACAGTGCCAGGTATACAAATGCCCCTCACAGTGCCAGCTATACAAATGCCCCCACAGTGCCAGGTATACAGATGTCCCCACAGTGCCAGGTATACAGATGCCCCCACAGTGTCAGGTATACAGATGCCCCCACAGTGTCAGGTATACAGATGCCCCCACAGTGCCAGTTATACAGATGCCCCCACAGTGCCAGTTATACAGATGCCCCCACAGTGCCAGTTATAGATGCCCCCACAGTGCCAGGTATACAAATGTCCCCCACAGTGCCAGGTATACAAATGCCCCTCACAGTGCCAGTTATACAGAAGCCCCCACAGTGCCAGGTATACAAATGACCCCCACAGTGCCAGGTATACAAATGCCCCCCACAGTGCCAGTTATACAGATGCCCCCCACAGTGCCAGGTATACAAATGCCCCCCACAGTGCCAGGTATAGAAATGCCCCCCACAGTGCCAGGTATACAAATGCCCCCCACAGTGCCAGGTATACAAATGCCCCTCACAGTGACAGGTATATAGATGTCCCCAAAGTGCCAGGTATACAGATGCCCCCACAGTGCCAGGTATACAGATGCCCTCCCCCCTCCCATCCATGCTTCTTACTGTGCTCCTTTCGGCGGGACACGGAGGAGAGCGCGGATATGTTGGGCGGCGGCGTGTAGGACTTGAAACTAGCCGCCGGTTCGAGAGCCAATCAGAGCTCGCGGACCGGCAGCCGCGGCTCCTGATTGGCTTCCGGTCCGCGAGCTCTGATTGGCTCACGGACCGGTGGCTGGTTTGAAGTACTACACGCCGCCGCTCCCACCCGACAGCCGCGCTCTCCTCCCTGTTATGACAGCTGAGACACGCTGCCGCCGGACTGAGCGGCAGCGTGTCTCACAGACACAAGCTGGTGGGCCGGACCAAACGGCTTCACGGCCCGCGGGCCGGAGGTTCCCCACCCCTGCTGTAGACTCTGAACTTATACGCCAAATAGCCAACAGTGGAAGGTATTTTCGGTATAGGTATACTCAAGGAAGCAAGACCATGCGGGTTGGAGAAGTATCATCAGGGTCCTGTGCTCATATCATACAGCCTGATACTTGTACTGAACAGATGAGAGAGTTAGGGATAGGATTTTTCACTTGGAAAGTTTGCAATATGGTAATGTCATATTCTGTCCCATATGTTCTCCCTGATGATGCTTATTTCATATGTGGGAGGAAGGCGTATAAGTGGCTTGCCCCAAACTCAGAGGGATTGTGTTACATTGGAAGAGTGTTGCCAGAGGTCATGACCATAACCCATGATAAGATGAAAAACGTTCACCGCAGTGCTCAGGCTCCTTATACTCATACTCATTATGAACACATCGTTAAGAGACACCTCATAGATAGGACAGAGCACGTAGCCTCTGATTTGATCCACGAATCCACCGGGATTCAATTCCTTCTCGCATTAGACATCACCCATACTGCCAGAGGAATTATAAATTATAGGTACATCCATGCGCTAGCGAACTTGATAGATAATATCACTGAGATGTATGACGACACCTTCAAGTATACGGGTAGGGAGTTGCAAGCTTACAAAACGGAACTGATCCAGCACAGGATGGCCCTCAGTTATATCACATCCGTGACGGGTGGGTACTGTGTCACTTTTGCAACTCAATATGGTGTGAAGTGCTGCACGTATATTACAAACAGCACTGATGACCCAACCGAGATCATAGATCAAAAGATGGACGATATCTTGCAGTTGAAGTGGGAGTTCCGGAGGAGACACAACCTTACCCTGACTGCTGTGAGTAATGAACTGACCGGCTGGGTCTCATGGTTAAACCCACGCAATTGGTTCTCAGGTTTAGGAGAATGGGCTCAAAATGTTATTATGAGTGTAGGAAAGTTTCTCCTTTGTATCTTGGGAGTCGTCATAATTATTGGCTTGATATTTAGGTGTGTTCGAATTCTAACGCGGCGCAAGCACGGCACACAATTGATGAGTTTAAGGAGCGGGGGCATTGTTACAGCAGCAGATTTAATTTACGACCCATCCATAGAGACAATGTTATGATAAGGATCGCAAATGAATTCCATGGCCCGTTTCTTTCACTCGTTTTTCCTTTGTCTCCCCCTTTGCCCAGATACACCGATCCGGAAAAGACATCGACTAAACCCAAGAATGTATATGAAAATGTTATGTAAATGTATTTTAGATGTGTGTCTTATCTTCATCTCTACAACCTTCAGTTAGTGACACATAGTCGACAGGTGATATCCACATATATTAGCACTCACATATGTTCCCCCCTCCATGTATCATCACTAAATGTGCACCCCATTTGTTGGAACAAGAAGCTGAAAAGAGCTCGGTAGTGTTTGTTGGCCCACTTACAGACCCTTAATACGGGAAGGATTTAATGTATACTTCGCAATACCTCGATGCTTATCTAGAACATATACGGCACGATGATACATGCCCCTCAGACATGAATTCATACGTACATGCTTTTACTATCCCACTAGCTCATACATTTCCCGCCTACACCTCTCCTCCTACCATCCAATCATCTGTAGATATTGTATTGTATATTTTTCTGTTTAATGTTTAGATAGTGGCAGTTATTGTTGACTGCTAAAGGGTGGACTGTCAAAGTCGAAAAATATTGCAGTACACACATCACCTACAAACCACACACACATGCCTGCTGCGCGTGCACTTGTTCCGCCATGCGTGCACATATCTGCAAATTGCGTATGGTCGCACCCGCGGTCCGGTGCATTAGAGCATGGTACGAGTAATTACAGTGGAATTTGTACTCTCATGAAAAAGCCACAAAGATATATCATAGATCTAATATATATATTGTAAAAATCCCACACTGTCTGATTTTTCTTCTAAATAGCATGAAGGTCAGTCACACATAAATTAAAACTCCCAGAGACTAAAATACAATGGCCTTATTTACACTAAGCTTTGAAATTCTATGAAGAAGGCAAACACCTTTGTTTACTGGGATAGCCGAGTTTCTATTTAAAACAATGAGTACTGGATTGTCATTGTCTCACCTGAAGGCAAAAACAAACGAAGAGACAATACCCAGGAACCGAAGCTGTTTAAGAAAATCAATTAACAATAGCTAACCAAAACACAAGACCAGTTAGAAATCTAAGATATTAACATTCATAGTCTAAAACTCATGGAGATGTGGGTGTTTCTATATATAATTATAATTAAATAATTATATATAATTCCTAACAAATTGTAATAGCAGGAGTATGTGTGTATATATATATATATATATATATATATATATGGATATATGTGGATATATGTATATCTTGAGGATTGAAATAAATAATCATATCATGTGTGGGATCATATTGTTCAGATTCACGTAAACATTAATCTGGTGGGAATAAGAACATTATTATATATTATCTCTTTAAGTTATTAATAATACCAGATTTATGTATGATTAATGCGATGGGTTTAACTGGTCATGGGGCGGGAACTCAGATGCAAACAGAAACCACATCTCAAGTCCTAGCCATCGCCCACTTCTTGAGCTGACCAATGGTCCCCGGTGCACAGGATATGTCCCACCCCCGAACCAATGGAAGAAGAGCACACAGTGTCTATTGTATTATGTTTTTGATCTACTGTATAAAAAGCCTGCTGCAGCCTGGCCTGACAAGAAGACTCTGAACGCTATCTACCTGATGAGCGGAGGACTGGTCCAGGTTGCGCAAGCGAATATTCTCACGTATGTACATTGACTGTAGCCATTATTCTGTTGTAGATTTATCTTGTTAGCCTTGTAGTGTATCATTTGTATTGTTATCCCCTTTCAAATAATCCACTGTGGCGTTAGAACCCAGCGGTTAACTACAAATCGGTGTTGTGTCCTCTTTTCCCTGCTAGGATTTAAAGCGTATTACATTACCTAACTGTATAAGGTTTAAGAGTGTATTGATAAGGTGTGTACACACTGCGGGTACTTAATACCGTCAGCGCTGCGTAAGGTTTAAGGTGTAACATCATTGCAGTGCTTTGCGGCACAAGGTTTAGAGTGTAATAATATCATTGCATTGCATTACGAATAAGGTTTTAAGTTTATCAAAAGTGTGTGCGCGCGCTGTGTGTACTTTGTACCCCCAGCGCAGCGTTTGTACGCTAAGTACGTACACGGTACGGGACTCTATACACAAATAGCGTACGAAGTGTGTAGCGTGTGTATTAAGTCTAACGGCCGCAGCGGCTCCATGGTAAAAGTGTATTTAGAGGTATAGCTTTATGTTTTAAGATAATATCGACATTATCATTGGGAAGAATCCAAAGATTCTATAAATGGACCCCATGTTTTTATAAAAACGTATAACATTACATTCAACATTGGGTAGAGTGGACTGGCGGTCTAAATATAAGGTATAAATAAGGCGTGAACGTAGAGTATCAAATAAAGAAGATATTAGCGCTTATTGGTCACAAATGCAAGGGTGTGTCACAATTAAATCACAATTTATTAAAGGAATATAGATTTAGGCATATTTTTAAAAAAAATTAAATGCAATGCACAATAGTGGTTAATACCACATAAAAACACTGAGAAAAAGTAGATAGTGTAACTCCCATTGTTGTATCATCCTATTCGAAAACTTATCAGAGAATGGACCTGTTCCTATGAGAGTCCCCTTGGTTAATAAGGTTCAGTGTCCTATCCGTGGGTTTATAGTTACCACCAACGTCTCTCGAGGTAATTAGGCGAATCTGCGTCCGCAAAAGTGCTGTTCCTCGGCGGGTGGTGGATAGTGACTTTCCACGGTGAAATAGGAATGTCCTTGTAAATCCAGTAGGAATGTCCAACGGGGGCTTGGTCCAGTCCAATAGTTTCAAAAGGTGAGGGAGTAAACACTAGCAGGCAGGTCTCACCGACGCGTTTCGTTGCAATACAAGCAACTTTTTCAAGGTGCTGGAAGTCCTGCTGATGGTGGTTTATATACCCTACCAATATGGTTGCTCATTAGCATATGTGATTGATTGTGACCACCTGTTGGCATTAAGTGACCAAATAATGACAGACATTGGAGGTATATTAAATCAATAATTAAAAATCATACAAATTCATCTATTTTATATATCGTTTTGTTTAAAACTTAAAAAGCATTATTTAATAAAAACCAGTCACATGACCACTGTTGGGTGTATCCAGGTTAGTACTCTGGAAAACCTGGAATAGTATTTATTAGCTAGTAAACTGATAATATAGATGAAAAATCTGGAATATATTCCATCTATTACACTTATCATTAAAGATTGGAAAACGTCCCCCTTCACTTCATATCCCGCGAGAAGTGAACTGGAGGTATACTAATTATACAGCGGGCCCCGGCCAATTAGCTGCCTATGCATGTAAAGGAGGTGACGCGGACGTTGCACTAATGACATCGCGTCATTCGTCCGCGCCTCCAGAGGCCTTGTGTATAGTGGTCGCCATGGTGACGTAGTGACGTCACTAACATGCTGCCGGGAACGAGTGTGGAGCGGCGCTTCCCCGGAAGTCTCTTCCTGATGCACGTATTGTGCAATAGGTTGCCGTGGCAACGTTCAATAACAAGCGTCGCCAGGACAACCATCGGCTGCCGTTCACAGCTTTGTGGGTATAGTGTGACTTCAATGAATCAGTCCCTAAAGGCACAGCAACTGTTTTATATTAAAACATATACTGATACATATTATGGTAACACATACAGTATCATTACAAAATCATAATAAATCAAAATGACAATATAGAGCAATCATTAATAGAGTGTATATATACACCCATCCCTTCAAACACCACTTTATTCTCATCCAATAATACTCCAGCAGATTAATCTGTACTGTTACAGCAACTGTATGTAATTTGATAAACAATATATTCATAAAAATATATATATATGTAATAAGATATATTCATATGAAATGAAAGATGAAAAATAATAATTAATAAATGAATAAAAAAAAAAAAAAAAAAAAAAGCAGAGTAGACCCTCGTCTCCAGTTGATAAAAAAGCAAACTATCTATAAACATCACATAAAATAAGATTTTACTTACCGATAAATCTATTTCTCATAGTCCGTAGTGGATGCTGGGGACTCCGTCAGGACCATGGGGAATAGCGGCTCCGCAGGAGACAGGGCACAAAAGCAAGCTTTTAGGATCACATGGTGTGTACTGGCTCCTCCCCCTATGACCCTCCTCCAAGCCTCAGTTAGGTACTGTGCCCGGACGAGCGTACACAATAAGGAAGGATCTTGAATCCCGGGTAAGACTCATACCAGCCACACCAATCACACCGTACAACTTGTGATTTGAACCCAGTTAACAGTATGATAACAATGAAGTAGCCTCTAAAAAAGATGGCTCACAACAATAATAACCCGATTTTTTTGTAACAATAACTATGTACAAGTAATGCAGACAATCCGCACTTGGGATGGGCGCCCAGCATCCACTACGGACTATGAGAAATAGATTTATCGGTAAGTAAAATCTTATTTTCTCTAACGTCCTAGTGGATGCTGGGGACTCCGTCAGGACCATGGGGATTATACCAAAGCTCCCAAACGGGCGGGAGAGTGCAGATGACTCTGCAGCACCGAATGAGAGAACTCCAGGTCCTCCTCAGCCAGGGTATCAAATTTGTAGAATTTAGCAAACGTGTTTGCCCCTGACCAAGTTGCAGCTCGGCAAAGTTGTAAAGCCGAGACCCCTCGGGCAGCCGCCCAAGATGAGCCCACCTTCCTTGTGGAATGGGCATTTACAGATTTTGGCTGTGGCAGGCCTGCCACAGAATGTGCAAGCTGAATTGTACTACAAATCCAACGAGCAATAGTCTGCTTAGAAGCAGGAGCACCCAGCTTTTTGGGTGCCTACAATATAAACAGCAAGTCAGACTTTCTGACTCCAGCCGTCCTGGAATTATATATATATATATATTTTCAGGGCCCTGACAACGTCTAGCAACTTGGAGTCCTCCAAGTCCCTAGTAGCCGCAGGCACCACAATAGGTTGTTTCAGGTGAAACGCTGACACCACCTTAGGAAGAAACTGGGGACGAGTCCGCAGTTCTGCCCTGTCCCGAATGGAAAATCAAATATGGGCTTTTGTAAGACAAAGCCGCCAATTTTGACAATCGCCTGGCCGAGGCCAGGGCCAACAGCATGGTCACTTTCCATGTGAGATATTTCAAATCCACAGATTTGAGTGGTTCAAACCAATATGATTTGAGGAATCCCAACACTACGTTGAGATCCCACGGTGCCACTGGAGGCACACAAGGGCTGTATATGCAATACTCCCTTGACAAACGTCTGGACTTCAGGAACTGAAGCCAATTCTTTCTGGAAGAAAATCTATAGGGCCGAAACTTGAACCTTAATGGACCCCAATTTGAGGCTCATAGACACTCCTGTTTGCAGGAAGTGCAGAAATCGACCTAGTTGAAATTTTTTCGTGGGGCCTTCCTGGCCTCACCCACGCAACATATTTTTACCACATGTGGTGATAACGTTGTGCGGTCACCTCCTTCCTGGCTTTGACCAGGGTAGGTATGACCTCTTCCGGAATGCCTTTTCCCTTAGGATCCGGCGTTCAAACCGCCATGCCGTCAAACGCAGTCGCGGTAAGTCTTGGAACAGACAAGGTCCCTGCTGGAGCAGGTCCTTTCTTAAAGGCCGATGCCACGGTTCCTCTTGGAACAGACATGGTACTTGCTGAAAGCAAATCCCTTCTTAGCTCCCGAGGCCATTAGTCCTCTGTGAGCATCTCTTGAAGTTCCGGTTACCAAGTCCCTCTTGGCCAATCCGGAGCCACGAGTATAGTTCTTACTCCTCTATGTCTTATAATTCTCAATACCTTGGTTATGAGAAGCAGAGGAGGGAACACATACACCGACTGTTACACCCACGGTGTTACCAGGACGTCCACAGCTATCGCCTGAAGGTCTCGTGACCTGGCGCAATACCTGTCCCATTTTTTGTTCGGGCGGGACGCCATCATGTCCACCTTTGGTCTTTCCCAACGGTTCACAATCATGCGGAAAACTTCCCGATGAAGTTCCCACTCTCCCGGGTGGAGGTCGTGCCTGCTGAGGAAGTCTGCTTCCCAGTCGTCCACTCCCGGAATGAACACTGCTGACAGTGCTATCACATGATTTTCCGCCTAGCGAAAAATCCTTGCAGTTTTGCCACTGCCCTCCTGCTTCTTGTGCCGCCCTTTCTGTTTACGTGGGCGACTGCCGTGATGTTATCCCACTGGATCAATACCGGCTGACCTTGAAGCAGAGGTCTTGCTAAGCTTAGAGCATTATAAATTTGCTCTTAGCTCCAGTATATTTATGTGGAGAGAATTCTCCAGACTTGATCACACTCCTTGTGTGACTGCTCCCCAGCCTCTCAGGCTGGCCTCCGTGGTCACGAGCATCCAATCCTGAATGCCGAATCTGCGGCCCTCTAGAAGATGAGCACTCTGTAATCACCACAGGAGAGACACCCTTGTCCTTGGATATAGGGTTATCCGCTGATGCATCTGAAGATGCGATCCGGACCATTTGTCCAGCAGATCCCACTGAAGAGTTCTTGCGTGAAATCTGCCGAATGGAAGCGCTTCGTAATAAGCCACCATTTTTACCAGGACTCTTGTGCAATGATGCACTGACACTTTTCCTGGTTTTAGGAGGATCCCGATTAGCTCGGATAACTCCCTGGCTTTCTCCTCTGGGAGAAACACCTTTTCCTGGACTGTGTCCAGAATCATCCCTAGGACCAGCAGACGTGTCATCGGAACAACTGCGGTTTTGGAATATTTAGAATCCATCCGTGCTGTCGTAGAACTACTTGAGATAGTGCTACTCCGACCTCCAACTGTTCTCTGGACCTTGTTCTTATCAGGAGGTCGTCCATTTTCTTTGAAGACGAATCCTCCTTTCGGTCATTACCTTGGTAAGGACCCGGGGTGCCTTGGACAATCCAACGGCATCGTCTTGAAACTGATAGTGACAGTTCTGTACCACGAACCTGAGGTACCCTTGGTGAGAAAAGGCAAATTTTGGGACATGGACACCATATAGTCCCCTTGTTCTTTGCTATCACTGCTCTGAGTGACTCCATCTGGATTTGAACCCTTGTAAGTGTTCAAATTTTTCAGATTTAGAATAGGTCTCACCTAGCCTTCAGTACCACCATATAGTGTGGAGTAATACCCCTTTCCTTGTTGTCGGAGGGGTAATTTTATTATCACCTGCTGGGAATACAGCTTGTGAATTGTTTTCAATACTGCCTCCCTGTCGGAGGGAGACATTGGTACAGCAGACTACAGGAACCTGCGAGGGGGGAAACCTCTCGACATTCCAATCTGTACCCCTTGGATACTGCTTGTAGGATCCAGGGGTCCTGTACGGTCCCAGCGTCATGCTGAGAACTTGGTAGAAGCGGTGGAGGGCTTCTGTTCCTGGGAATGGGCTGCCTGCTGCAGTCTTCTTCCCTTTCCTCTATCCCTGGGCAGATATGACTCTTATAGGGACGAAAGGACTGAGGCTGAAAAGACGGTGTCTTTTTCTGCAGAGATGTGACTTAGGGTAAAAAACGGTGGATTTTCCAGCAGTTGCCCTGGCCACCAGGTCCCATGGACCGACCCCAAATAACTCCTCCCCTTTATACGGCAATACATCTTTGTGCCGTTTGGTATCTGCATCACCTGACCACTGTCGTGTCCATAAACATCTTCTTGCAGATATGGACATCGCATTTACTCTTGATGCCAGAGTGCAAATATCCCTCTGCGCATCTCGCATATATAGAAATGCATCCTTTAAATGCTCTATAGTCAATAAAATACTGTCCCTGTCAAAGGTATCAATATTTTTAGTCAGGGAATCCGACCAAGCCACCTCAGCTCTGCACATCCAGGCTGAGGCGATCGCTGGTCGCAGTATAACACCAGCATGTGTGTGTATACTTTTTAGGATATTTTTCAGCCTCCTATCAGCTGGCTCCTTAAGTACGGCCCTATCCGTAGATGGTACCGCCACTTGTTCTGATAAGCGTGTGAGCGCCTTATCCACCCTGAGGGGTGTTTCCCACCGCGCCTTAACTTCTGGCGGGAAAAGGTATACCGCCAATAATTTTCTATCGGGGGAAACCCACGCATCATCACACACTTCATTTAATTTATCTGATTCAGGAAAAACTACAGGTAGTTTTTTCACCTCACATATAATACCCTTTTTTGTGGTACTTGGAGTATCAGAAATATGTAACACCTCCTTCATTGCCCTTAACGTGTGGCCCTAAAAGAAAATACGTTTGTTTCTTCACCGTCGACACTGAAATCAGTGTCCGTGTCTGGGTCTGTGTCGACCGACTGAGGTAAATGGGCATTTTACAGCCCCTGACGGTGTTTGAGACGCCTGGACAGATACTAATTTGTTCGCCGGCCCTCTCATGTCGTCAACCGGCTTGCAGCGTGTTGACATTGTCACGTAATTTCCATAAATAAGCCATCCATTCCGGTGTCGACTCCCTAGAGAGTGACATCACCATTACAGGCAATTTGCTCCGCCTCCTCACCAATATTTTCCTCATACATGTCGACACACACGTACCGACATACAGCACACACATAGGGAATGCTCTGATAGAGGACAGGACCCACTAGCCCTTTGGGGAGACAGAGGGAGAGTTTGCCAGCACACACCAAAACGCTATAATTATCCAGGGACAACCTTTATATAAGTGTTCCTCCCTTATAGCATTTTAATATATATACATATCGCCAAATCAGTGCCCCCCCTCTCTGTTTTAACCCTGTTTCTGTAGTGCAGTGCAGGGGAGAGCATGGGAGCCTTCCCACCAGCCTTTCTGTGAGGGAAAATGGCGCTGTGTGCTGAGGAGAATAGGCCCCGCCCCCTTTTCGGCGGGCTTCTTCTCCGGAGTTTTAGATATCTGGCAGGGGTTAAATACATCCATATAGCCTCAAGGGCTATATGTGATGTATTTTTCGCCATACAGGTATTATACATTGCTGCCCAGGGCGCCCCCCCCAGCGCCCTGCACCCTCCGTGACCGCTGTGTGAAGTGTGCTGACAACAATGGCGCACAGCTGCAGTGCTGTGCGCTACCTGATGAAGACTGAGAGTCTTCTGCCGCCTGGTTCCGGACCTCTTCATCTTCAGCGTCTGCAAGGGGGGTCGGCGGCGCGGCTCCGGGACGAACCCCAGGGCGAGCCCTGTGTTCCGACTCCCTCTGGAGCTATGTCCAGTAGCCTAAGAATCCAATCCATCCTGCACGCAGGTGAGTTGAAAATCTCTCCCCTAAGTCCCTCGATGCAGTGAGCCTGTTGCCAGCAGGACTCACTGAAAATAAAGAACCTAAAAACTTTTTCTAAGTAACTCTTTAAGAGAGCCACCTAGATTGCACCCTTCTCGGCCGGGCACAAAAACCTAACTGAGGCTTGGAGGAGGGTCATAGGGGGAGGAGCCAGTACACACCATGTGATCCTAAAAGCTTGCTTTTGTGCCCTGTCTCCTGCGGAGCCGCTATTCCCCATGGTCCTGACGGAGTCCCCAGCATCCACTAGGACGTTAGAGAAACAATAATTATTAATTCGAATGCAAAATGCAGCCAATCATTATAATTTAGGTGAAATGAGTACCTATAGAGAGTGGGGGGGGAGGGGGGGGAGCAGAAAGGGGAAAGGGAAGGAAGTAGGACATTCGATAGAGTAAGTATCACAATATTGAGTTAAGCTCCACCGCCTCATTCAATCCAGATGGGTAAATGGTATCCAACCTATACATCCAATAAAGTTCCTGTTTGCAGAGTGTTTTGTAGCGATCCCCTCCTCTTTTGGTCATTACAATGTGTTCAATTGCTATTAGGCCTAGGGAACTAGGGTCACCACCGTGTTTATCCCTAAAATGTCTAGAGACACTATGGGTAGGTAATTTATTAATAATATTACGGCAGTGTTCCTTAAAGCGAACCTTAATGCTCCGAGTGGTGCGTCCCACATACCTCTGATTACAACCGCATGTGAGAAGATAAATTATATAGTTTGTATCGCAATTCATAAAACTAGCCAGAGTGTATTTCTCTCCATTTTCAACAGTAATCTGAGTAGTTCTTCTAGGGATATATTTGCATGTTGTGCATCTGATAGCTCCACAACGATAAAAGCCTTTTGGTCTAGAGGGTAGCCAGGTATCTTGTATAGTACCCCCTTGCGTGGATGTAGATATCTCTTTCAAGAAACTAGGTGCAAGAATATTCTTGAAAGAGCGATTTTTCTTAAATATAAATTTAGGTCTTAAAGGTAAATGTGCCCTAAGTATATTGTCTTGATTTAATATACCAAAGTTTTTAGAAATTATTTTCTTAATTTGCATGCTGTCCCTATTATATGTAGATATAAAAGCTAAATCATCCTGTTGGTCATTAGGATAATCTGGCCTAGCCATATTTTTATTTTTAGTAGCTGGTTCCCTTGGACAAAGTAGAATATCTCTATCTAGGTCAGCCACTTCTCTCATGGCTCTCTCTAAGGGAGATCTTGGATAGCCTCTTAATGAGAATGCTTCTATCATGGATTCTGCTTGTTCCATATACTTCGCCCTGTCGGTACAGTTTCGCCGTAGGTGTAAAAACTGTCCTCTAGGAATAGTCCTCTTCCACGGGGGATAATGGGCGCTACGGTAGTGCAGGTAGGAGTTGGTAGAAACCTCCTTATTATAATTTGAAGTATAAATTCTGCCGTCCCTGGCTTCTAAAGTTATATCCAAAAAATTGATGGTGGAAGGGTGATAGGAGTGAGTAAACTGTAAATTAAAATGATTGGAATTAAGACTGGAAACAAAATGTTGTGCCGAGGTGAAATCACCATCCCAAAAAATAAAAAGATCGTCTATATAACGGCCATAGAGGACCAGACTCGCGCCGAAGTCTCCGCCCCACACATGGATGTCTTCGAATACACCCATGTATAGGTTGGCATAACTAGGCGCAAATCTGGTCCCAATGGCCGTTCCCATCACCTGTAAATAAAAAGTGTCCAAAAATAAAAAATAATTGTGTTGAAGAATGAAGGAAATGGCATCCAACAAAAAAGTCCCGTGTCTCACTGTGAGGTCACCATCAGCCTGTAATCTGGTGGCTATAGCCTCACGACCCAAGTCGTGTGGAATATTAGTATATAGGCTTTGTACATCAAGGGTCATAAAGGCATATGTCTCTTTCCAAACAAAGCCCTGTAGCAATTGGAGAAAGTGTGTTGTATCCTTGATGTGTGACCTCAGAGTCGAGACACGGGGTTGTAAAAAGGAATCAACATAAAAGGATAGATTGGAAGAAAGAGAACCAATACCTGAAATAATAGGACGCCCGGGAGGTGAAACAAGTGACTTATGTATTTTGGGGAGGTGATAGTAAATTGGAACTGTGGGGTGTCTGTTGAACAAAAAATTAAATTCATCTTTGGAGATAACTCCATCAGCCAGGGCGTCATCTAATAGGTATTGTAATTCTCTCAAATAATTCGACGTAGGATCATTCGTTAACTTTTTGTAAAATTCCTTATTATCTAATTGTCTGTTAGCTTCGACAATATAGTCCCTCCTATCCTGCACCACCAGACCGCCCCCTTTGTCAGCCTCCCTAAAGACTAAAGAAGTATCTCTAGTGAGGTTTTGCAAGGCTTTGCGTTCCCATTTATTGAGGTTCATCCTAGATTTTTTGTTATTTAACTTCCCTTGTTGGCATAGATTGTTTAGGTCACCTAATGTAGTTTTGTAGAAGCATTCTATCATATTGCTCTTGTACGTGAGGGGATAGAACTCAGATTTACGTCTGAACACACTCTTATTTATGTCAAATATTTTGTTAGGAGTGTCAGTAGTAACGCTAGGATTTTCATCAAGTAATTGTTGTAAAGTGTGGAGGGCTGGATCATCTCCTGAGTCTAAGGTGATGGCCAGTCCCTCCTCACTGTGTCTGTGCATATTGCGCTGTATAAAGTAGCGCTTCCTGCACAATGTACGAACAAAATGGTTAAGTTCTGCAAAAAGGTTAAACATATTGGGAGTACTGGTAGGTGCATAGCTTAAACCCTTAGTTAAAAGTGATTTTTCAGTCTCAGTAAGTTTTCTTGTGGATAGATTAAAGATTTTAGTTGGAGTCCTACTTTTGATTGCTAATCCCACCCTCTTGGCTGTCTCCTTTTTCCCCCCTCTGCACCCTCGAAACTTCTTGATCTTCTTCTTTTTGGTGTTTGTGTTCCCCAGTTGTTTCTGGGGGATAACCCTCGTCTTTTTTCGTGTCTCTGTTCTAAAAAAACCTTCAGAGTTTTTGGTGGTCTGCTGTTGGTCCGATCTAGACTCACGGGGTCTAGCTCCTAGATTGAGAGTAGGATCGATTCGATCTACGGGACCATTCTTTTCCTTAGTTGTTCTTGGGGATCTATGGTCAAAATTATCTTTTCTTGCTACTTGGGATTTAGTAAATTGAGGTCTAAGAGTCCCTCGAGGTTTCCCTTCTCTATCGCTAGGAGCACGTTCTCTATTTCTTTCTCGATTGAGAGTTCTGTAACAACTAACATGTCCAGTGTTGTAATCTTCTAAATCTCTCTGGAATTTTTTACATTTATTATCTACCACCAACTGTTCAAATTTGGTCATCCTTTCCATGACCAACTGATCCCTCTCTTTGTATTCCTTAGTATTACTGTGGGCTTCTAGTTTATTTTTGAGGGCTTCTATCTCCGCCTCTACTTCCCTAGTCTTTTGGTCTCTATAGGTAATCACAAGTTCCATTAAGCTAAGGGAACACTTGTCTAGGGCCTTCTCCCAGAGTTCCTCAAATTCCCTATTACCATTAAAGATAGAGGGTTTAAATAACCTAAAGCCTCTAGGTATCATATTTTTCTCTACATACTTCCGTAAATTAATCCCATCAAGCCAATGCTTGGTTTCAGATTTCATAAGGTCCTCTAGTTTATAAAATTCATCTTTCAAATGATTAGTTACATTCATACATTCCATATCTATAGGGTTATCCCATTTCTTGAGAAAATCCATCCTCCTATTATGTCTGTCATTAAATGTGGAGAAACTCCCCATCCTTGCAGCCTGGAGTATGACTAAGTGTGCTGAGAATATAGGAAAAGAAATACCCTAAGGTATTACTACTCCCAGGCGCTTGATGCGAGGTTCCCCATAGCAGCTGTATATATACAGGGGTTGGTCAGACCCCTAACAATGTAAACAAATAAAGAAGATATTAGCGCTTATTGGTCACAAATGCAAGGGTGTGTCACAATTAAATCACAATTTATTAAAGGAATATAGATTTAGGCATATTTTTAAAAAAATTAAATGCAATGCACAATAGTGGTTAATACCACATAAAAACACTGAGAAAAAGTAGATAGTGTAACTCCCATTGTTGTATCATCCTATTCGAAAACTTATCAGAGAATGGACCTGTTCCTATGAGAGTCCCCTTGGTTAATAAGGTTCAGTGTCCTATCCGTGGGTTTATAGTTACCACCAACGTCTCTCGAGGTAATTAGGCGAATCTGCGTCCGCAAAAGTGCTGTTCCTCGGCGGGTGGTGGATAGTGACTTTCCACGGTGAAATAGGAATGTCCTTGTAAATCCAGTAGGAATGTCCAACGGGGGCTTGGTCCAGTCCAATAGTTCCAAAAGGTGAGGGAGTAAACACTAGCAGGCAGGTCTCACCGACGCGTTTCGTTGCAATACAAGCAACTTTTTCAAGGTGCTGGAAGTCCTGCTGATGGTGGTTTATATACCCTACCAATATGGTTGCTCATTAGCATATGTGATTGATTGTGACCACCTGTTGGCATTAAGTGACCAAATAATGACAGACATTGGAGGTATATTAAATCAATAATGAAAAATCATACAAATTCATCTATTTTATATATCGTTTTGTTTAAAACTTAAAAAGCATTATTTAATAAAAACCAGTCACATGACCACTGTTGGGTGTATCCAGGTTAGTACTCTGGAAAACCTGGAATAGTATTTATTAGCTAGTAAACTGATAATATAGATGAAAAATCTGGAATATATTCCATCTATTACACTTATCATTAAAGATTGGAAAACGTCCCCCTTCACTTCATATCCCGCGAGAAGTGAACTGGAGGTATACTAATTATACAGCGGGCCCCGGCCAATTAGCTGCCTATGCGTGTAAAGGAGGTGACGCGGACGTTGCGCTAATGACATCGCGTCATTCGTCCGCGCCTCCAGAGGCCTTGTGTATAGTGGTCGCCATGGTGACGTAGTGACGTCACTAACATGCTGCCGGGAACGAGTGTGGAGCGGCGCGATGCGTCGCTTCCCCGGAAGTCTCTTCCTGATGCACGTATTGTGCAATAGGTTGCTGTGGCGACGTTCAATAACAAGCGTCGCCAGGACAACCATCGGCTGCCGTCCACAGCTTTGTGGGTATAGTGTGACTTCAATGAATCAGTCCCTAAAGGCACAGCAACTGGTTTATATTAAAACATATACTGATACATATTATGGTAACACATACAGTATCATTACAAAATCATAATAAATCAAAATGACAATATAGAGCAATCATTAATAGAGTGTATATATACACCCATCCCTTCAAACACCACTTTATTCTCATCCAATAATACTCCAGCAGATTAATCTGTACTGTTACAGCAACTGTATGTAATTTGATAAACAATATATTCATAAAAATATATATATATGTAATAAGATATATTCATATGAAATGAAAGATGAAAAATAATAATTAATAAATGAATAAAAAAATAAATAAAAAGCAGAGTAGACCCTCGTCTCCAGTTGATAAAAAAGCAAACTATCTATAAACATCACATAAACAATAATTATTAATTCTGAATTCGAATGCAAAATGCAGCCAATCATTATAATTTAGGTGAAATGAGTACCTATAGAGAGGGGGGGGGGGGAGAAGAAAGGGGAAAGGGAAGGAAGTAGGACATTCGATAGAGTAAGTATCACAATATTGAGTTAAGCTCCACCGCCTCATTCAATCCAGATGGGTAAATGGTATCCAACCTATACATCCAATAAAGTTCCTGTTTGCAGAGTGTTTTGTAGCGATCCCCTCCTCTTTTGGTCATTACAATGTGTTCAATTGCTATTAGGCCTAGGGAACTAGGGTCACCACCGTGTTTATCCCTAAAATGTCTAGAGACACTATGGGTAGGTAATTTATTAATAATATTGCGGCGGTGTTCCATAAAGCGAACCTTAATGCTCCGAGTGGTGCGTCCCACATACCTCTGATTACAACCGCATGTGAGAAGATAAATTATATAGTTTGTATCGCAATTCATAAAACTAGCCAGAGTGTATTTCTCTCCATTTTCAACAGTAATCGGAGTAGTTCTTCTAGGGATATATTTGCATGTTGTGCATCTGATAGCTCCACAACGATAAAAGCCTTTTGGTCTAGAGGGTAGCCAGGTATCTTGTATAGTACCCCCTTGCGTGGATGTAGATATCTCTTTCAAGAAACTAGGTGCAAGAATATTCTTGAAAGAGCGATTTTTCTTAAATATAAATTTAGGTCTTAAAGGTAAATGTGCCCTAAGTATATTGTCTTGATTTACTATACCAAAGTTTTTAGAAATTATTTTCTTAATTTGCATGCTGTCCCTATTATATGTAGATATAAAAGCTAAATCATCCTGTTGGTCATTAGGATAATCTGGCCTAGCCATATTTTTATTTTTAGTAGCTGGTTCCCTTGGACAAAGTAGAATATCTCTATCTAGGTCAGCCACTTCTCTCATGGCTCTCTCTAAGGGAGATCTTGGATAGCCTCTCAATGAGAATGCTTCTATCATGGATTCTGCTTGTTCCATATACTTCGCCCTGTCGGTACAGTTTCGCCGTAGGCGTAAAAACTGTCCTCTAGGAATAGTCCTCTTCCACGGGGGATAATGGGCGCTACGGTAGTGCAGGTAGGAGTTGGTAGAAACCTCCTTATTATAATTTGAAGTATAAATTCTGCCGTCCCTGGCTTCTAAAGTTATATCCAAAAAATTGATGGTGGAAGGGTGATAGGAGTGAGTAAACTGTAAATTAAAATGATTGGAATTAAGACTGGAAACAAAATGTTGTGCCGAGGTGAAATCACCATCCCAAAAAATAAAAAGATCGTCTATATAACGGCCATAGAGGACCAGACTCGCGCCGAAGTCTCCGCCCCACACATGGATGTCTTCGAATACACCCATGTATAGGTTGGCATAACTAGGCGCAAATCTGGTCCCAATGGCCGTTCCCATCACCTGTAAATAAAAAGTGTCCAAAAATAAAAAATAATTGTGTTGAAGAATGAAGGAAATGGCATCCAACAAAAAAGTCCCGTGTCTCACTGTGAGGTCACCATCAGCCTGTAATCTGGTGGCTATAGCCTCACGACCCAAGTCGTGTGGAATATTAGTATATAGGCTTTGTACATCAAGGGTCATAAAGGCATATGTCTCTTTCCAAACAAAGCCCTGTAGCAATTGGAGAAAGTGTGTTGTATCCTTGATGTGTGACCTCAGAGTCGAGACACGGGGTTGTAAAAAGGAATCAACATAAAAGGATAGATTGGAAGAAAGAGAACCAATACCTGAAATAATAGGACGCCCGGGAGGTGAAACAAGTGACTTATGTATTTTGGGGAGGTGATAGTAAATTGGAACTGTGGGGTGTCTGTTGAACAAAAAATTAAATTCATCTTTGGAGATAACTCCATCAGCCAGGGCGTCATCTAATAGGTATTGTAATTCTCTCAAATAATTCGACGTAGGATCATTCGTTAACTTTTTGTAAAATTCCTTATTATCTAATTGTCTGTTAGCTTCGACAATATAGTCCCTCCTATCCTGCACCACCAGACCGCCCCCTTTGTCAGCCTCCCTAAAGACTAAAGAAGTATCTCTAGTGAGGTTTTGCAAGGCTTTGCGTTCCCATTTATTGAGGTTCATCCTAGATTTTTTGTTATTTAACTTCCCTTGTTGGCATAGATTGTTTAGGTCACCTAATGTAGTTTTGTAGAAGCATTCTATCATATTGCTCTTGTACGTGAGGGGATAGAACTCAGATTTACGTCTGAACACACTCTTATTTATGTCAAATATTTTGTTAGGAGTGTCAGTAGTAACGCTAGGATTTTCATCAAGTAATTGTTGTAAAGTGTGGAGGGCTGGATCATCTCCTGAGTCTAAGGTGATGGCCAGTCCCTCCTCACTGTGTCTGTGCATATTGCGCTGTATAAAGTAGCGCTTCCTGCACAATGTACGAACAAAACGGTTAAGTTCTGCAAAAAGGTTAAACATATTGGGAGTACTGGTAGGTGCATAGCTTAAACCCTTAGTTAAAAGTGATTTTTCAGTCTCAGTAAGTTTTCTTGTGGATAGATTAAAGATTTTAGTTGGAGTCCTACTTTTGATTGCTAATCCCACCCTCTTGGCTGTCTCCTTTTTCCCCCCTCTGCACCCTCAAAACTTCTTGATCTTCTTCTTTTTGGTGTTTGTGTTCCCCAGTTGTTTCTGGGGGATAACCCTCGTCTTTTTTCGTGTCTCTGTTCTAAAAAAACCTTCAGAGTTTTTGGTGGTCTGCTGTTGGTCCGATCTAGACTCACGGGGTCTAGCTCCTAGATTGAGAGTAGGATCGATTCGATCTACGGGACCATTCTTTTCCTTAGTTGTTCTTGGGGATCTATGGTCAAAATTATCTTTTCTTGCTACTTGGGATTTAGTAAATTGAGGTCTAAGAGTCCCTCGAGGTTTCCCTTCTCTATCGCTAGGAGCACGTTCTCTATTTCTTTCTCGATTGAGAGTTCTGTAACTCCTAACATGTCCAGTGTTGTAATCTTCTAAATCTCTCTGGAATTTTTTACATTTATTATCTACCACCAACTGTTCAAATTTGGTCATCCTTTCCATGACCAACTGATCCCTCTCTTTGTATTCCTTAGTATTACTGTGGGCTTCTAGTTTATTTTTGAGGGCTTCTATCTCCGCCTCTACTTCCCTAGTCTTTTGGTCTCTATAGGTAATCACAAGTTCCATTAAGCTAAGGGAACACTTGTCTAGGGCCTTCTCCCAGAGTTCCTCAAATTCCCTATTACCATTAAAGATAGAGGGTTTAAATAACCTAAAGCCTCTAGGTATCATATTTTTCTCTACATACTTCCGTAAATTAATCCCATCAAGCCAATGCTTGGTTTCAGATTTCATAAGGTCCTCTAGTTTATAAAATTCATCTTTCAAATGATTAGTTACATTCATACATTCCATATCTATAGGGTTATCCCATTTCTTGAGAAAATCCATCCTCCTATTATGTCTGTCATTAAATGTGGAGAAACTCCCCATCCTTGCAGCCTGGAGTATGACTAAGTGTGCTGAGAATATAGGAAAAGAAATACCCTAAGGTATTACTACTCCCAGGCGCTTGATGCGAGGTTCCCCACAGCAGCTGTATATATACAGGGGTTGGTCAGACCCCTAACAATGTAAACAAATAAAGAAGATATTAGCGCTTATTGGTCACAAATGCAAGGGTGTGTCACAATTAAATCACAATTTATTAAAGGAATATAGATTTAGGCATATTTTTAAAAAAATTAAATGCAATGCACAATAGTGGTTAATACCACATAAAAACACTGAGAAAAAGTAGATAGTGTAACTCCCATTGTTGTATCATCCTATTCGAAAACTTATCAGAGAATGGACCTGTTCCTATGAGAGTCCCCTTGGTTAATAAGGTTCAGTGTCCTATCCGTGGGTTTATAGTTACCACCAACGTCTCTCGAGGTAATTAGGCGAATCTGCGTCCGCAAAAGTGCTGTTCCTCGGCGGGTGGTGGATAGTGACTTTCCACGGTGAAATAGGAATGTCCTTGTAAATCCAGTAGGAATGTCCAACGGGGGCTTGGTCCAGTCCAATAGTTCCAAAAGGTGAGGGAGTAAACACTAGCAGGCAGGTCTCACCGACGCGTTTCGTTGCAATACAAGCAACTTTTTCAAGGTGCTGGAAGTCCTGCTGATGGTGGTTTATATACCCTACCAATATGGTTGCTCATTAGCATATGTGATTGATTGTGACCACCTGTTGGCATTAAGTGACCAAATAATGACAGACATTGGAGGTATATTAAATCAATAATGAAAAATCATACAAATTCATCTATTTTATATATCGTTTTGTTTAAAACTTAAAAAGCATTATTTAATAAAAACCAGTCACATGACCACTGTTGGGTGTATCCAGGTTAGTACTCTGGAAAACCTGGAATAGTATTTATTAGCTAGTAAACTGATAATATAGATGAAAAATCTGGAATATATTCCATCTATTACACTTATCATTAAAGATTGGAAAACGTCCCCCTTCACTTCATATCCCGCGAGAAGTGAACTGGAGGTATACTAATTATACAGCGGGCCCCGGCCAATTAGCTGCCTATGCGTGTAAAGGAGGTGACGCGGACGTTGCGCTAATGACATCGCGTCATTCGTCCGCGCCTCCAGAGGCCTTGTGTATAGTGGTCGCCATGGTGACGTAGTGACGTCACTAACATGCTGCCGGGAACGAGTGTGGAGCGGCGCGATGCGTCGCTTCCCCGGAAGTCTCTTCCTGATGCACGTATTGTGCAATAGGTTGCTGTGGCGACGTTCAATAACAAGCGTCGCCAGGACAACCATCGGCTGCCGTCCACAGCTTTGTGGGTATAGTGTGACTTCAATGAATCAGTCCCTAAAGGCACAGCAACTGGTTTATATTAAAACATATACTGATACATATTATGGTAACACATACAGTATCATTACAAAATCATAATAAATCAAAATGACAATATAGAGCAATCATTAATAGAGTGTATATATACACCCATCCCTTCAAACACCACTTTATTCTCATCCAATAATACTCCAGCAGATTAATCTGTACTGTTACAGCAACTGTATGTAATTTGATAAACAATATATTCATAAAAATATATATATATATGTAATAAGATATATTCATATGAAATGAAAGATGAAAAATAATAATTAATAAATGAATAAAAAAATAAATAAAAAGCAGAGTAGACCCTCGTCTCCAGTTGATAAAAAAGCAAACTATCTATAAACATCACATAAACAATAATTATTAATTCTGAATTCGAATGCAAAATGCAGCCAATCATTATAATTTAGGTGAAATGAGTACCTATAGAGAGGGGGGGGGGGAGAAGAAAGGGGAAAGGGAAGGAAGTAGGACATTCGATAGAGTAAGTATCACAATATTGAGTTAAGCTCCACCGCCTCATTCAATCCAGATGGGTAAATGGTATCCAACCTATACATCCAATAAAGTTCCTGTTTGCAGAGTGTTTTGTAGCGATCCCCTCCTCTTTTGGTCATTACAATGTGTTCAATTGCTATTAGGCCTAGGGAACTAGGGTCACCACCGTGTTTATCCCTAAAATGTCTAGAGACACTATGGGTAGGTAATTTATTAATAATATTGCGGCGGTGTTCCATAAAGCGAACCTTAATGCTCCGAGTGGTGCGTCCCACATACCTCTGATTACAACCGCATGTGAGAAGATAAATTATATAGTTTGTATCGCAATTCATAAAACTAGCCAGAGTGTATTTCTCTCCATTTTCAACAGTAATCTGAGTAGTTCTTCTAGGGATATATTTGCATGTTGTGCATCTGATAGCTCCACAACGATAAAAGCCTTTTGGTCTAGAGGGTAGCCAGGTATCTTGTATAGTACCCCCTTGCGTGGATGTAGATATCTCTTTCAAGAAACTAGGTGCAAGAATATTCTTGAAAGAGTGATTTTTCTTAAATATAAATTTAGGTCTTAAAGGTAAATGTGCCCTAAGTATATTGTCTTGATTTAATATACCAAAGTTTTTAGAATTATTTTCTTAATTTGCATGCTGTCCCTATTATATGTAGATATAAAAGCTAAATCATCCTGTTGGTCATTGGGATAATCTGGCCTAGCCATATTTTTATTTTTAGTAGCTGGTTCCCTTGGACAAAGTAGAATATCTCTATCTAGGTCAGCCACTTCTCTCATGGCTCTCTCTAAGGGAGATCTTGGATAGCCTCTCAATGAGAATGCTTCTATCATGGATTCTGCTTGTTCCATATACTTCGCCCTGTCGGTACAGTTTCGCCGTAGGCGTAAAAACTGTCCTCTAGGAATATTCCTCTTCCACGGGGGATAATGGGCGCTACGGTAGTGCAGGTAGGAGTTGGTAGAAACCTCCTTATTATAATTTGAAGTATAAATTCTGCCGTCCCTGGCTTCTAAAGTTATATCCAAAAAATTGATGGTGGCAGGGTGATAGGAGTGGGTAAACTGTAAATTAAAATGATTGGAATTAAGACTGGAAACAAAATGTTGTGCCGAGGTGAAATCCCCATCCCAAATAATAAAAAGATCGTCTATATAACGGCCATAGAGGACCAGACTCGTGCCGAAGTCTCCGCCCCACACATGGATGTCTTCGAATACACCCATGTACAGGTTGGCATAGCTAGGCGCAAATCCGGTCCCCATGGCCGTTCCCATCACCTGTAAATAAAAAGTGTCCAAAAATAAAAAATAATTGTGTTGAAGAATGAAGAACGTAGAGTATCAAGCCTGGGGGGAGATTTAACAATCCAGTTAGTAAGGATCAGCTTTTTCCCCCAAGGTCAGAATAACATATAGTAATGGGATAAGCTGTTTGCATTGTGATGGGATATCCCAATCCGAGAAAATCAGCCCAAGCATTGCCTTGCAATTCAATTTTAGTTTAAGATGGAATGTTGAGCTAATAAACCATAAGACTTTATACCAGATTTTTTTTTATCTCGGGGCAATTCCAGAAGCAATGCAAGAACAAAGCATTGGGAGTTCCACATTTTATACAATGACCAGATTCGGAAGGAACCATATGTTTTTGTTGGCCAGGTGTGATGTAGGCTCTGTGTGTGAATTTAATATGCGTCTCCTGAAGCTGTGTTGAGTGGAGAGCTTTGAGGATATCAGAGAAATCATCTGTCAATATTTTGTGTTATATGGGGGAAAGGTAATCCATCTCCCAATTCTTAACAGTCAATGCCCAAAGCTTTGATTCAAATCCAGAGAGAATGTCCCAATATAAATAAGAGGTTCTGTAAGGGGAAAGTGAGACTAAAGGAACGGTTTGCATAAGAGGGTCAGCACCAAGAGTCGGATCATATGGTGGGGGTAGAGAGAAGACATAATGTCGTAACTGCAAGTACATAAAATCTGAATGCGGAATCTGATACTTGTTGATTAAGTCAGAAAAGGACAATAGTACACCCCCAGGATCAAACACGTCCTTAATTAGCGCAATGCCTTTATGCTGCCAATGAAAGAACTTCACATTCTCTAGAGCCGCTGGGAAACAGAGGTTACCACAAAAAGGAATACATTTGAAATGAGTCGGGTTTCTCCTAAGTGATTTGTTTACAGACCACCATGCTAAATAGGCATCCCAAAAGAGAGGGTTGGTACGAATATACATAGGAAGAGCAGATTTAAGGGTATGTAAGAGAGCACGAAGATCATATGGAGCACAGAGTGATTGTTCTAAAGTAGGTAGAGCGAGAGAGAAACCAGTCAAAAATATATCTAAATGCTACAGCCTTGATGAAAGCAGATATATCTGGCATAGCCAGGCTCAAAGCGCTTTCGCGTAGTTTAAGTTTGGCCAGGGCCACACGAGGTTTCTTGTCTGACCATAGAAATTTGGTAAAAAGTTTCTCACAGTGTCTGATTTTGTCAAAGCATACGGTAGAATCTGGATAAGATAGGAAAGTTTGGGGAAAATAATACTTTTTAGTACAGCAATTCTCCCCCTAAGGGACATGGGTAGAGACGTCCAGGTGTCTAATTGCGTTGTGATGGCCTGTAAAGCAGGAGTGAAATTAAGAGCATAAAGATTGGACAAAGAAGGTGAAATATATATGCCCAAATATTTTAACCTGGACGTATTATGCTTAAATATAGACAGGACAGGAGAGGAGGGAGGAGGGAGAAGAATTGAGAAGAGCAGATGCAGAAGTAGATAATGGGAGGAGCTCAGACTTGTCATAATTGATTTTAAAACCTCAGAAGAGGCCAAAAGCATTTATGGCGTGTAGGATGGCTGGGATGGAGATGAGAGGGTTAGAGAGAAATACCAACATGTCATCCGCAAATAACGCTAATTTGAGGGAATGATGAGCGACACGTATGCCGTGAAAGTCAGGAAGGCTGCGGAGAGCAATCGCTAGTGGTTCAATGGCCAATGCACATAAAAGGGGAGAAAGAGGGCAGCCCTGTCTGGTGCCAGACAGCAAAATAACTAATGATGTAAAGGGAAAAGACAAAAAGACAAATGGAGTGCTGATACATCACCACTGCGATGAATGTCCCAACAGTGACAGCAGCAATATAGTGCCAACAAGGCTGCAGAAAGTCCATATATATTGACTCCAGAAGAGGTGTATGAATGGAGTAGAGAGTTCCCAAGAATATCCTATAAACACAAGGGAATAACCTGAAGTGTCGGCTTCCGCTGGTGGGCATAACTGCTCCCGAACATAGGCCGCTGCATCTTCAGCCGAAGAAAAATCTTTGAAGGTCGTGCCATTGAAGATTCTTAGGCTGGCTGGATAAAGTAAGGCAAATTTCCTCCCATCTTGGTCTAGTTGAGAGCACACCGGGGTGAAGGTTTTACGAAGTCGCGTCAGTTCAGGGGAATAATCGTGAAAAATAAGAAGTTTGGTGCCATTCCACGTGAGATCTCCCCCCTTCCTAGAAGCAGACCATATAACTTTTTTGTGGATAAAATTTAGGCATCTGAACAAGACAACTCTGGGCCTAGAAGAAGAGTCGCGCATCTGTCCAGTTCGATGGGCTCGTTCAATGACAAGGTCCGAACACGCATCTTGGATATCAAGTAGTTCAGGCAGGGTCTGCTTCAAAAAATGGTATAGGGCCAGCCCTTTAAGGAATTCTGGTGATCCTACAATCCACAAGTTATACCTGCGGATCTATTTTCCAAGTCATCTAATTTAGCCCATACTTGCGTGTCAGATTGCTTCAGCTGCTCAGTGAGGTCTTGTAGGGAGGAAATGGCTTGAAAATTTTCCCCGGCAGTATGTTCCACCGCCAAGACTCTTTTGGCCAGTTGTTTGCATTGGCTCTTAATGTCCGTGACTGCTTGTTGGAGTGCAGCAGCATGAAGAGCAGCTTGTTCCTTTAGCATAGGCTGCACGGTTTCCCTCACAGCTTGTACCACATCGGCGTACATTAGAGAGGAAGGAGGGGGAAGGGAATGCGGAATGATTTGCTGCAGCGATGGCTGTTTGGGGTTGTTGAATCGTAGAAGAAGCAGTAGAAGGTATCAACAATTGAGAGAGGCTGATAGAAGGATTATCCATATCTAAAGCCGTCCACGCGGTCGTTTTGTGGGGTGCAGAGCGGTCCGAGTGCGGGTGTTTTCCCGGCATTGTGCCTGATAAGTATTTGTCCATAGAGAAACAAGGAGACAGAATATACCAATATTAAGAGTCCTGCTCTGGTACGGAACCCGTGGGAAATCATAGGGTTTAATCCAGTGATGCAGGATCAATAGCGGGGTCAGTGGTTAATTAAGATAGTTCCCTACCCTCCAGAAGCCAGGTATAGCAGTGTACCTTGCAGAGAACAACCAGTGAGGCCACAGGGCGCAGAATGGTATTATGTTCCAACTGCTGCCAGCATCAGTGTCCGCAGCACATCTCACTGCCTTGGTCCCTTCCCTGGAGCTCCAACTGAAGAGAGGCAGCAAGCAGCCAGGGAAATGGGGGAGAGCAAGATCCCTGAGAGGGAGCAAACAGGACCCAGGTGACCCGGCCCGTGGAGCCGGGTGTGATTACGTCAGTGCCCCAAAGCTAAGCAGCCCGCTGGGTCAGCAGGAATGCAGGAGCTGCCGAGAAGAAACGGTGGGGCAGGCAGCGCCACAGTTCCCACGGCAGCGGGGAGGCGAGAGGAGGTGAGACGTGGTTCCGTGCAGCTGACAGGCAGATTCCGGGCGCGGCGGGCGGGGCAGCCTGAGGCACGGGTGACAAGAGCGGCTTAAAAGTCACCCGTACCGTGTGCGTTCTCCGACGCTATGCTGTGGAGGGTCATTGGGTAAGCAGGGTGGGCCCTAGCAGCGTAATAAGGGCGATCGGCACCGGAGCTGGAGCAAGAGTCTCTTCACATTGCCCGCAACGGAACTGCAGTTATACAGATTTTAAAATATCAATTTGTCATGCTCCAACCATCCAAATCTCAAAATCATATGTAGGTATACTTCAATCTCTCTTTGGCATCAATGTGGGAGAAAAAGTATTGCTGGGGATTTCTCCGCATGCAGCTAAAGCATTCACAAGCTGTATCCAGGCCATCCAGGAATCGCAGCTCAGGACACCAAAAACTCTCCCCTCGCTATCCACCCAGCAGGGAGGAACATGAGGCGAGCGGGAGGTCAAGAGGAATGGTCACTGGAAGGAGGCCAGCCAGCCCAGGATTCTCCATTGCGGCAGTCCAATGGAAGCGGCTGTCAGCTGGGGCACCAGGGAGAAGGAATAGGTGCTTCACCCAGTGCAGGGGTCCCTTCAGCAGGGGGTCTTGAAGAGCGGCTGCTGTGTAGGACGCCCGGGAGCCAGACCGGTAACAGGCTGGCAGTTCGGAGCTCACGTTGGCAGGACACTAAGCTCTCTGCCCTCAGCCACGTCTGCAGCAACAAGCGGGAGGTCAGCCAGGGTAGCTAACGAGGGAGGCGCCAGGAAACAGGAAGGGAAACAGCCCAGCTCTAGACAACAGTGCAACCATGTGATCTGCTCTCCACTAAAGTTCAGAGACACCACTACTACCAGCCCACCATCTCCCAGAGATGCCCGCCAGACTCAGTAAGTTCAGAGGGGCTTTTTCTTTTGGGTCTAGCCCGTCCAAAGCTGTCCATAAGCGGCACCACGTACCTTCCCATAATGCCCACACTAATTTATTTTGATGCTGAGATTGCATGTGGATTCCCAAGGGAAGGAGGATATACTTGGGGTCGCTTTGAATAGGATTAGTGAGTATACGTGATAGGAGAGCAATGACCTCTTGCCAAAGACTGTTTATTTGGACAGGTCCACCAAATGTGGAGAAAGGTGCCTTTAGCCGCACAGCCACTCCAACATCTGTTCAAAGTACCGGGAAAGTTTTTTCATAGTTGGGAGGGTACATAATACCATCTATATAGTAACTTATATGTGTTCTCTTTAACCTTAACATAGATTCAGAGGCAGAATTATCCCAAACCTCAGACCATTCTTCATTATCTAAAGCAGGGGTGGGGAACCTTTGGCCCTCCAACAGTTGTTGAACTACACATACAAGTATGTCTTGCTAGTTTTGCTATTTGGCAATGCTAAAACTGTTGCAGGGCATGCTGGGATGTGTAGTTCAACAACAGCAGGAGGGCCAAAGGTTCCCCATCCCTGATCTAAAGTGATACCCAAAATCTCCCTCCCAGGCAATTTCATGGGGGTCTTGCATAGGAGAATGTTCCACAACCAGCACAGCTTATAGATGAGAAATTAGGCCCTAAGTAGAGGAACGCCTCAGACACAGGACTTCAAAAATTAAGAGGCCTGCTAGTGAGATGGTTCAGCACAAAATGAAAGTGCCTAATTTGCAGAAATTGAAAGTAGCATTTAAAAAGAGAGTGCTGTATCTGTTTGGATCTGAGAGAATTGCGGAAAAGTGGTATCTCTTGTGATGTCATTTAGATAGACTATGTCCCTCTCTTTCCATGAAGAGAGTGTAGTCGTATGTTTGCCAAGGGCTTGTGAAATAATGTAATAATGATGGAGGAACATGGGGTCAATTGAAACTTCCTACTGCTAAAATTTCAAACAGACAATGGGGGTAATTCAGAACTGATCACAGCAGCAAATTTGTTAGCAGTTGGGCAAAACCATGTGCACTGCAGGTGGGGCAGATATAACATGTGCAGAGAGTTAGATTTGGGTGGGTTATTTTGTTTATGTGCAGGGTAAATAATGGCTGCTTTATTTTTACACTGCAATTTAGATTTCAGTTTGAACACACCCCACCCAAATCTAACTCTCTCTGCACGTTATATCTGCCCCACCTGCAGTGCACATAGTTTTGCCCAACTGCTAACAAATTTGCTGCTACGATCAACTTTGAATTAGGCCCAATGAACAAGACACTATCAGATGGGAGGTCACAGTCCCTGGGTGGTGAGTCTACTGGAGCCAGAGGAGGTAGTAGACAGTAGAGTGGCCCAATTCATCTGCCTTGATAGCAGCCCAGACTTTGAGTACCACAGTTGCACCACTAAACACAGTGTGCCAGTTGTGCCGCTAAATAGTACCTTTTGAAATTTGTGACATCTGCCATAAGAGTGTCGCTGTAATATCTGTAACCACACTCGTGGGTGCTTATTGGCTCAAATAAAACAAGAAGTCTGAAACTGCAATAATTTTAATACATAGGGCAGAATAAATATTGGGAGTGTCTGGAAAAGGTAGAGGAACCTAGTAAGTAAGTTCATCTTTACAAAATTCACCCAGCTCATCCATGAAATAAAATGACCAAGATTGTAGATCGGACTTCACTTGATCTAAACCGCGAGGGAAGTTGGCTTGAAATAATTGGTGATGGCAATGTGTACGTAAAATACAGGTTGAGTATCCCATATCCAAATATTCCGAAATACGGAATATTCCGAAATACGGACTTTTTTGAGTGAAAGTGAGATAGTGAAACCTTTGTTTTTTGAAGGCTCAATGTACACAAACTTTGTTTAATACACAATGTTATTAAAAATATTGTATTAAATTACCTTCAGACTGTGTGTATAAGGTGTATATGAAACATAAATGAATTGTGTGAATGTAGACACACTTTGTTTAATGCACAAAGTTATAAAAAATATTGGCTAAAATTACCTTCAGGCTGTGTGTATATGCTGTATATGTAACATAAATGCATTCTGTGCTTAGATTTAGGTCCCATCGCCATGATATCTCATTATGGTATGCAATTATTCCAAAATACGGAAAAATCCCATATCCAAAATACCTCTGGTCCCAAGCATTTTGGATAAGGGAGACTCAACCTGTACCTAATTATTTGTTTTTTTTGGAGTGTACCACTTAAAACAAGAACGAGGCCTCCAAGTAGAGTTTAGTGGCCCCTGGAATATAGAAATCAAGTACTTTGGTTTTATTGGTATTGATTTTATAGACAGAGTATTGGGAATAGAGATCAAGTTTGGAGAGGAGAGGCCACAGAGAATGCTCTGTATCAGTGAGATATAATGCCAGAGATGTCATTATTATTATTAATCTTCGCCACCAGAGGTTTCAGGACTAGAGCAGAAATCAAGTAGCCCTGCCTAGTACAGTTTGCAATCCCAAAAGAAGAAGCGGTGACATGATTGCAGAGATCTTTGCAGTAGGGGAACAATACAATGCTGAAATACTAAAGGTGCCCATACACTAGACGATATTATGAGCGATTTGGCCATTTCCGACTGATCCGAACTACAAATCGTCCATAATAGCGCAGATCGTTTAGTGTTTGTGAATGATAATGATCACGATGCGCTGCCACGCTGGTAGTTGGTCGGAGCTTCGGATCTTCCCTGCTGCAGGGAAGAACTGATGCTATTGTATAAGACAGCATGCTCCTGGAAGAAGCCACTCCCAGATCTTAAGATATATCTTTAAGATATAGCATGTGTATTGTACTATATCATTTGTCCAGGACTGCCGGGTAGCTACCAGGAGAATTGAAGGGAAATAGTTAATGAGAAAAATAGGATTTTAATTACCTACCGGTAAATCCTTTTCTCGTAGTCCGTAGAGGATACTGGTGTCTATTTAGTACCATGGGGAATAGACAGGTCCACTAGGAGCCATGGGCACTTTAAGAATTGGATAGTGTGGGCTGGCTCCTCCCTCTATGCCCCTCCTACCAGACTCAGTTTAGAAACTGTGCCTGAGGAGACAGACATACTTTGAGAGAAGGATAGATAAGGATAGTGGTGAGATTGCGAACCAGCACACACAACAAGAGGAAAGCCAAGCTAACTAAACTTGAAACAGGAACAGCAACAGCTGAACCAACATTACTTAACCAAGTAACATTGCAGGAAGAACGAAGCACTGGGCGGGTGCCCAGTATCCTCTACGGACTACGAGAAAAGGATTTACCGGTAGGTAATTAAAATCCTATTTTCACTTACGTCCTAGAGAATACTGGGGTCCATTTAGTACCATGGGGATGTACCAAAGCTCCCAAACCGGGTGGGAGAGTGTTGAGGTTCCTGCAGAACTGATTGACCAAACTGAAGGTCCTCAGAGGCCAAAGTATCGCACTTGTAGAACTTGGCAAACGTGTTCAAACCTGACCAAGTAGCTGCTCGGCAGAGCTGTAAAGCTGAAACACCCCGGGCAGCCACCCAGGAAGAACCCACCGACCTACTAGAGTGGGCCTGTACAGATTTTGGACATGGCAAACCTGCCGTGGAATAAGCATACTGGATAGTAAGTCTGATCCAGCGTGCAATTGTCTGCTTTGAACCCAATCTTATTAGGAACATAAAGAACAAATAGCGAGCCAGTTTTTTGGTGACGAGCTGTTCTCTGCACATACACCTTCAAAGCCCTCGCAACATCCAAAGACTTTGAAGTAGCAGAAGTGTCAGGGACAACCGGAACCAATATAGGTTGGTTGATGTGAAACGCAGACACCACTTTAGGAAGAAATTGCTGAGAAGTTCTGAGTTCAGCTCTGTCCTCATGGAAAATTAAATAGGAACTTTTATGAGACAAAGCCCCCAACTCCGACACACGTTTTGCTGAAAACAAGGCCAGCAGTGTGATGGTCTTCCACGTAAGATATTTTACGTCCACCTCCTGTAATGGTTAAAACCAGTCTGATTGGAGGAAATGCAGCACCATGTTGAGATCCCAAGGTGCCTTGGGAGAGACAGAGCGAGGTTGGATGTGCAGAACACCTTTCAAGAACGTCTGAACCTCAGGGAGAGAAGCCAATTGTTTCTGAAAGAAAATGGACAAGGC
This sequence comes from Pseudophryne corroboree, assembly GCF_028390025.1. Lineage (NCBI taxonomy): Eukaryota > Metazoa > Chordata > Amphibia > Anura > Myobatrachidae > Pseudophryne > Pseudophryne corroboree. The sequence goes on along the minus strand of NC_086445.1, from coordinate 232,495,663 downwards.
CGAAATCTGGACTTTTAAGGAGCCCAGACGCAGGCCTGCATCCACACCTGTCTGTAGAAAAAGCAGGAAACGTCCCAGATGAATTTTCACCACAGAATAATTTCTGCTCTCACACCAAGAGATGTATTTCTTCCAAATACGATGGTAATGCTTAGATGTTATCCCCTTCCTAGCTTGGATCATTGTCGGGATAACCTTGTTAGGGATTCCTCTCCTGGCTAGAATCAGCCGCTCAACTTCCATGCCGTCAAACGTAGCCACGGTAAGTCCTGATAGACGAATAGACCCCGTTGCAGAAGATCCTCGCAAAGAGGTAGAGGGCCACGGATTTTTAAGGTGCATCTCCAGAAGGTCCGCATACCAGGCTCTTCTTGGCCAGTACGGAGCAATGAGAATTGCTTGAACCTTTTCCCTTTTTATTCTCTTTAACATTCTTGGGGTCAGAGGAAGTGGAGGAAACACGTACACCATCTGATAAACCCATGGAGTCATCAGGGAGTCTACCACCAATGCCTGTGGGTCTGTCGACCTTGAACTATACCGCTTAAGCTTCTTGTTGAGCCCAGAGGCCATCATATCGATCTGTGGATATCCCCATCGACTTGTCAAGCACCTGAACACTTCCGGTTGAAGGCCCCACTCCCCCGGGGGCAGGTCGTGTCTGCTGAGGAAGTCTGCTTCCAAGTTGTCTACTCCCGGAATAAAGACCGCTGACAATGCCACAGCGTTTCTTTCTGCCCAGAGGAGAATTCTTGACACCTCCGACATCGCTACTCTGCTCTTCGTTGCGCCTTGTCGATTTATGTACGTTACTGCCGTCACATTGTCCGACTGGACCTGAATGGTCCGATCTTGAAGATGATGTGAGGCCTGCAGAAGGGAATTGTATATGGCCCTGAGTTCCAGAATGTTGATTGGAAGGACGACATCCTGACATGACCATCTTCCTTGAAACTGCTCCCCAACCTCTGAGGCTTGTATCTGTTAATAGAATCCAGTGCTGAATTCCGAACCTCCGACCTTCGATGAGGTGAGCAGTCTGTAGCCACCACAGAAGGGAGATCCTGGCTTTTGGCGACATCCTCTGGTGCATGTGAAGATGCGATCTGGCCCATTCTTCCAACAGATCGAGCTGGAAGGGTCTTGCATGAAACCTTCCGTATTGAAGAGCCTCATAAGAGGCCACCATTTTCCTTAGAAGGCGAATGCAAAAGATGCACAGATACCCGGGTTGGCTTCAGTACATTCCCAAACAATCGACTGGATTACCAATGCCTTTCCCAACGGAAGGAACACTTTCTGCAACTCAGTGTCCAGTATCATTCCCAGGAATGGGAGACTCCGTGTTGGCTCTTGTTGAGATTTCAGAAGGTTCAGAATCCACCCGTGATCCTGGAGGAGTTTGGTTGAGAGACCAATGCTGTCCAGCAACCTTTCCCTGGATGGTACTTTTATCGGAGATCGTCCAGGTATGGAATTATGTTCACTCCCTGTTTGCGGAGTAGAAACATCATTTCTGCCATCACCTTGGTGAACACCCTCGGTGCTGTGCAGAGACCAAATGACAGGGCCTGGAACTGGTAGTGACAGTCCTGCAGTGCAAACTGAAGATAAGCCTGATGAGGTGGCCAGATCGGAATGTGAAGGTACGCATCCTTGATATCCAGAGACACTAGGAACTCTCCTTCCTCCAGACCATAGATCACAGCTCTCAGAGACTCAATCTTGAATTTGAACACTCGTAAGTACAGGTTCAACGACTTGAGGTTCAAAATTGGTCTTACCAAACTATCTGGTTTCGGTACTACAAACAATTTGGAATAATACCCCTTGTTTTGCAGATGTGGTGGAACTGGAACAGTGACTTGAGTCTGTACCAGCTTTTGGATGGCATGCTGTAAAGTTATACTTGCCTCTTGTGAAACTGGTAAGCATGATTTGAAGAATCTGTGAAGTAGGAGCTCTCGGAACTCCAGTCTGTAGCCCTGGGAAACAAGATCTATGACCCAGGGATCCTGGCACGAAATTGATCAGATCTGACTGAAGAATTGTAGTTGGGCTCCCACCTGACAGCCTTCCAGGCATTGCGGACCACCGTCATGCTGAAGGCTTTGAGGAAGCAGAGCTAGAATGGCAGTTGCTAGTTTGTGTGGTTTACCTCTTGCGCCGCTGGAGGACGCAGAAGCACCTCTGGATTTGCACTTGAACTTGGCCGTCCAAAAGGACGGCAACTTAGAAGCTGAATAAGTCTTCATGGTTGGGGGGGGCTGCGGAAGGAAGATACGTAGACTTACCGGAAGTCGCTGTTGAGATCCATTTGTCTAGTTCATCTCCAAATAAGGCCTCTCCTGTGAATGGTAGGCCTTCCACGCCTTTCCTTGAGTTTATCATGGAAGCCATAAAGGAAATAGGCTTGTTTAATGCACGCACCACCGCTATGGCAGTGTCGGCACACAGGGGCTTGTGGCAATGCCAGTCCACTGGCATAGCCACAAGCCCCTGCGCGCCGACACTGCCAAAGCAGTGGTGCGTGCATTAGGCAAGCTATTTCTTTTATGGCTTCCACCATAAAGTTTGCAGAGTCCTGTATATGCTGCAGGAGTAAAACAACATCACTCCTAGACAAGGAATCTAACCCCTCAATTAGGTTACCTGACCATTTTGCAATGGATTTTGTAACCCATGCACATGCAATAGTGGGTCTTTGGGCCACCCCAGCAGCTGTGTACAATGGTTTGAGTGTAGTCTTAATTTTACGATCAGCCGTGTCTTTCAGGGAGGCTGCACCAGGAACAGGCAATACAATTTTACGTGACAGCCTAGAGACTGATGCGTCCACTATCAGAGGATTTTTCAATTTTTTCCTATCCTCCAGAGGAAAAGGAAAAGATGAGAGCAACTTTTTAGGGATCTGAAATTTCTTATCAGGATTAACCCATGGTTCTTCAAACAGGGAATTCAATTCATTTGACGCAGGAAAAGTGACTGAGGACTTTTTATATTAAAATAAGATTCCTCACACTCCTCTGACACCTTATCAGGAATATGCAGAACATCTCTGATAGCCTCTATAAGAGCCTCTATTCCCTGTGACAGAGCCACATCCCCCCCCCCCTCCTCCATGTCTGACCTGTCAGCATCAGAGTCAGACTGCAGGATATGGGCCAGAGATTGCTTTTGCCGACAAATGGGAGAGGATTGAGACGCTGTTTTGAGGACTGAGTCTCTGTTCATAGGGGGTCATTCCGACCCGATCACTCACTGCAGTATGTCGTAGCGATCGGGTGGGAACCGTGCATGCGCCGGTGCCGCAGTGCACCAGCGCATGACAGTGATTGCTGCCTAGCGAACGCCTCTGAGAACGAGGCGGTCGCAGGGCGGGAGGGGGCTGAACGGCAGCGTTAAGCCGACGTTTGGGAGGCGCGGTCTGGCCAACGCAGGCATGGCCGGACCATTGGGGGGGCGAGCCGCGGCGGCTGCGTGATGTCTCACGCAGCCGCTTTGGCAGGGGCAGCGACAAACAACTCCCGCCCAGCCGCAGGAGCTGCGCTGGCCGGGAGTTACTCCTGAAATACAAAAGCATCGCTGCTGTGCGATGCTTTTGTATTTGTGTGTGTGTGTGTGTGTGTGTGTGTGGGGGGGGGGGGGGGGGGGGGGGGGGCGCTGACATGCGGGGCGGACTAGCCCTGTGCTGGGCGTCCACCCGCATGTCAAGAAAGATGATCGTAGCTGTGCTATATTTAGCACAGCTAAGATCAACTCGGAATGACCCCCATAAACTCATCCACAGTGTGTTTTAAGTGTTGCGTCTCTTTCTCATTGCGGGACAATTTTGTAGAAAGAGTGGAGATCATTCCTTTAAGACAGAGGTTCTCAAACTCGGTCCTCAGGAGCCCACACAGTGCATGTTTTGCAGGTAACCCAGCAGGTGCACAGGTGTATTAATTACTCACTGACACATTTTAAAAGGTCCACAGGTGGAGCTAATTATTTCACTTGCAATTCTGTGAGGAGACCTGCAAAACATGCACTGTGTGGGCTCCCGAGGACCGAGTTTGAGAACCTCTGCTTTAAGAGAATTAACCCACTCCGGTTCAGCACCGCTATTCTGTGTACCCCGAGCAGGGCCGTTTCTAGACAATTTGGCTCCCAGTGCGAGATTTCAAAATGCGCCCCCCCCCCCCATATAGCCGTAAAAAGAAAAAGCACGCGCGCGCCGAAGTCGCGCGCGCTCCCGACAAGGGTGTGTGACCTGATTAAAATGGGTGTGGTCTCATTAAAGTGGGCGCAGCCTCGTCTGATATCATCACACCCACCACAGGGGAAAAATTTTTTAAAAAAAAGTCCCCTTTTTACACATTACAGCAGGCAAGTGTCCCCATATTACACAGCGCGACAGGCAGGTGTCCCCATTTTACACAGCGCGGCAGGCAGGTGTCCCCATTTTACAAAGTGCGGTAGGCAGGTATCCCCATTTTACACAGTGCGGCAGGCAGGTATCCCCATTTTACACAGTACGGTAGGCAGGTATCCCCATTTTACACAGTGCGGCAGGCAGATATCACCATTTTACACAGTACGCAGGCTGGTGCCCCCATTTTACACAGTGCGGCAGGCAGGTATCCCCATTTTACACAGTGCGGCAGGCAGGTGTCCCCATTTTACACAGTCCGGCAGGCAGGTGTCCCCATTTTACACAGTGCGGCAGGCAACCCCATAGGCAGGTGTCCCCATTTTATACAGTGCGGCAGGCAACCCCATAGGCAGGTGTCCCTATTTTATACAGTGCGGCAGGCAACCCCATAGGCTGGTGTCCCCATTTTATACAATGCGGCAGGCAACCCCATAGGCAGGTGTCCCCATTTTATACAGTGCGGCAGGCAACCCCATAGGCAGGTGTCCCCATTTTATACAGTGCGGCAGGCAACCCCATAGGCAGGTGTCCCCATTTTATACAGTGCGGCAGGCATCCCCATAGGCAGGTGTCCCCATTTTATACAGTGCGGCAGGCAACCCCATAGGCAGGTGTCCCCATTTTTACAGTGCAGCAGGCAACCCCATATGCAGGTGTCCCCATTTTATACAGTGCGGCAGGCAACCCCATAGGCAGGTGCCCCCATTTTATACAGTGCAGCAGGCAACCCCATATGCAGGTGTCCCCATTTTATACAGTGCGGCAGGCAACCCCATATGCAGGTGTCCCCATTTTATACAGTGCAGCAGGCAACCCCATATGCAGGTGTCCCCATTTTATACAGTGCGGCAAATGCGTCATTCCGCGAAACTCCGCCCCCCGAGCAGGAGCGCTCGGGGAGAGGAGATAAGGAGTCACAAAGTGCCGCGGCGGGCGCCCCGTGCGGTTGCACGGCTCGCCCGCCGCTAGAAACGGCACTGACCCCGAGTACCCAGTAGTGAGCGCCCTGGTGAAGAGGAACACTCCGCTGTACAAGAAACACACTCTTTGCCTGACATAATGTAAACGTGACAGTACACACACAGGAAAAGGTTAAGCACAAGTAACCCACAAAGAGACCTTCAGGGAGACTGTTGTTTGGAGCCAGCCCCCACCACTCCCTTACCGTTAACGCCAAGCTTAGCCAAGTCGCAGACTAAGTACCCTGATAGGGGACTTAGTACACTAATAGTCGCTACCCAGCCTGCTATGACCCCCTGGTACAGCTGAGGTAATTTGGAGTCACAGCGGAGGAGCTGTGCATCCCTGTCAGTCAGCGTCTGTGTCCACTGCAGAGGGAAAATGGCACTATTGAGCTGCTGGATCCTCTCATAGTCAAGCCCCGCCCCTTCAATGGCACACGGTCTTCCCGCTTTTTTTTTATACTGGCTGAGGTAATTTTTATGCTTAAAATGGAGCAGAACCATTTAAAGGCTGTGTTTGCCAGTTTGGGTACTGTGTACAGTGTACTGAGACACTGACGTTACTGTGTCTGGAGACGCATTCCGGCCCGTTTAGAAGCTGTGCTTCTCTGTACCCTTGTGCTGCCATAATGGCCGGCGCTGCACTAACCGGGACGCTGACTCAGTACTCGCCACTCTTAATTCTTCTGGCTCTGTTGGGGGTGGCGGCATGCTGCGGGAATGTACATTCGCCGTGGTGGGGCTTGCAAATAGTTCCCTAAGGAGCTTAGTGTCCTGTCAGCGGGGAACGGGACCATTAACCCTTCAAGAGGTTGGGACGTTCCCCTAAAGCAGACAGGCTGGTGCCAAACAGTCTTCTATGAAAAAAACATACATAGAAAATAAATGCAGAAAACTCTTCAGGAGCTTTCATAAGCGTGACTGGCTCCTCCGGGCACATTTTCTAAACTAAGTCTGGTAGAAGGGGCAAAGAGGGAGGAGCCAGCCCACACTATCCAATTCTTAAAGTGCCCATGGCTCCTAGTGGACCCGTCTATACCCCATGGTACTAAATAAACACCAGTATCCTCTAGGACGCAAGGATGCTGGGGTCCACATTAGTACCATGGGGTATAGACGGGTCCACTAGGAGCCACTGGCACTTTAAGAGTTTGAGAGTGTGGGCTGGCTCCTCCATCTATGCGCCTCCTACCAGACTCAGTATAGAAACTGTGCCTAAGGAAACGGACAACTTCAAGAGAAGGATTTTACACAGATAGTGGCGAGATTCACACCAGCTCACACATACAAGGCAAACCAAGCTAACCCGCTTGAAAACTCAGCAACGGCTGAACAAGATTACTTAACCAAGTAACAAAACAGTACTTAACCAAGAATTAAGCAGTACTGAACTAAGTAACCACTACAGGATCACGAAGCGCTGTGCGGGCGCCCAGCATCCTCTACGGACTACGAGAAAAGGATTTACCGGTAGGTAATTAAAATCCTATTTTCTCTTACGTCCTAGAGGATTGCTGGGGTCCACATTAGTACCATGGGGATGTACCGAAGCTCCCAGAACGGGAGGGAGAGCGCGGAGGCTCCTGCAGAACTGATTGACCAAACTTCAGGTCCTCAGAGGCCAAAGTATCGAACTTATAGAACCTTGCAAACGTGTTCGACCCAGACCAAGTAGCCGATCGGCAACGCTGTAAAGCCGAGACACCCCGGGCAGCCGCCCAGGAAGAACCCACCTTACGAGTAGAGTGGGCCTTAACAGATTTAGGACACGGCAATCCTGCCGTAGAATACGCATGCTGGATATTGAACCTGATCCAGCGAGAGACAGTCTGCTTAGAAGCAGGACACCCAAGTTTTCTTGGGATCCTGCAGGACAAACAGAGAGTCCGATTTTCTGTGACGAGCAGTCCTCTTTCAGAGCCCTTACAACATCCAAGGACTTTGATGAAATTGAGGAGTCAGTAGCAACTGGCACCACAATAGGTTGGTTGATATGAAATGCCGACAAAACCTTCGGAAGGAACTGCTGGCGTGTCCGGAGCTCAGCTCTATCTTCATGGAAGATCAAGTAGGGGCTCTTACAAGGCAAAGTCCCCAACTCCGACACACGTCTAGAAGAAGCTAAGGCCAACAAAGTGACATCCTTCCACATGAGAAACTTGACCTCAACCTCCGGTATAGGTTCGAACCAATCCGATTGGAGGAACTGTAACACCACGTTAAGATCCAAAGGCGCTGTAGGCGGCACAAAGGGAGGCTGGAAGGCAGAACCCCTTTCAAGAAAGTCTGAACCTCAGGGAGGGAAGCCAGCTGTTTCTGGAAGAAAATGGATAAGGCTGAAATCTGGACCTTTTACGGATCCCAACCTCAAGCCCATATCCACACCTGTTTGCAGGAAGAGGAGAAACTGTTCTAGTTGAAACTCCACCGTAGGAAACTTCTTGGACTCACACCAAGATACATATTTTTTCCAAATGCGATGGTAATGTTTAGACGTTACTCCTTTCCTAGCCTGTATCAGGGTAGGAATAACCTTGTTCGGAATGCCCTTCTGAGCTAATATCTGGCGTTCAACCTCCATGCCGTCAAACGTAGCCGCGGTAAGTCTTGATAAGCGAACGGCCCCTGCTGCAGCAGTCCTCCTGAAGAGGAAGAGGCCTCGACTCTTCCAGCAGTAGATCCAGAAGATCCACGTACCAAGCCCTTCTTGGACAGTCTGGAGCAATGAGGATTGCCTGAACTTTTGTTCTCCTTATGAGCTTTAGAATCCTTGGAATTAGTGGAAGTGGAGGACACACGTACACCGACTGGAATCCCACGGAGTTACCAGGGCGTCCACCGCCACTGCTTGTGGGTCTCTTGACCTTGAGCAATACCTCCAAAGTTTTATGTTGAGGCGGGAGGCCATCATGTCTATTTGAGGAACCCCCCAAAGGTTTGTCACCTCCGTGAACACCTCTGGATGGAGGCCTCACTCTCATGGATGGAGATCGTGTCTGTTGAGGAAGTCCGCTTACCAGTTGTCCACTCCCGGAATGAAAATTGCAGACAGTGCTAACGCTTGCTTTTCCGCCCAGAGGATGATTCTTGTCGCCTCTGACATTGCAGCCCTGCTCTTAGTTCCACCTTGTCGGTTTATGTAGACCACCGTTGTTACATTGCCCGACTGCACTTGAATGGGTCGATCTCGCAGAAGGTGAGTCGCTTGGAGAAGACCGTTGTAGAAGGCTCTTAGTTCCAGAATGTTTATTGGAATACAGGATTCCAGACTTGAACACCTTCCTTGGAAGGTTTCCCCTTGAGTGACAGCACCCCAGCCTCGGAGACTTGCATCCGTGGTTAGAAGGATCCAGTCCTGAATCCCGAACCTGCAGCCCTCCAGAAGGTGAGGCATTTGTAGCCACCAAAGGAGTGAAATCCTTGCTTTCGGCGACAGATGTATCCTCATGTGCTTATGTAGATAAGATCCCGTCTTCTTGTCTAGGAGATCCAATTGGAAGGATAGAGCATGAAATCTTCCGTATTGTAGAGCCTCGTAGGAGGCAACCATCTTCCCCAGAAGGCTAATGCACTGATGAACGGAAACCCAGGTTGGCTTCAGGACATCCCGGACCATTGTTTGTATTACCAACGCTTTCTCCTCCGGTAGAAACACCCTCTGCACTTCCGTGTCGAGGATCATACCCAGGAAAGACAATCTACTTGTCGGCTCCAAATTTGAATTTGGAAGATTCAGGATCCAACATGGACCATGAGATGAGTCGTGAGAGCAATGGGCTGCAACAGCTTCTCCCTGGACGACGCCTTTATCAGCAGATCGTCCAGGTATGGAATTATGTTCACTCCCTGACTGTGGGGGAGAACCATCATGTCTGCCATCACCTTGGTGAACACCCTAGGTGCCATGGAGAGACCGAATGACAGTGCCTGAAACTGATAGTGACTGTCTAACAGTGCAAATCTGACATAAGCCTGGTGCGGAGGCCAAATCGGAATGTGGAGATATGCATCTTTGAGATCTAGGGATACCAGAAACTCCCCCTCCCCCAGACCTGAGATCACCGCTCTCAGAGACTCCATTTTGAATTTGAACTCCCTTAGATAAGGGTTTAGCAATTTCAAGTTCAAAATTGGTCTGACCGAACCATCCGGTTTCTGTACCACAAAAAGGTTTGAATAGTAACCCACGCTGTGCATATGAGGTGGAACTGGAACAATGAACTCTGCCTTTTCACATTTTTAGATAGCTTCCAGTTGGACAGTCCTGTCTGACAGTAAAGTTGGCAAGCCTGATTTGAAGAATCGGTGAGGTGGGGTTTTTTGAAACTCCAGTCTGTACCCCTGGGGTACAATATCCTGTACCCATGGATCCAGGCAGGATGACACCCAGACGTTGCTGGAACGCCTGAGTCTCACCCCCACCAGCCCGTCCTCTTGGCTGTGTGGTCCACTGTAATGCTGAGGATTTTGAGGAACCAGAGGCAGGTTTCTGATTTTGCCCACCCACCTCTAAAGAAGGTGGTAGGAGGCTTGGACTTTTTTGTCTTAGCGGTCCGAAAGGACTGTGATGCAGATGAAGAAAGGGTTTCATCGTAGAAGGCGTAGCTGAGGGAAGAAAAGGGGACTTACCCGTGGTTGCCCTGAAAATCCAACGCTTCCCCAAATAGATCCTGACCTGTGTAGGGTAGGTTCTCCACACTTCTCCAGGATTCTGCGTATGCAGACCATTGGCGTAAACAGAGTCCCCTACGATCTGAGACAGACATGGAAGATATCCTTGCAGTCAGCGTACCCAGGTCCTTCATGGATTCTACCATGAACCCCGCAGAATCCTGTATGTTACGTAAAAATAATTCAATGTCACGTCTATCCATTGAATCCAAATCCTCAAGTAACGTGCCTAACCACTTTACGATAGCTTTAGAGATCCATGCGCAGGCAATAGTAGGCCTCAGCGCTACCCCTGATGCAGTGTATATGGATTTGAGCGTAGTGTCAATCTTACGATCAGCCAGTTCTTTTAACGCGGTAGACCCAGGGACAGGTAAAACCACCTTTTTAGACAGTCTGGAAACAGATGCGTCAACTATGGGTGGGTTTCCCATTTTTTTCTATCTTCTTCAGGGAAGGGGAAAGCAACCAGAATCCTTTTAGGAATCTGGAAATTTTTCTTGGGGTTTTCCTAGGATTTTTCAAATAAAGCATTTAATTCTTTAGACGCAGTGAAGGTTAGCAAGGCATTCTTATTATCTGTGAAGTAAGCCTCCTCAACCTGCTCAGTGTCACGATTCTCACTGTAGTTCTCATATTTGGTGATTTGCCTCTGCCATCTCTGTCCTGGATCCTGCATCTTTCTGCTCACTGGGATAATCAGCTTGCCAATACCATGAGTCCTGAGTTCTCTGCCTGGAAGGTAAATGTTAACGAGCTCCACCTGTGGTGATTAATCTTCTGTGTGAGTCTGAATTCAGCAATCTGAAAATTAGGCCTAAAAGCCAGCATCCTCTGTTTGTTTGCAGAAGTTCAGGCTTCAGTGTTCTTTTGGCCTGCTAGGCCTCACTCCACATCACAGCCTAGTCTAGAGTACTCACATGACAGTGACTGTTCACCTGACCCAGAGCTGTCCAATCTTGTGCCAGCCTGAGACTCTCTGAATCACCCGACACTGCTCACCAATCACCAAGGACCAGGAAGTATAAGTCAGGAGACTTGAGTTGGAAACTCTGCCAGTTCCGCGTGTCACACACCGCTCTGTGTGAGCTTAGAAGCTGAGCTCCTTAAAGGTAACACTTGTACTTCGGTTCCTGTATAACTCTGCTCCTTTGCTACCCAGTCTGGATTACAGTTGTGTTACCACTGATATCCAGTATTTCTAGTTTCATCTTAAAGTCACAGTTGCAGTATTCCACAGTCTCATCTTAAAACCACAGCTGCAGTATTCTACCGTCTCATCTTAAAGTCACAGCCGCAGTGTTCTTCAGCCTCGTCCTAAAGTCACAGCCACAGTCATCGTTCTACTTTCAGTTGCGTTTCCAGTTATATCCGGTACCAGCCCGGATTACAGTTGCGTCCCAGTCTCACCGGTAACCAGCCCGGTTCTCAGTCTCACCAGTAACCAGTGCGTCTTACTATCTCACCAGTAACCTTGAGTACATAAGCACCTACTCCTGTGACACTATATCCAGTTCAATCTCACCTATACATTCATCATCCTGCTATCAAAGTCCCTGGTGATCCAGTGGTCAGGATACGGCTTCCTCTGCCGAGGCCCGGGTTCGATCCCTGGTCAGGGATTCCTACAGACCAGCCTAATATTCACATAGTCCTCCAGTCGCCCGCACAGACTTCACTAACACCGGGTTCAAAAAAACCCCACAGTCATGACAGTAGGAACTGGCCACATGGACCTGGCCGAAAGTGTTTGTCTGACGCAGGACCTCCTAATCAATCGTGCAGGACGCTTGGAGGGTTTGGAGTCGACTCAGCATCAATTGGCACAGTGTCTGCAGCGGAATTCGTTCTCCAGAGATTCTCGGACTTTCTGCACTAAGAATCCTGACCAACTGCAGATTTTCTACCAGATGTTATTACAGTTACAAGAACTTTTGTCTAGTATTCTTTCTGTGATGCCTGATCTCTTCAGGAATACTACTAACGTTGTTGATTCTGTTTTGTCCCATCCAGTTACTAAAGTCTCTTCCTCTGTGTAAGGAAAAGTTGTTCATCAGAGCTATCCACGGCCCAAGCTCTCTGAAGCTGAACGTCAGCGGCGTAGGGAGCTACACCTCTGTTTTTACTTTGGAAATTCCGGTCCTTCTGTTAAGGATTGCATTCTTCGCAAGCCAGGAAATTGTGACAAATCTAAGTATCATAGCGCTCATGTCTACAAGTCATCCACAGTAGCCGATCCTGCTACTGCTGACAGGGGTGTTAAGAAGGCTACTCAAAGAGAGACTCTAATTTATGACTGGGGTCCTGTGATTAGAAGACCCTATCCCAAGTTGGGTGTCCAGAAAAGAATGTTCAAGCCATTTAAAGTCACTGGGGCGTCCGTGTCTACAGCCCAAGGAGGGGCGTCCGTGTCTACAGCCCAAGGAGGGGCGTCCGTGTCTACAGCCCAAGGAGGGGCGTCCGTGTCTACAGCCCAAGGAGGGGCGTCCGTGTCTACAGCCCAAGGAGGGTCGTCCGTGTCTACAGCCCAAGGAGGGTCGTCCATGTCTACAGCCCAAGGAGGGGGTTCAGGGGGTTCCGAGCATCCTGCCCCAGGAGGGGGTTCCGGGTGTCCAGCCCCAGGAGGGGTATCCAATGTTCAAGCTCTAGTAGGGGCATATGAGTTGTCTCAAAAAGGAGTTTCTGAGCTGTTAACCCCAGGAGGGGTGCTGGAGATAACAATCCTGAGAGTGGTGTCTGATTCGTCTAACCCAGAAGGGTTCTCCAGAGTTTCAGCCCCAAGGGAAGTATCCAGAGCCAAGTTCCCAGATGGAAATTTTTGTGCTAGATGCAGTTATGAACTCCTGTTTGCCATCTTTATAGAGCACCACCCTGTTGGCATCCAGTATGGTCCAGGTCCAGGATGGACTAACGGAACATTTGGATTCCACTCATTCCGGTTCTAACCGGATTCTGACTCCTTCAGTTCCAGCTGATTCAACGGTCTCCAGACTCAATTCGGTTCCATCCTTCTGTCTGAAGATTCCTTCGGTTCCAGCTGATTCAAATATCTCTGGACCCAATCCGGTTCTATCCGTAGGTCCAAAGACTCCTTCAGTTCCAGCTGATTCAACGGTCTCCAGACTCAATTCGGTTCCATCCGTAGGTCCAAAGACTCCTTCGGTTCCAGCCGATTCAAATATCTCTGGACCCAATCCGGTTCCATCCATAGGTCCAAAGTCTCAGCCGGTCCCAGCCGGTTCAAGTTCATCCGGACTCAATCTGGTCCCATCCATATGTCCGGTTCAGTCTCCTCCGGTTTCAGCTGGTCCAGCAATACTCCAGGCCCAGCCTGGTCGGTCTGGCCCGGTTCCAGCCGTTCCAGCAATACTCCAGGCCCAGCCTGGTCGGTCTGGGCCGGTTCAGCAATACTCCAGGAACAACCTGGTCAGTCTCCTTTGGTTCCAGCCAATTCAAGTATCCTTGGATCCAATCCAGTCCTACTCGTCCAACCCAAGATTTCTCCAGTTTCAGTCAGTTCAAGCTCATCTGGACTCAAACCGATTCCAAGCATTGGTCCGAGTAAAAAACTTTTGTAAGTTAGTCCCAGTAAAGGACTTCCACCATCTAGTTCTAAAATGAGACTTCAGTTTGTCTCTGATTCTGTTTCCTCATCTTCCAGCATTGAGTCCACAGCTTCTGTGGGGAGATCTAATACCTCTTCTCATCAATGTCAGAATAATTCTGCTGTAGCCGCTAAAGTCAAGAAAGATCCCAAGGCTACTCACTTAAAGCCAGAACGTGCTACAGAGCTGGATACCAATCTGAGTACAGTTTTTTCAGCTTTGTCCCTAAGCTTGTCTGAGCAACCTATTGTTCCATCTGCTGATTTGGATAAAGGACTTCAGACTAATATTGCTGAGGAGGATACTGATGTTGCTTCCTCAGTCCAGTCCCCAGAGTCATTTACCTCAGTCGCAGACGCAAGTGTCGCAGCTTCAAGGAGAAGCACTTGTGTCTCCATCCAGGAGGCCATTTCAAGTGATTTCCCAGTTGAGGATTTAAGCCAGACAACTTCAGTAAGGATATTTCTTCATCAGTCTGATGTTCCTCAAACTGTCTCCAATCCAGCTACTGAGAATGCGTCATCAGTTTCAGACTCTAAGCTTTCGTCCACTGCCTTAGAACCTATTTACTTTGATGGAGATTTATTGCAATATTCCGCTCTGGTTGATTAATTTCTCTCTCTGATGGAGTCGGATCCTTCGGGTGCGGTAACTCCTTTCAACATTACTCGATATCTGTTCCTGGCATTCAGAGGAAGAGCTTTGGAGTGGGCCAACACAATTTTTGAGGGTAATGATCCTGTGTTCCATGATTTACGGACTTTTATTAATGCTGTGGTTAAAGAATTTAGTCCTAAACCTTTGGAATCTGACTCGGTAAAAAAAATCATGCTCTAAAGGGAATTCAGAAGGAAGTTTGTGCTGTCCTTCCAGGGATAATCTAAGTATCTCCTTCTGTAAGAATCCGACAATTAAAATTGGTCATGTAGGAGTCTCTACTAGCCCAAAGAATTTAAACTCCAGTACACTTCTTTGTCATCTGCAAACTGTGTATCTAAGGGAGATTCATATCTTCCATTTGACTTGGACTCAGACTCTGAATTTGATCCAGTTCATGATGCTACTCCTTTCCTGGGAGGTCCTATGTTTTCTAAGGAAGTTTTTTCTTTACAGGAGATTCCGCTCTCTCTGGTCAAAACCAAATGTTCCCGTAAGAAGAAGAGGCATCGACGAAGGTCCTAAGTTCTCCTGTATGAATTTCTCAAGTTCCTCTGAAATTCAAGATGGGTGTCCGGAGTCCACCCTTGAAGAGGGGGGTACTGTCACGATCCTCACTGTAGTTCTCATATTTGGTGACTTACCTCTACCATCTCTGTCCTGGATCCTGCATCTTTCTGAACACTGGGGTAATCAGCTTGCCAATACCATGAGTTTCCTGAGTTCTCTACCTGGAAGGTAAGAGTTAACGAGCTCCACCTGTGGTGATTAATCTTCTGCAATCTAAAGTTTAGGCCTAAAAGCCAGCATCCTCTGTTTGTTTGCAGAAGTTCAGGCTTCAGTGTTCTTTCGGCCTGCTAGGCCTCACTCCACATCACAGCCTAGTCTAGAGTACTCACATGACAGTGACTGTTCACCTGACCCAGAGCTGTCCAATCTTGTGCCAGCCTGAGACTCTCTGAATCACCTGACACTGCTCACCAATCACCAGGAAGTATAAGTCAGGAGATTTGAGTTGGAAACTCTGCCAGTTCCTCGTGTCACACACAGCTCTGTGTGAGCTTAGAAGCTGAGCTCCCTAAAGGTAACACTTGTACTTCGGTTCCTGTATAACTCTGCTCCTTTGCTACCCAGTCTGGATTACAGTTGTGTTACCATTGATATCCAGTATTTCTACAGTTTCATCTTAAAGTCACAGTTGCAGTATTCCACAGTCTCATCTTAAAACCACAGCTGCAGTATTCTACCACCTCATCTTAAAGTCACAGCCGCAGTGTTCTTCAGCCTCGTTCTAAAGTCACAGCCACAGTCATCGTTCTACTTTCAGTTGCGTTTCCAGTTATATCCGGTACCAGCCCGGATTACAGTTGCGTCCCAGTCTCACCGGTAACCAGCCCGGTTCTCATTCTCACCAGTAACCAGTCCGTCTTACTATCTCGCCAGTAACCTTGAGTACATAAGCACCTACTCCTGTGACACTATATCCAGTTCAATCTCACCTATACATTCATCATCCTGCTATCAAAGTCCCTGGTGATCCAGTGGGCAGGATACGGCTTCCTCTGCCGAGGCCCGGGTTCGATCCCTGGTCAGGGTTTGCTCCTTCTTCTCACTGATTCCTACAGACCAGCCTAGTCCTCCAGTCGCCCACACAGACTTCACTAACACCGGGTTCACAAAAACCACAGTCATGACACTCGGGTGTTGTGTCAGTAATATTTAACACATCTCTAATGGCCTCAATCATGAGCTGCACCCCCTTTGCAAGGGATGCCGCCCCCCTCAGCACATCCCCATCACCGTCTGCTGTGTCAGAGTCGGTATCCGTGTCATCTTGCATAATTTGGGCAAGTGCACGTTTCTGTGGGTATATGCTAGGTGATTTTGAAGGAATAGGAACAGAATCTGACCAAACTGCCATAGACTTCTTTAAAACCTGAGTTTCAGTCTCACTAGGGTATTCAATTATCCGCAAATGCGCGGCAATTTTTCGCCCGAAAATTTTTCGCGGCAATCGGCCGAAAATTGCCGCGAAAACGCTCCGTTTTTTAAATTTTTCGCAAATTTGCGGCAATTTTTCGCCCGAAAATTTTCCGCGGCAATCGGCCGAAAATTGCCGCGAAAACGCTCCATTTTTCGACCTATTCAATTCCGACCGGGTTTCACGTGAAAATTTTTGCAGTGAAAAGTGCAGGTGAAAATGGGGAAATCAGCCTGTACCCAAAAAAATGCTAAACTAACATAGGACAACAGAAGAGAAGTGTGTTAGAGATCACATTAGAGAGTTTTTGGGGACTTAAATTGTGTGAAATGGCGGTTATATGCATTTTTTTTTAAATGCAAAAAAATGATAGAAAGCAAGTTTTTTTGAGCAAAATAAATGCTCCCATTAAATTTGGGGTACATGAAAATGGGTATAAGTATATATTTGGGTCATTTTAGGGTACTTTAAAAAAAAGTGGAAACAGACCGATTACTCCCATCTGCAAGCCTAAAAAACACCTGTCCCACTCATAAAGCACCCCAATATACCTGTCCCATACCTTGAACCCCAATTTCCATCACTTTTTACTTTTTCACCCCAAAAATGACATGTCATTATTGGCCAATTAAAAATAATTAAAAACTTCAACGTGCCTAATTAGTCATAAAGGGGGGTGTCCCAGGAGTTCTGTACCATATCTAAACATTTTTACCTTAAAATAGTGACTTTTCCCAACTTTTCACCTGCTTCAGAGAAGGTGAAGTGAAATTAGTGAAAACATGATCACCGAAAATTTTTCCAGGATAATTGAATAGGCTGTAATTGCATTTCACGTGAAAAGTCCGGTTTTTCACCCGAAAACCGGACTTTTCACTAGTGATGAGCGGGTTCGGTTTTACTCGGTTTTACTAGACATGGCTATGTGAGACACCACCACCCATACAGGGCAATATCAGACACAGTCCCCCCCAAGAATGCCACAGAGAGACAGAGATTGGAGCCAACCCACACACAGCGCTTCCCAAGGTAGATATAATACAACTACCTGGCGCTTACGGTGTACCTTTATAGACTACACAGCCTTCCCCCCCTCCTACAACCCCCTGGTACCGCACAGGATAGCTGGAGTTGCTTGGAGGGACAGCTCTCCCTGTCAGCGTCTCTGTATAGGATATGCAGGAAGGAAAATGGCGCTGAACGCTAATGGGTCCGCTCTGAGAAGCTCCGCCCCTGAACATGGCGCTGCTTCCCGCTCTCCACTTTTTTATACTGGCCTGAGGAATTGTGCTGGCAGCATTACCGAGGTCCCTGACAGCCTTGGTGCCAGTGTAGGCTATAGGCGCAGGCTCAGGGAGCCCCTCACAGCGCCGCACAATGTACCGCTGTGCCTCCGGAGTGCAGTTAATACTGCGCTCCTACCCTGTTGCCGTCATCTTCACACCGGCTCCCTGCTTGCCAGGGGAGGCGGTGACTCACTCGCCACCGGAATCTTCTGGCTGTTAGGGGGTCGCGGCAGTGCTGCAGGAGTGAGCGGTCGCCTGGGGTGGCTAACAATTATCACCCTCAGGAGCTCAGTGTCCTGTCAGCGGAGATAGTGGCTCAAACCCCGCAGGGTGGACACTACCCACCCCCCCCCCCCAAGTCCCCCGAAGCAGGGAGGTTGTTACCAGCAGCCTCCCTGTGCCTATACTAACTGTTAGAATAAACTAAAAAAGCTGTAGGAGCTCTCCTAGCTGTGACCGGCTCCTCCAGGCACATTTTCTTAATTGAGTCTGGTAGGAGGGGCATAGATGGAGGAGCCAGCCCACACGCTTAAACTCTTAAAGTGCCAATGGCTCCTAGTGGACCTGTCTAAACCCCATGGTACTAATGTGGACCCCAGCATCCTCTAGGACGTAAGAGATACATAATTTCATATAATGTATGGGCACCTTTACCAGAAAACCCCATCTTATGAAGTACCTCAAATACAAAGGACCAGGAAATGCAGTCAAATGCTTTTTTCTATCCAGGGTCAATATAATCAAGGTTAACTTCCGAGTAAGTATATTAGGAAAAGGGAAAACCTACTGCTCTAGTTATTCCAATAATTTCTGTATTAGTTGTATGAACCCCAGGTGATGATCAATGAAAATTCGTATAACTTTTGTAGTTGTGTGCCTTTGTAAATTTGCAGTATACACAAATTTGTATATATTTTCAAACACTTTTCTCACTCTTTAAACTTTTTATTTTAATATTTCACTAATGTAGGTTTTTAAACATTCAATAAAAGCTATATTTTAAGTGAATTATACGTATCTATGTGTGCCAAAAAAGATAAACTGCTCTTCTTCTCGTTTGTTTATTAATTTCAGAGTATGGATGCATTAAATCAAATCTATGGCTCGTCTAGTATTGTCTGTTGCCCGACAACCACCAATAAAAACAAACGGATTCGGATGGACCAAATAATGTAGAAGGGGGTCCAAGCGGTTAGATAAGATTTTTGCATTAATTTTAAGATCTTAATTTAGTAGTTAAATCTGCCTGTAATGTGAGCATTGTGTGGGGTATCTGGTTTTGGGATTACAATGATACTGGCTAATGTGGAGGCTGGTGCAAAAGATGCACTTTCTAAAATATTATTAAAAAGTGAAGTGATGTGTGGGGCAAGTTAAGTAACAAAAGATTTATAGTGTTGGGCTGAAAATCCATGGAACCCGAAGTGGCTGAAGACCATATGGACTTAATAGCAGCAGATGTCTCCTCTACCAAAATCTCCTCATTAGAGTTGAGACTCCGATACACGTGGTAGCATGATGGATGATAGCTATGAACGTACTCCCTCAGGACCAGGAGGATAGAAATGGCTATGGCAACTTAAAAAGATATAAGTACAAGTTTCTAAATTCCTAGCATTACCTGGATAACTGTAATCTCCTCCTAACTGGCCTTCCTGACAATTACCTCTCTCCACTCCAAACTATCCTCAGTGCTGCAGCCCGGCTCTTCTTCCTCACCAAACGCACTACATCCACCTCTCCTACAAGCCCTTCACTGGCTTCCTTTCCCTTTCAGAATCCAATTAAAAACTTCTCACACTCACTTACAAAGCACTCACCCACTCCTCTCCTACTTACATCTCTGACCATATCTCCCTTTACTCTCCCACCCGTCCCTCTTCGCTCTGCTAATGCACGCCGACGCTCCTGTCTTCTGATTACTTCCTCCCACTCCTATCTCCAAGATTTTTCACGTGCTGCTCTCTTACTCTGGAATTCTCTACCTCTCCCCCTCTCTACAGAACTTCAAACGGGCTCTTAAGACCCACTTCTTACCAAACCCAGCAACGTCTGCCTGCCCCTCCCCTTTAGAATGTAAGCTCTCACGAGTAGGGCCTCTTCCCTCATGTGCTTATCTTTTTCTTACTTTAATAATCCTCAACTACCCAAATCCTGCAGTTTTCCGTCACCTTGATAATCTCAGTGTCGTCTACTGATGTAGTTATGCTTAGTTACTCTGTACTTGTCCTATATTGTCTTCAACTGTAAATCACGGTTTTCCTGTTTTGATTGAGTGCATATGTACTCTGTAATTGGGCGCTGCGGAGCCCTTGTGGCACCATATAAATAAAGGATAATAAGTGAATGCTCCCATCTAGTGTATAGTTTATCATACCCCTAGCTAGTTTACGTCTCAATTTATAGGTCAATAAAGTATCAATCTTGTCCGCTTTATCATAAAAGCATTGGCATCATTTTTGCAGTATAGTTGCTGTACACCTTTAAAGCAGTCAAACTGGGCAATGAGAGAGGCACAGGTACAACTTTTACGCTGAGAAACAAGCGCAGACATTTGGGACTCTAGAGAGTATTTCTTGAGCTGCCTTTTCCACAAAGCCGAAGCTTTGGCCCTGCAGTGGCTCCTAATCGTGGCCTTATGCGCCTCCCAAAGGATACCAGGAGAGGAGATATCTGAGGAGGTATTTTCCTCAGGAATGGCTTGAGACCCATCTAAGCGCTAAGTACACGTCCCTTGAGGAGCACTATATGTAACAAAATCTAGACACCCGCATTATCAGTGCACGTCAAAGAAGTGATACCAACATCGGTAACCAGGGAAGATACCGAGTGAGATCCATAAATCATGTTGATGCAGGAGTAATGTTGGTGCGGAGCAGCAAACGGGTGTAATCCAGCGGTAGCCACCCCTGGTCCTCGAGAGCTACCAACAGTTCACATTTTCCAGCTCACCTAGCAGGTGCACAGGTGTAGTCATTACTAACTGACACATTTTAAAAGATCCAGAGTTGAAGCTAATTACTTCACTTGTGATTCTGTGAGGAGACCTGGAAAACGTGAACTGTTGGTAGCTCTTGAGGACCACAGTTGGCTACCCCTGGTGTAATCCTTAGCCGAAGATTGTTTGAGGCACCAAGTCCCCTCCCAGAATTACATGGCCCTGTGTCACTCTTCCAATATGTTGAGACAGGGATTGAAAAAATTGTGACTGGTTTTGATTAGTGGAATACACTAAAATAAGGGTAAAGACCTTAGAACAAAGTTTAGTAATTACCATAACATAGTAACCATCTGGGTCAACAATCGTTTTAGTGTGCACAAAAGTGATATTGCTGTGAATCAATATTACAATACCTTGTTTCCTACAATTCACTGATACAAAGAAGGTCTGGGAATATTGCTTACCTTAGAGCTGGGAATGAGAGTCCGTGAAATGAGTCTCCTGGAGAAAGACTATGTTCGTCTTCACCCTACTGCAGGCACTCAGAACAAACGTATGCTTCCTAGGGGAATTTAGCCTGTTAACATTTATTGATAATAACTTTAGAGCCATGCTTCATGAAATACTGAGGTCCAATCACCAAAGTAGGGAACAACCACATAAATAAAAATAATCCACCACAGGCCCACCGCATGGGGAGGAAGTAGAAAGAAAAAAAAAAGGAAAAAAAAAAAGAAGAGAAGAGAGAAAGGAATAGGATAAAGAGGAAATGAAAAATGCCAGATGGGGCAAAATCCATGCAAATAAGACAAAACTAAACTGATTTCTGCTACAAATATGAAAGGGTGCATGGGGGAAGAGGTAAGAGAGCTCAATATGATCAGACTAACCAGGTTCTCATATAATCGGACCATGCCAAAACTTTATTATTCCCCTACATGGTGAGGAAAGAAGAGTGTCAATACTGGGGTCAGCACATAGGGAACAGTGGGAGAGGTGAGGGGGGGGAGGCACACAACGCAGGAACATGTGCATAAATAGATACATTAACTATAGGGGTAATTCAGAGTTGATCGGAGCAGCAAATTTGTTATCAGTTGGGCAAAACCATGTGCACCAGGGACGTGCGGTGAGCTAAAATGCTAAGGAGGCACTAGCTAGCACCAGAGCCAGATTTACACACAAAATATGAGCCAAAGTGTACATCTTGGCATTATACACATGTGCAGCAGTATAAACTCCTGGAAATTTGGTGAGTTTTGATCACAGATGTGTGGAAAAGATAAGCAGGGGAGGCACTGCCTCACCTGCCATAGACTTTTTACTCCAGAGTTTCGGCTATAAAATGTATTAGAATAATGCAAAGAAGATATTTCAAACATATTCTTTGTATTTTTCATATACTTTATACAATCAAAACTCTGGTACAAATGTAAGTATGACAGGAAAGGCTCTGCCTCACCCCACCGCACGTCACTGATGTGCACTGCAGGGGTGACAGATATAACATTTGCAGAGAGAGTTACATTTGGGTGGGTTATTTTGTTTCTGTGCAGGGTAAATACTAGCTGCTTTATTTTTACACTGCAATTTAGATTTCAGTTTGAACACACCCCACCCACATCTAACTCTCTCTGCGCATGTTATATCTGCCCACCCTACAGTGCACGTGGGGGGTAATTCAGACCTGATTGCTAGGCTGCATTTTCGTACAGCCTGCGATCAGGTCTAAACTGCGCATGCGTATGCATGGGTACAAAGTGGATTGCCGCTCAGCGATGGGTTTGTGCGAAGAATCCATTCGCACGGCCGTTCGCAAGGAGATCGTCAGGAAGAAGGCGTTTGTGGGTTATATCTGCTTAGACGTAGGACACCCAACCTTGTTGGGAGCATACAGGACAAACAGAGCTTCTGTTTTCCTAATCTGAGCCGTTCTGGCGACATAAATCTTCAAAGCTCTGACCAAATCCAGAGATTTTGACTCAACGAAGGTGTCAGTAGCCACAGGTACCACGATAGGTTGGTTAATGTGGAAAGAGGAAACCACCTTCGGTAAAAATTGCTGACGTGTCCTCAATTAAGCTCTATCTTCATGGAAGATGAAATAAGGCTCCTGTGAGACAAGGACGCCAACTCAGACACCCGCCTTGCAGATGCCAAGGCCAACAGGATGACTACTTTCCAAGAGAGGAATTTCAACTCCACCTTCCGTAAAGGTTCAAACCAATGTGACTGAAGGAACTGCAACACCACATTAAGATCTCATGGTGCCACTGGAGGCACAAATGGAGGTTGGATGTGCAATACGCCCTTCACGAAAGTCTGAACTTCTGGAAGGGAGGCTAATTGTTTCTGAAAGAAAATCGATAAGGCTGAAATCTGAACCTTAATTGAGCCCAGTTTTAGGCCCGCATCCACACCTGCTTGTAGAAAATGGAGACACCGTCCTAGGAGCCTTCTTGGATTCACACCAAGACACATATTTTCGCCAAATACGGTGGTAATGTATAGACGTTACCTCTTTTCTAGCCTGAATAAGTGTGGGAATGACTTCACTGGGATACCCTTACGGGCTAGGATTTTGCGTTCAACTGCCACACCGTCAAACGTAGCTGCGGTAAGTCCTGATACACGCACGGCCCCTGTTGTAACAGGTCCTCATGCAGAGGAAGAGGCCAGGGAACTCCTATGAGTAATTCCTGAAGAACTGGATATCAAGCCCTCCTTGGCCAGTCTGGAACAATGAGGATCGCTCGGATCTTTGTTCTTCTTATGATCTTTAGAACTTTTGGAATGAGAGGCAGTGGAGGGAATACATACACCGACTGAAACACCCACGGTTTCACGAGAGCATCCACTGCAATCGCTTGAGGGTCCCTTGACCTGGAACAAAATCTCTGAAGCTTCTTGTTGAGATGAGAAGCCATCATGTCTACTTGAGGAATTCCCCACCGACCTGTCACCTCTGCGAAGACTTCTTGGTGGAGGCCCCACTCTCCTGGATGGAGGTCGCGTCTGCTGAGGAAGTCTGCATCCCAGTTGTCCACTCCTGGAATGAAGATTGCTGACAGAGCGCTTGTATACTTTTCCGCCCAGTGGAAAATCCTTGTGGCTTCTGCCATCGCCGTTCTGCTTTTTGTTCCGCCCTGCCGGTTTATTTACGCTACCGCTGTTACATTGTCCGACTGGATCAGTACAGGCAGATCTCGAAGAAGATGTCCCGCTTGTAGTAAGCCGTTGTAAATGGCCCTTAGCTCCAGAACATTTATGTGGAGACAAGTTTCCTGACTTGACCATATTCCTTGGAAGTTTTCTCCCATTGTGACTGCCCCCCAGCCTCGGAGGCTTGCATCCGTGGTCACTAGGATCCAGTCCTGTATCCCGAACCTGCGCCCCTCTAGGAGGTGAGAGCTGTGCAGCCACCATAGGAGTGATACCCTGGTCTTGGAAGACAGGATTATCCTCTGGTGCATGTGTAGATGGGACCCGGGACACTTGTCCAACAGGTCCCACTGGAACACACTGGCATGGAACCTGCCAAACTGAATGGCCTCGTAGGCCGCAACCATCTTTCCCAGCAACCGAATGCACTGATGGATTGACACTCTTGCTAGTTTCAGAATTTGTTTGACCAGACTCTGAAGTTCCAGAGCTTTTTCCACAGGAAGAAAGACGCTCTGTAGTTCTGTGTCCAATATCATTCCCAAAAACGACAACCGCGTCGTCAGAATCAACTGTGATTTTGGCAAGTTTAGGAGCCAACCATGTTGTTGAAGTACTGTCATGGAGAGTGCAACGTTTCGGACCAACTGATCCCTGGATCTCGCCTTTATCAGGAGATCGTCCAAGTATGGGATAATTGTGACTCCTTGTTTGCGAAGGAGAACCATCATCTCCGCCATTACTTTGGTGAAAGTCCTCGGAGCCGTGGATAGACCAAATGGCAACGTTTGAAATTGGTAATGACAATCCTGAATTGCAAACCTCAGGTAAGCCTGATGTGGAGGATAAATGGGAACATGTAAGTAGGCATCTTTTATGTCCACCGACACCATAAAATTCCCTTCCTCCAGACTGGAGATCACTGCTCGGAGAGACTCAAATCTTGAATTTGAATCTCCTTAGGTAGAAATTCAGGGATTTCAGGTTTAGGATTGGTCTGACCGAGCCGTCCGGCTTCGGGACCACAAACAGGCTCTATTAAAAACCTTCTCCCTGTTGTAACTGGGGAACCTTGATGATAAATTGATTTTGACACAATTTTTTGTATTGCGTCGCAAACTACCTCCCTGTCGGGAAGAGAAGCTGGTAAGGCTGATTTGAAAAAATGGCGAGGGGGGACGTCTTGAAACTCCAGCTTGTACCCTTGGGATACTATTTGTAAAATCCAAGGGTCTAGGTTCGAACGAACCCAAAACTGACTGAAACGTTTTAGACGTGCCCCCACCGGTGCGGACTCCCGCATAGGAGCCCCAACGTCATGCGGTGGAATTGGTAGAAGCCTGGGAGGACTTCTGCTCCTGGGAGCCTGACAAGGCTGGAGATCGTTTACCTCTTCCCCTTCCTCTAGTAGCCAGGAAGGAAGAACCCCAGCCCTTTCTGAATTTAGTGGGCCGATAGGACTGCATCTGATAATGGTGCGTTTTCTTTTGTTGTGGAGGAACATAAGGTAAAAAGGATGACTTACCCACGGTAGCTGTAGATACCAAATCATCAAGGCCATCTCCAAATAAGGTCTTACCTTTATATGGTATAGATTCCATACTTTTCTTGGAGTCAGCATCAGCATTTCATTGGTGAATCCACAATGCACGCCTAGCTGAGACAGCCATGGCATTGGCCTTTGATCCCAAAAGACCAATATCTCTCGCAGCTTCCTTAAGGTATGCTGCAGCGTCCTTGATATAACCCAGCGTCAAGAGGATGCTATCCCTATCTAGGGTATCTATATCAGATGACAAGTTATCTGCCCACTTTTCAAAAGCACTACTTACCCACGCAGACACAATGACAGGTCCGAGTAGTGTATCCGTGGTCACATAAATGGACTTCAATGTAGTTTCTTGTTTACGATCCACAGGATCCTTAAGGGCCGCTGTGTCAGGTGACGGGAGAGCCACCTTCTTAGACAAACGAGACAAGGCCTTGTCCACAGTGGGGGGTGACTCCTACTTTTCCCTATATGTCGAGGGAAATGGATAAGCTGTCATAATTCTTTTGGGAATCTGAAACTTTCTGTCAGGACCTTCCCAAACTATTTCAAATAGCGTGTTCAGTTCATGAGAGGGAGGAAACGTTATCTCAGGTTTCCTTTCTTTATACATACAGACAGACCCTTTTATCAGGGTTAGCTGGGTCCTCAGTGATATGTAACACATCTTTAACTGCCACAATGATCTACTGAATGCTCTTTGCCAATTTTGGGTCTAACCTGGAATCGCTATAGTCGACACTGGAATCAGTGTCCGTGTCGGTATCAGTGTCTGCCAATTGGGCCAACGTACGTTTTTGTGACCCTGATGGGACCTGACTTTGGAATAACATATCTTCCACAGATTTCTTCCATGCCTGGGTCTGCGACTCAGACTTATCTAGCCTCTTACTAATAAGAGCCACATTAGCATTCAAGGCGTTCAACACATTTACCCAATCAGGTGTCGGCGGTGCCGACAGGGTCACCCCCGCAGCCGTCTGCGTCCCTAATACAGCCTCCTCCTGAAAAGAGCCTTCAGCCTCAGACATGTCAACACTCGTGCACCAAACACTCATAGACACACTGGGCATATAGGGGACAGACCCACAGTAAAGTCTGTCAGAGAGACACAGAGGGGATTTGCCAGCTCACAACCCTGTGCTGGAAAAAAAAACGGGTCTGAAATTGCCAATACGATGCCTCAGACCTATAGCGCTTTAATCACATATATATATTATCTATATTGCACCAATTATATGCCTCCCCCCTCCGTTTTGCCCTCCTGTACTTGTCAGTGTGTGTGGAGGACCAGCGTCTCTGTGGAGAGGAAATGGCGCCGTGAGCAGTGAGGAAGAAGATCCGCCCCCATAATGGCGCGCTTCTGTCCCGCTGTTTTCAATATTTATACTGGCAGGGGTTTTGGGACAGTGCCACGGCACTAATGTCCCCTCTTGCCAGTGTGCTCATCAGGATTGTTTTCAGCTGCCCAGGGCGCCCTTCCCCGCGCCCTGCAGTGCTGTGTGAGTGGGAGCTTGGGACGCAGCATCTGCCCGCTGCACTGTACCTCTGCAAATGCCGTCGCGGAAGAGAAGTCTTCTTTTCTTCGGTTACTCACCTGTCTTCTGACTTCTGGCTCTGAAAGGGGGTGACGGCAGGCCGTGGGAGCGAGCATCTGAGCGTACCCAGCGATCAAACCCGCAGGAGCTAATGGTGTCCTGTCAGCCAGAAGCAGAGCCCTTGAACTCACTGGAAGTGGGTCATACTTCTCTCCCCTAAGTCCCACGAAGCAGGGAGACTGTTGTCAGCAGCCTCCCTAAAAATAAAAAACCTAACAAAAAGTCTTTACAGAGATACTCAGTAGAGCTCCCCTTAGTGCATCCAGTCTCACTGGGCACAATTCTAAAACTGGAATCTGGAGGAGGGGCATAGAGGGAGGAGCCAGTTCACACCCCTTTCAAAAAGTCTTAAAGTGCCTATGTCTCCTGTGGATCCCGTCTATACCCCCCATGGTTCTAATGGTGTCCCCAGGGGTGTAGTACGGCTGACCGGCGGTCTCCTGACTGCCGGTCAGCTTACCGATGCCGGGATCCTGGCAGCATACCGACGCCGGGATCCCGGCGGGGAGGGGCGAGTGCAGCAAGCCCCTTGCGGGCTCGGTGGCGACCTGTGGTCGCCACGAATTCTATTCCCACTCTATGGGTGTCGTGGACACCCACGAGTGGAAATAGTCCCTGTTGGTCGGCATGTCGACCATCGGGACAGTGACCCGTCGGACTGGTGGAGGAGGTCATGTGACTGTCGGTCAGCTGACCGGTGGTCACATGAATACCACCCGTCCCCAGCATCCTCTAGGACGTATGAGAAATAAAGTTTTGAAAAACAGCAATATAACCTTAATATATATAACAGACCAGGTTTTGTTCATGCTTTCCATGAGTTTAGTTTTGAAGTTGCAGACAGAGTTTCTCTTTCTGTAATGGTGTACACACGTCCTGTTGTAGTCATTGGGTCTACTACTGTTAGTATATCACAACGATGAACTAGAAGAATGTCGGGTTTCCCGGGGCATTTGTATGATGGGGATGGTCCTTGTGGGTGGAGAAAGCCGAACTTTACTAATTCGTACTTTTCATCTATGTCAAGAACACATGCTACCCACCACTCTGCATCATACACACAAGTGACAAATCCTTTAATGTCTTTAAATTCTACTTCGCCCTCCAGTAAACAAACTCGTTCCACTTTCGAAGATGTAGAGTAGGAATAAACTTTAGTTGACAGAGTAGTTGTTGATAAGGGAATAAAGGAATGTAGTTTCTGGGTTTCAGCAATTGTGCGGGATTGCTCAAATCGAGTTTCCAGGAACTTCTCCTCTGCCTCGTGGTCAGCTGAACTGGCGTACTTGAAAGAGACAGCTGGAACATTCTCAACGGCCCAATCAAACAGTTGTCGAGTTGTCATTATTTGTTGATTGTACGGCCTTTGGAGACTGGCTTGTGCAGCCAATCTTTTCACAGTGCCACCAACTCCATCACATGCCCCTTTTCCATGGGAGGTGGCTGAAAAGTGCCACTCGGCTGGAATTCCAAAGTCTTGCTCGTGACAGCAAAGATTAATGAAATTCTTTTGATTTTTATACTGAGAGGCAGCTCCATCTGAGAATTAAATGATCTTTGTAACGATAGGATACTGTTCCTTAAGAAAATTTCTAAGTAACCCCTGGAATAAAATGAACTGCAACAGTATCATGGTGAAGGCAGTCTGATATAATAACAAAGCTGACATGCTTTAGACTCCCTGCCTCATCTATGAAGTATGCTACACAGAGATGAAGAGTTGCTTGTGCGTTATTCCAGTGGAAACCTTGCACTTCGTCTTGCAGTACAAATGAAGAGTTCTCTGCAAAGTCGCAGATTACCAAAAACTCTCCTGGTTGCAAACTTAATTTAAGGTCTGCTTGAAAAGACGACTGTTGTCTGGCAATGAAGGAATGGCGCAGCAGTATTTGTAACTTGTCACAAAAAGCGTCCAGAAAGTCATCAGATGAATGCGTAACTGAAGATTAGAACGGTCAACAGAGACCCATTGTTTGTAAGAAATATTACCCATCATGCGGTCATCCATTAACTGCCTCAACTGTTCCTTGAAATGTTTGAGGCGGTTGGCATCTTCATATGTATTACACTCATTAAGGTAGCATGCTGGCTGAGGAGGATTGCATATTATCATCGCCAAACAATCCTTATACAATATCAATGTGATCTCTTCCTTTGATGTCAAATCAGAAATCTTTGCACCTAATATCATGAGTTTGACATTCTGGTGGATGGTGCAGACACACACTGAATGTGTACCACTTCCTCCAGCTAAGGTGCAGTGTTTGGGGCGAAGTTCTGCAAACTTTGAAAACCCTAGACGTTGCAGCGGAACTTTTCTTTAACCAAGGTATACGCCTCTTTTAAATTGCTTAAAACCAACCATTTCTGAGCATGAACTCTTTTTCCATCTGGCATTTTTACCGTAACAAAGTCTTTCTTTCCGGGCATGATGCGACTTAGATCATCAGATTCATAAAAGTTTCTGACATTTGCAGTTTCTTCTATCCGCACCTTCCCTGGTTTTGGATTAGGTGTGGAAAGTATACCTCTCTCTTTAACAAGCTTTTTAGCTACACGAACCATAAAATTGGATGCACCAAACTCTTCCTCCACTTTTTTAATACTCCAACTTTTTACAACAGGACGTGTGTACACCATTACAGAAAGAGAAACTCTGTCTGCAACTTCAAAACTAAACTCATGGAAAGCATGAACAAAACCTGGTCTGTTATATATATTAAGGTTATACAGGTTTAGTATCCCATATTCAAATATTCCGAAATACGGAATATTCCAAAATACGGAATTTTTTGAGTGAGAGTGAGATAGTGAAACCTTTGTTTTCTGATGGTTCATTGTACAAAAACTTTGTTTAATACACAAAGATATTAAAAATATTGTATTAAATGACCTTCAGGCTGTGTATATAAGGTATATATGAAACAAATGAATTGTGTGATTGTACACAGACTTTGTTTAATGCACAACATTATTAAAAATATTGGCTAAAATTATCTTCAGGCTGTGTGTAAGGTGTATATGAAACATAAATGCATTCTGTGCTAAGACTTGGGTCCCATCACCATGCTATCTCATTATGGTATGCAATTATTCCAAAATACGGAAATATCCGATATCCAAAATTCTTCTGGTCCCAAGCATTTTGGATAAGGGATACTCAACCTGTATTGCTGTTTTTCAAAACTTTATAATACACTGTCTGCAAGTGAGAATTTTGTATAATTTAGCTGCCTGCTTGCCAGTAAATTATTGTTATTGCATTATCCCATGGGAGTCCCAAAGTGAAATTTGGTACATATTTAAATGAAATATGAGAGAACTCTTAAAAAAAAAAAAAAAAATCCCTATTTTAAAAAATTGAGGTCAAAGGTCATTAAACTGTTTTTAGTACTACCTTACTAAATTAAGATGAAAAGATCTAGTCATAAGCTTCAAAATGCCACTAATTTCATCTGTCTTAATTAGAACTCAAGTTACAGGCAAACGAAAAGACCCCCGCGGCAGTAAATTTGCAAATTTTGGTCATTTTTAAATGGCTCCACCTCCAAAAATATCCAACCTATGATGTTGAAATTTGGTGTAGATTAGTTTTCCCCCCATCCTAGTGGTAAACCAAATGTCATAAAAATCGGAGAGGGTCAGCAAAATTGTTATGTTTTTTTGAGTTGATTTGATATGGAATGATCCGTCTCTAAACAATGTCCAATATCAAGAGTCAAAATGCAAACTAGAAAACACAATAAATGGCATAGTTAGTTAGAAAACAGAACTAGAGAGGATACTGCAGGACAATTTCAAACGGGAGATGAAACTAATCCCTAAGTAGCAGACAAAAGTACTACAGCAGGCCGACTGTCCAAGTCTAAAAAATAGATAAGCCAAGAGGTCAGTCGCAGACACTCATGTGGGCTCAGTGTCCTTGTAATGGTGGTAGGTTACTCTCAACCATTCCGAATGAGGCGGCTTAGACCACATGCTGAAAGAAATCTTTCAAGAAAGATGGCTAGGAGCAGCTCTGAACAGATTCTGCAACATTCTGTATCCTGAGATTGTTATGCGGAGAATGGTTTTTCTTGCCTTCCTGCTTATCCTTGAGCGACTCAATATTTGTTATGGAATCAGGTTAACTCCTTCACCAGACGTTGTTGTGAATGGCATAGGTCATCTGTATTGGAGTCCCGGGCATCTGTCCTGGAGCCCAGAGAGGCAATGTTTGCCTTCAAATCAGAGACTGCTTTAGAGAGTTCCTGGTTAAAGGCAGATTGTACACCTTCCAGCAGACTCGTCATGACAGCCTAAATCTGTGGGTCAGTGCCCGACTCTGAGGAAGGAGATTCAGGGAGAGACATTTGGATCTGTCGACTGTTTGCCCCAAATAAATTTGCTGTAGTGGACTGTGCCTTCTTATTTTTCTGCGACATAGTGGAAATGTAGATAGAAGAGGTGGCACAACTATTGTGACAGATAGTATAAAGGGGTCTGAGACCCAAAAGGTGACAATAATATCGATATGGGTACCAGGGTAGGTAGTAAGTACCTATGGAAGCATAGCTGACCTATAGTCTCTCAGGCCACAGGGTCAGTCCAGCCAAATACCGTGGTGCCCCAATGGAGACCGAGGGGGAGCCCACAGTCCACTCATTAGTAAGATGAAGATCGTTGTAATAATGTAGCGGACTTATAAAATAAAGAAACAGATTAAGCAACAGGTTACTGCTAGGCAACCAGGGAGGGTCCAATTATCAATCGAGTACCCCTGCTGGCATGGCTAATGCAGTCAGAGATATCATGTATGTCCGGTTGCAAAGCCCAGGGGAGGACACAGTCCGGATAAAAAGTAGCAGTACCAGTGCCTACAGAAATGGTCGCAGGCTGGAAATGGCCCCACTTGAGGGTGTAGCCGGAAATGAAGAGGGGCCTACCAGCACAACATAAATCAAGACTGTGGCTCAAGAGTGACAGGGAAGCCACAACCCGCAGGGGCACAGGTGGTGTCTTTTGGCTCCGCAAACCAAGGGGTATATGCAATTGCGGTCGAATTGCCGCAAATGTCGAAAAACGGGGCATTTTCGACACAAAAAAAATTCGACAATGCAATACAGCACTTTTCGACAAAAAAACGGACGTTTCAGATTCGACTTTTTGAAATTCGACAGTTGTTAAATTCGACATGTCTGCAATGGTAAAAATGTGGCTTTTCGACAAAAGTATATTTAATTGAAGAATGTCGATTCGACAACAGTGCTTTTCGACAGTCATTTCGTCAATTTCAGTCCGCCTCATTTTGCTGGCGGAATCTAATAAAAAATTTAAAAAACATGTTTTTTTTTGTTGCTAATAGCATATCTATTTATATTAGAAGGGATTATCTACTTGGTTTGTCTGTTAGGAGCCACAAGTATTATTTATATATTTTTTTAAAATAATTTTTTTTTATTTTTTTTACGGACTAAAATAATATGGAGAGATCAGAGCATGTTTTTTAGTGGGAAGGGGTGGGAATGGGTTTAAAATCACGAAAAAAAATGCGTGGGGTCCCCCCTCCTAAGCATAACCAGCCTCGGGCTCTTTGAGCCAGTCCTGGTTGTAAAAATACGGGGGGAAAATTGACAGGGGATCCCCCGTATTTTTACAACCAGCACCGGGCTCTGCGTCCGGTCCTGGTGCAAAAAGTATGGGGGACAAAAAATGTAGGGGTCCCCATATTTTCAACACCAGCACCGGGCTCCACTAGCTGGAGAGATAATGCCACAGCCGGGGGACACTTTTATACCGGTCCCTGCGGCCGTGGCATTAAATCCCCAACTAGTCACCCCTAGCCGGGGTACCCTGGAGGAGTGGGTCCCCCCCTCCAGCCACCCAAGGGCCAGGGGTGAAGCCCGAGGCTGTCCCCCCCATCCAAGGGCTGCGGATGGGGGGCTGATAGCCTTGTGTCAAATATGAGTATTGTTTTTTGTAGCAGAACTACAAGTCCCAGCAAGCCTCCCCCGCAAGCTGGTACTTGGAGAACCACAAGTACCAGCATGCGGGGGGGAAACAGGCCCGCTGGTACCTGTAGTTCTACTGCAAAAAAATACCCAAATAAAAACAGTACGCGCACACCGTGAAAGTAAAACTTTATTACATACATGCACACATACTTACCTATGTTGACACGAGGTTCGGTCCACTTCTCCAAGTAGAATCCACGGTGTACCTGAAAATAAAATTATACTCACCAAAATCCAGTGTAGCTCGGTCCTCTTTTTTGTAATCCACGTACTTGGCAAAAAAAGAAAACGCATTTACCCGGACCACGTACAGCGGTGAGGTTACTCGCGGTCAGCGGCTGACCGCGAGTAACCTCACCGCTGACCGCAAAGTTCCCATCATTGAAGATAATGGAGCGGCATATGCTATGTGCGTCTGACAGCTCAGACGCGCACAGCCAATCAGGAGAGAGCCACGACGTGGCGCTCCCTGATTGGCTGAAGGGACCCTCTGTGACAGGAGTCACGTGGCTTCCCGGCATTCGGGGAAAGGGGTCCCATGTGTAAACATGGGACCCCTTTCAGTGCGTGGTCCGGGTAAATGCGTTTTCTTTTTTTGCCAAGTACGTGGATTACAAAAATGAAGAGGACGGATCTACACTGGATTTTGGTGAGTATAATTTTATTTTCAGGTACACCGTGGATTCTACTTGGAGAAGTGGACCGAACCTGGTGTCAACATAGGTATGTGTGTGTCGGTATGCATGTATGTAATAAAGTTTTACTTTCACGGTGTCTGTGTACTGTATTTATTTGGGTATTTTTTTTGCAGTAGAACTACAGGTACCAGCAGGCCCGTTTAACCCCCCCGCATGCTGGTACTTGTGGTTCTCCAAGTACCAGCTTGCGGGGGAGGCTTGCTGGGACTTGGTAGTTCTGCTACAAAAACAATACTCTTTTATTTGACACAAGGCTATCAGCCCCCCATCCGCAGCCCTTGGATGGGGGGGGACAGCCTCGGGCTTCACCCCTGGCCCTTGGGTGGCTGGAGGGAGGGGACCCCTTGATTTAAGGGGTCCTCACTCCTCCAGGGTACCCTGGCCAGGGATGACTAGTTAGTGATTTAATGCCACGGCCGCAGGGACCGATATAAAAGTGTCCCCCGGCTGTGGCATTATCTCTCCGACTAGTGGAGTCCGGTGCTGGTGTTAAAAATACGGGGGACCCCTACGCTTTTTGACCCCCGTATTTTTTGCACCAGGACCGGACGCAGAGCCCGGTGCTGGTTGTAAAAATACGGGGGATCCCCTGTCAATTTCCCCCCCCGTATTTTTACAACCAGGACCAACTCAAAGAGCCCGAGGCTGGTTATGCTTAGGAGGGGGGACCCCACGCAATTTTTTTCTGGGTTTTTTAAACATTTTTGTGCCATCCAAAAAGTTGAATCCAGGACGCATACTATCCGTCAATTGGTCCGTTTTTCGACAGCGGGACTGTCGAATCCGTTTTTTATTGAATATGTCGAATTCGGGTTTCGCCGGGAGGGTATGTGACTGTCGAATTGTGTTGAATTTAAAAACGGTCGAATTCCAGCCGGAGTTCGACCGCAATTGCATATACCCCCAAGTCTCTAAGGATCACCAGCTGTAGTGGCAAGGGGGAGGGGAGACAAGTTCATACTAAAGCTCTGACTGTACTCAGGGAGCGGGCAATCATCATTGGTCCTGACCAGCAAGCAGACGGTGCAGTGACAGCAGGTAGCAGCCCGGCGGTAAAAGACTGCAGGGCTGCGGGCACAGCAGGGAGCAGCGCCAGGATGAACACGCCAGCCATATCCCAATTGTGTTTATATGTTAACCTTAGGTTAAGCTGTATGATGAAGGGCAGGATTTGCATCTGTTTGTCCACATATTTCATGACTAGAAGCCACAAGCACTGGTTTTAGCTATTATAATGACTCTAAATAATTTAAATTGATCCCCTACCAAGCTCTCATCCTCTACTCCTGCAGGTCATTCCTCATTTCTGTCCACACTCCCTCCACCTCTGGTCAGTTGGTGACTGCAGTCTCTCACTCACACCTCCAAGACTTCTCAGGCGCCGCTCCTAATTAATGGAATGCTCTCTCTTACTCTATAAGACCCCCCCCCCATTCTCCATTACAGCAAATACTCCATTTAAAACTCACCTATTCACCCTAGTATATGCAGGATGCCCTTAACACCCTCCAATAAATCAATCTCCAATAAACCGACCCTTTCCATTTTAGAATGTAACCTCCCTCATTAATTTCTCTCCTCCTCTTAATCAATTGGTATGAGCTGTAACTTGTTACTTTGCTGGAATTTTTGCCCTGTATGGAGCTGCAGATATTAGTAGCGCCTTATAAATTAGTGTGAATAATAATCCTAATTTATATTTCCAGCAGGAAAATATGGCATTTTACAAAGCACACATAATTCAAGTTAGTTCCAGTCAAAACAATGTGTTCAGTGTACTCCAACGGCCTTCAAGGTCACCAGATCTCAATCCAATACAGCATCTTTGCAATGTGGTGAAAGGTGAGAGTTACAGAATGAATGTGCAGCCAACACATACTGTATACAGCAACTGCATCATGCTATCATGTTGTCATGTCCCAGTATCTCATGCCCCCAAAGAAAATAGGATTTTAGTACCTACCGGTAAATCCTTTTCTCCTAGTCCGTAGATGATGCTGGGGACTCCAAAAGGACCATGGGGTATAAATGGGATCCGCAGGAGCTTGGGCACACTGAAAAGACTTTGGGTGTGAACTGGCTCCTCCCTCTATGCCGCTCCTCCAGACCTCAGTTATAGGAACTGTGCCCAGGAGAGACGGACATTTCGAGGAAAGGATTTTTGTTTAAACTAAGGGGTGAGAAACCTAACAGCCCACACCACAAACATACCGTACAACCGGAATAACCGTAAACCAGATAACCGTATGAATTAACAACAGCAACAAGCTGAAAACAACAAATACACAACCCGTGTGTAAACGAATTTAACCAGCAAGAATACACTGCAAGTAACAGTCCGCACTGGGATGGGCGCCCAGCATCCTCTACGGACTAGGAGAAAAGGATTTACCGGTAGGTACTAAAATCCTATTTTCTCTTACGTCCTAGAGGATGCTGGGGACTCCAAAAGGACCATGGGGTCTATACCAAAGCTCCAGAACGGGCGGGAGAGTGCGGACGACTCTGCAGCACCGATTGAGCAAACATGAGGTCCTCCTCAGCCAGGGTATTAAACTTGTAAAACTTAGCAAAGGTGTTTGAACCCGACCATGTAGCTGCTCGGCAAAGCTGAAGTGCCGAGACCCCTCGGGCAGCCGCCCAAGATGAGCCCACTTTCCTGGTAGAATGGGCCTTTACTGACTTCGGCACCGGTAGCCCAGCCGAAGAATGAGCTTGCTGAATCGTACTACAAATCCAGCGTGCAATAGTCTGCTTAGAAGCAGGATGACCAATCTTGTTGGAACCATACAGGGCAAATAGCGCCTCTGTTTTCCTGGCAACAGCCGATCTGGCGACGTAAATTTTCAAAGCTCTCACAACATCAAAAGACTTTGGAACTGCCACAGCATCTGTAGCCACAGGTACCACAATAGGTTGGTTAATGTGAAACGAAGAAACCACCTTCGGCAGAAATTGTTGACGAGTCCTCAATTCCGCTCTATCCGAATGGAAGATCAAGTACGGACTCTTGTGAGATAAGGCCGCCAACTCTGACACTCGCCTGGCAGACGCCAGAGCCATCAGCATGACTACCTTCCAAGTGAGAAACTTTAACTCAACCTTACGCAAAGGTTCAAACAAGGAAGACATAAGAAACTGCAAGACCACTTCAAGATCTCATGGCGCCACAGGGGGCACAAACGGAGGATGGATATGCATCACTCCCTTCACAAAAGTCTGAACCTCTGGAAGGACAGCCAATTCCTTTTGAAAGAAAATAGATAAAGCCGAAATCTGCACTTTGATGGAACCCAATTTCAGGCCTGCATCGACGCCTGCCTGCAAAAAATGGAGAACCCGACCCAAGTGAAATTCCTCCGCAGGAGCAGTTTTGGTCTCACACCACGAAACATACTTTCTCCAAATACGGTGATAATGTTTCGCCGTAACCTCCTTCCTAGCCTTAAGGAGAGTGGGAATGACCTCCCCGGGAATAGCTTTCCGAGCTAAGATTTGGCGCTCAACTTCCATGCCGTCAAACGCAGCCGCAGTAAGTCCGGAAACACGCATGGTCCCTGCAATAACACGTCCTCTCTTAGAGGAAGCGGCCAAGGATCTTCCTTCCACAAGTAATTCCTGAAGATCCGCATACCAGGCCCTTCTTGGCCAATCTGGAACGACGAGAATCGTCTGAACCCTTGCTCGTCGAATGATTCCCAGCACCTTTGGAATGAGAGGAAGCGGAGGGAACACATACACCGACTGAAACACCCACGGAGTCACCAGGGTGTCCACTGCACTGGCTTGGGGGTCCCTTCACCTGGAACAATACCGCGGAAACTTCTTGTTGAGGCGAGACGCCATCATGTCGATCAGCGGAATTTCCCAACGCTTCGTCACATCTGCAAATACCTCTTGGTGAAGAGCCCACTCTCCCGGATGGAGATAGTGTCTGCTGAGGAAGTCTGCTTCCCAGTTGTCCACTCCCGTAAGGAAGACTGCTGACAGAGCGCTCACGTGTTCCGCCCAGTGAAGGATTCTTGTGGCCTCCGCCATAGCCGCCCTGCTCCTTGTTCCGCCTTGACGGTTTATATGCGCCACCGCTGTTATGTTGCCCGACTGGATCAAGACAGGTCGACCCTGAAGAAGGCTTTTTGCTTGTAGCAGGCCGTTTTAAATGGCTCTTAACTCGAGAACATTTATGTGGAGACAAGATTCCTGGAGCGACCATTTCCCCTGGAAATTTCATCCTTGGGTGACTGCGCCCCAGCCTCGGAGACTTGCATCTGTTGTCAGTAGGACCCAGTCCTGGATTCCGAACCGGCGCCCTCCTAGGAGGTGAGAACTTTGTAGCCACCACAGGAGAGAAATCCTGGCCCTGGAAGAGACTTATCTTCCGGTGCATGTGCAGGTGAGACCAGGACCATTTGCTCAGAAGATCCCACTGAAACACCCGGGCATGAAACCTGCCAAACGGAATGGCTTCGTACACCGCAACCATTTTCCCCAGAACCAGAGTACATTAATGAATCAACACACTTGTCGGCCTCAGAAGCTCACTGACCA
This sequence comes from Pseudophryne corroboree, assembly GCF_028390025.1. NCBI lineage: Eukaryota > Metazoa > Chordata > Amphibia > Anura > Myobatrachidae > Pseudophryne > Pseudophryne corroboree. Next base: position 232,457,598 of record NC_086445.1, on the reverse strand, counting down.
TCGTCTGTAGTTCCAGAGCTTTGTCTTCCAGAAGAAACACTCTCCGTAACTCTGTGTCTAAAATCATGCCCAGAAAGGGCAGCCGAGTGGTCGGAATCAACTGAGACTTGCAAATTTAGCACCCAACCGTGTTGTCGCAGAACCGACAGAGACAAATTCACATTTCTCAACAATCGTTCCTTGGACCTCGCCTTTATCAGGAGATCGTCCAAGTATGGGATAATTGTAACCCCTTGCTTGCGAAGGAGAACCATAATTTCTGCCATGACTTTGGTGAAAATCCTCGGGGCCGTGGAAAGCCCAAACGGCAACGTCTGAAATTGGTAATGACAATCCTGTATCGCAAACCTGAGGAAAGCTTGATGCGGATGATATATCGGGACGTCTAAGTAGACATCCTTTATGTCGACTGACGCCATAAAATCCCCCCCTTCTAGGCTGGAAATCATAGCTCGAAGAGATTCCATCTTGAACTTGAAAACTTTCAAGTATGGATTGAGGGATTTTAGGTTCAGAATAAGTCTAACCGAACCATCCAGTTTCGGTACAACAAAGAGGCTCGAGTAGAACCCCTCCCCCCGTTGGGACGGGGGAACGGGAACAATGACCCTCTGTTGACACAACTTTTGTATTGCTGCCTTCACCACCTCCCTGTCCGGAAGAGACACTGGTAAGGCCGAAATGAAAAAACAGTGAGGGGGCATCTCCTGAAACTCCAGCCTGTATCCCTGAGATACTAGATCTAGGACCTAAGGATCTAGGTCTGATTGAACCCAGACCTGACTGAAGATCCGCAGACGGCCCCCCACCGGTCCGGACTCCCCCAGGGAAGCCCCAGCGTCATGCGGTGGACTTGGTAGAGGTGGGGGAAGACTTTTGGTCCTGGGCGCCTGATACTGCAGGCGACTTTCTTCCCCTTTCTCTACCCTTTGAAGCGAGGAAGGACGCACCTTTTCCACGCTTGTATTTATTTGGAAGAAAGGACTGCATCTGCTGATGGGGTGCCTTTTTCTGCTGCGTGGGAACATAAGGAAGAAAAGATGACTTACCTGACGTCGCGGAAGACACCAGGTCAGCCAAGCCGTCACCAAACAAGACACTACCTTTGAAGGGGAGAGCTTCCATAGCTTTCTTGGAGTTGGCATAAGCATTCCATTGATGGATCCACAGCGCCCTCCTGGCCGAGACCGCCATGGCATTGGCTCTTGATCCCAAAATACCAACATCCCTCGCCGCATCCTTCAGGTAATCTGCAGCGTCCTTGATATAACCAAGAGTCAAAAGAACATTATCTTTATCAAGGGTATCAATATCAGCAGCTAAATTATCAGCCCATTTAGCAATAGCACTACTCACCCATACCGACGCCACAGCAGGTCTGAGCAATGCACCCGTATTAGCGAAAATGGACTTCAGAGATGTCTCCAGCTTGCGATCCACCGGATCTTTGAGAGCTGCCGTGTCAGGGGACGGAAGCGCCACCTTCTTAGACAAACGGGATAGAGCCTTGTCGACATTCTGAGACGACTCCCATTTTTCCCTGTCATCAGAGGGGAAAGGATACGCCATGAAAATTCTCTTGGGAATCTGCCACCTCTTGTCCGGCGACTCACAAGCCTTTTCACAAACAGTATTCATTTCATGAGAGGGGGGAAACTTCACCTCAGGCTTTTTCCCTTTAAACAAACAAATCCTTGTTTCCTGCACCGCAGGTTCATCAGAGATATGTAAAACATCTTTAATAGCCACAATCATGTACTGAATACTCTTAACTATCCTTGGGTGTAAAGTAGCCTCAGTGAAGTCGACATCGGAATCAGAATCCGTGTCGGTATCCGTATCTACCAACTGGGTAAACGACCGCTTTTGCGACCCTGACGGGGCCTGCACCTGAGACAAAGCATCCTCCATGGATTTCCTCCACACCTGAGTCTGAGACTCCGATTTATCTAATCTTTTAGACAATAAGGCCACATTTGTATTAAGTGTACTTAACATTGTAAGCAAATCAGGTGTCGGCTGTGCCGACAGAGCCAACTCCAGTCCAGCATCTGCGCCCCCAGCAACCTCCTCCGGGGAGTAACACTCAGCTTCAGACATGCCGACACGTAGTACTGACACACCAACCCACACACTGCCTCAGCTAGGAGACAGACCCACAAGGAAGCCTGGATAGAGAAAACAGAGGGAGTATGCCAGCTCACACCCCAGCGCCCATATATCCCACCAAGCGGTATATATGTAAAGTGCTGCTGTGATATACAATAAATATGCACCAAATATCTGTGCCCCCACCCCCGATTTGTTCCGTTACTTGAAGTGGAGCTTGGAGGTCCCGAGCCAGCGTCTCATGCAGCGGCTGTGGATGAGAGAAAATGGCGCTGGTGAGCTGTGCGGCTAAGCCCCGCCCCTTCCTGGCGCGCTTCAGCCCGCAAAAACTCAAACTTGAAATGCTGGTGGGGGTACGGAAAACGGTGCCCGGGCACCGAAAATGCCTTCTGCCAACCCTGCAAGACCCAGTAACATGCTGCCCAGGGCGCTCCCCCCCAGCGCCCTGCACCCTGTGAGTGCCGTTGATGATGTGTGTGGGAGCACGGAGCGCAGCGCTACCGCTGCGTTGTACCTCGTTACTGAAGTCTTCTGCCGTCACTGAAGTCTTCAGATCTTCACATACTCACCAAGCTTTTTTCTTCTGGCTTCTGTGAGGGGGGTTACGGTGCGGCTTCGGGAACAAGCAGCTAGGCGAATCAAGTGATCAAACCGTCTGGAGCTAATGGTGTCCAGTAGCCTAAGAAGCAGAGCCCTTAACTAAGTAGAAGTAGGTCTGACTTCTCTCCCCTCAGTCCCTCGATGCAGGGAGCCTGTAGCCAGGTCTCCCTGAAAATAAAAAACCTAACAAAAGTCTTTTATAGAGAAACTCAGGAGAGCTCCCCTAGTGAGTGTCCAGTCAGTCCTGGGCACAAAGTCTGACTGAGGTCTGGAGGAGCGGCATAGAGGGAGGAGCCAGTTCACACCCAAAGTATTTTCAGTGTGCCCAAGCTACTGCGGATCCCGTCTATACCCCATGGTCCTTTTGGAGTCCCCAGCATCCTCTAGGACGTAAGAGAAACATAGAATTTGATAGCAGATAAGAACCACTAGTCTGCCCCTTTTTAGTATCCTTTAGGTAATATCAACCCTTTTTGAACCTTAATTTTTTGTGAGGATATTCATATGCCTATCCCAAGCATGTTTAAATTGTTCTACAGTCTTAGCCTCTACTGAATTTAGACTGTTATGGGGGCAAGGCAGTGGTGAGAGTTGCCACCTAGTACAAATGTAGCTAGTGTGTGTGTGTGTGTGTGTGTGTGTATATATATATATATATATAGCAGAACAGAATGGGCGGCACTCCGAGACTTAATTCAGGTGAAATAAAGTGCAACGACTTTTATTAGTCAAATACGCATGATCTACGTTTCGGGGTCGCAGCCCCGTCGTCAGGATAAATGTATATGACTTATAGTGCTGTATAAATACCTTGATTTCAGAATGACTCCTCCCGCCAGCGTTACCCACGCTGCTCGGATCCCGGCCGCTACACTCCGTCTCACCGGAAGTGACGTCGCGCCGGTCCGTCCAGCTGGCGTGATGACGCTGTAAACAAGGTTGCCATAGTTACATAAAAACAGTGAATGTAAAATCAACAATTCCATCTTGCTATTCATTTAAAAAATTCAACATATTCTGTGTACATATAAACAGTGTAGAGTGTCAATCAAAACAAATACTTATAGTGCAAAATAAAGAAATAAAAAACGTGCTGGAAAAACCACAGAATATAATAGTGCTTGAAAGTATGTTTGTTTTATGGCTAAACCAAGTAATGAGACATTTTCTACCACTACCACTATTGGTCTGCTTGGTCTTAAACTAACGATCCAATAAAGGACCTAATGCTTGAATAAAAGGGGTTATCTAGGTGTATAGTGGTCAATATCGCCCATATCCATTATCTACATTTGCCTAGGGGTGATAATCATTATAAAAAGCATCTTAAGTTCAACGAATCATTCAGGCCATTAGGATGGATCGTATTAAGTCTATATATCCATCTGGACTCCAGCTGTAACAGTTTTTTTGATCGATCGCCCCCCCGCAATGACTGTGGTATATGATCAATAATCATATATCTAAGTGTGGCCATGCTATGTTTAGCTTTAGCAAAGTGCCTGGCTACTGGCTGTTCACTATCACCACTTTTAATTGCCTCCCGTATGGCATATCTGTGTTGCGCCATGCGTGTCTTAAAGGCACAGTCAGTTTTACCCACGTAGGATAACCCACATGGGCATGTGAGGAGGTAAACCACAAATTTAGAGTCGCAAGATAATGGGTATAAAATCTTGAAAGATTTACCTGTGTGTGGGTGTCTAAATTTGTCGCCTTGAGTGAGGTAGCTGCATGTCGTGCAGCCACTGCACCTAAAACACCCTTGTCTCTTGCTGAGGAAATGTCGTTTTGGTTTCTCAAAGTCAGAAATGTCAGTTTTTACAACATAATCTCTTATACTCTTATTCCTCTTGTGACTGATTAATAATCTAGAGTTAAACACCTCACCTAGTTCTTTATCTGTGGACACTATGGGCCATAATTGTTTAACTCTTCTGCAAAGGTGTGTGCTGCTCGAGTTATATTGAGTAACCCACGGGAACTTGCCCTCCAGTGTTTTCTTTTGAGCAGGTCTCAATAATTGTTCTCGTGTCACTTTAAGAGCTTTGTTTTTAGCTTTCAGCAATTCCTCAGCTGGGTATCCGCGTTCTAAAAATTTTTTTGTCATTTTATTCAACTCAGGGTCCCTGGTTTCTACTTTGCTGTTTATCCGACATACCCTTAGGTATTGCGAATAAGGTAAACTAGCGACTGTTGCTCGTGGGTGAAAACTGTCAAATTTTAACAAATTGTTTCTGTCTGTGGGTTTAACAAAAGAGATGTACTAATAATGCCCTCCTGTACGTCAATTTGAACATCTAAGAAGCTAACGGTTGAGTTGTCCACCTTCATGGTGAATTTGACTGGGCTGGATGATTGATTGTGACCTTCTATGATGTCTACTAATTGGTCCTGTGTACCTGTCCATAAGATGAGTATATCATCTATGTATCTATAGTATCCCCTTAGATGTTCTGTTATGGATTTCTCTTGAAGAAATAAATCCTTCTCCACCTCCCACATGTATGCATTTGCGAAGGACGGGGCCACAGGGGACCCCATCGCACAACCAGTGCGTTGAATGTAATACCTCCTATCATAAAGAAAATAATTATGCTTCAGTGTGAATTGTAACAATTCCAGAAAAAATGCAACATGTGGACCTTTGTATAATGGATTATTGGTTATGAGGCGTCTTACTGCCTCCACCCCAGCCTCCTGTGGAATACATGTATATAAGCTGGTGACGTCAATTGACGCCAAACATGCATGTGGTGGTAATACTCCTATTGTATCCAATTTGGTTAACAACATAGAGGTGTCTTTTAAATGGGTGTTTGTCTGTTGTATGCAGGGTTGCAAATATGTGTCACAAAAAACTGCCAAGGGTTCACACATCGACCCTCGGGCCGAGATTATAGGCCTGCCTGGGGGGTTGTGTGCATCCTTGTGCAGTTTGGGAATACAATAAAAGATAGGTACAACAGGATGATCCTTTGCCAATGCTTTGGATAACGAGACTGAAATAAAGCCTTCATCTACTGCTCTAGTTAACAATAAATCCAATTCTTGTTTAAAGGCTCTTGTCGGATCAGACTGTAAAGGGCCATATGTTTCTTGGTCCGAGAGTAGCCTTTCACATTCTCCCTTATATTGTACTGTATCAAACACCACTATGCCACCCCCCTTATCGGCATTTCTGATTACTATGTCCCGTGTCATGCCCAAATTCTTTAGAGCATTAAACTCATCCCTGGACATGTTTGGATGTGGTTTAATGCACGGTTCACTGTCCAAAGAGTCCATCATCCTTTGAAAAGTTCTAATAGAAGGATTAATAGAGCTGGGTTCAAATGCCGATTTACTCAGGTTACTCACCTGTGTGGGGATGTCACTTGCTGGAGCTGTTCTAGAATTCGGTAGTGTTTTGTTGAAGAATTCTTTGAGCTTAAGTGAACGTGTCAATTTATATGTCTCTATCTTCCATTGCATTGGATCCAAAGAATTAGTGGGTATAAAGCCCAAACCCTTACTCAGGACCTTGTTTTCTGTGGGCGTTAACTCTTTGGTGGAAAGATTGAAAATTAATTGCGTCCCCTCCTGGGGGGTTTTGAGCTTGCTCTGGGACCTCGCCTGCCTCCTCGTCTGTCCCCCTCGTCTCGTGAACGAACTCCTCTTCCTGCGGCTATAGCTCTGGTACGTATCCCTAAAGGGACTTCATCCGCTTGTTGATTGCGTCCTGTGGAATTATCTTCCAACTCACTCGCCGAGGTACTTGAGTATATTGGGCGTTGTTCACGTCGTCTTGAAAATTGCTGACGTCCAAGAGGCTGCCTCAATGTGCTGTTCGACAACCAGGAATATACCCTGTGTTGTGAATAGTCCTGTTGTACTTTAACTAATTTTTGTTTTTTAAATTTAATCAGGTTAATTTTGTACTGCTCCAGTTCGCCTTCCATTTTAGACAGCCAATCAGGGGACGGAGATGCTGATATCCCATGTTCAGTAATAAAGGCCTCAATTTTCTGTTTGGTGTTATTCATCTCTTTAGCTGCCTCTTCTATCACGAGCAAAAGCAGATCCATTGAGCACTTATTCAGTACCGATATCCATTTCTTGCAGAAAGTTACATCATATCTGCCTATGGTGGGCATATTATTTCCAGCACGTTTTTTATTTCTTTATTTTGCACTATAAGTATTTGTTTTGATTGACACTCTACACTGTTTATATGTACACAGAATATGTTGAATTTTTAAAATGAATAGCAAGATGGAATTGTTGATTTTACATTCACTGTTTTTATGTAACTATGGCAACCTTGTTTACAGCGTCATCACGCCAGCTGGACGGACCGGCGCGACGTCACTTCCGGTGAGACGGAGTGTAGCGGCCGGGATCCGAGCAGCGTGGGTAACGCTGGCGGGAGGAGTCATTCTGAAATCAAGGTATTTATACAGCACTATAAGTCATATACATTTATCCTGACGACGGGGCTGCGACCCCGAAACGTAGATCATGCGTATTTGACTAATAAAAGTCGTTGCACTTTATTTCACCTGAATTAAGTCTCGGAGTGCCGCCCATTCTGTTCTGCTATAGTCCTGGGTTGCTACCTGGAGGGAAGGCACCACGAGCACATTTCTTGTATACCAAGGATGGGTGAGTGCCGGGTCATTCTGGACTTTGTATATATATATATATATATATATATATATATATATATATATATATATATATATATATATATATATTGTGAATGCCAAATTGTTTCCTCACAAATATTTAAAATGCCCGCTCTAATATATATTGTAAAAGCCTGCACATCTTATTACCATTTGCAATGAATGTGCGCTGTACAACGCAAAACACTGCATCCCATAAGAGAAAACAATACACCCACACATTATCTGAGTTTCAAAGATCATTGATATATATATTTGTTATTAAAAGGATATGGATTCAATATATTACAAAGTACAGTATACCTATAGTTACATGGTTACACTCACACAGTAAGCAGTTAAAACATAGTTATATACAGTTACATACCAGCATACAATACCATTATCCTTAAGTTATATAAATTCGTCTTTCCATATCACTCTCTCTCTCTGTAAAATCATGCAGGCACTGGTCTGCCAGCAACTCCATCATTCTCTGGTACAAAACAGGAACTGGCTTCCTGTGTGATCAGCAATGTGATATCTAGTTTGGGGGAGGGAACTTACTCATTCATGATGAGTCACTAGTCTCTTTGTATATGCTAATCAGGTTCAGCCTTGAAGACATCCAAAGGGCTGGCCTGAGCTTCCTGTCCACTACCTGTTTGGAATATCTATTGTTCTAATAAAAGTGATTTTAGCTTTTATACATTTAATCATAATTAATTGTTGCAATGTCCTACAACTTAATAACAAGTATCAAATGAATCTACACATTAATCTGCTTGCTTTAATACCAAATATGACAGGTGTATCTGGTTTCGTTCAAATAATATACATACATGACATTACTTCATTATATAATTTTAAATCATCATGATGTCTGGCGCTTGATATTATTATAGTTATGTACTGTATGGAATAAGTGTTGAATCAATCTCTGTGGCATGTCCGGGTAAATGCGTGTGTTACCATATATTGCTGTGCTCGCTGCGCGTATTTGCAAGTATAGCGACTCAATGTGTGTAGTTTGTATGTTCTTTTTATGTAATATTTTTGACTTCAACAGTCCACCCTTTGGCAGCAAACAATAACTGCCATCAATTATTAAAATAAGAAAAAAAAATATTTCATACAATAATCGGCGACCTAGACACAAGTATGTATGCATTTCGCAAATCAGACACTTGACTATATTTGGGGAAGACAGGGAGGAGGACGAGAGGATCTATATGCACTCGGCGGTCACAGGACCACTGGTTTGGTGTGGGACAACACTATAGAGTATGCTGGGACAGTGCTTTGGCCTATAATGTCTGATTTGCGACGAACATTTCACACATACATGTACCTACGTCTTTGTACACTGATGTTTGGATTCGATTGAGGTTCTGCTGGGTAGATGAAGACGCAAACAAATCGTGACAGTGACATATAAAATTTTCATGATCTACATATTCCTATCATTTTCTGAACATTGTTTCCATTTCTGGAACGTATGCTAGGTCTGTTTAATAATTGAACAAGGGTTATAAGTAGTGTCCTTCCTAAATAACATAAACCTTCGGAGTTCGGGGAGAGCCACTCATAAACCTTTCTTCCACATAGATTAATGAGCTCTTTATCTGCAATGTGTGAATAGCCATTGTCTGATTGTTCCTGATTACCTCTGAACTCCATAACTACTAGACCTTTGATTTTTCTCTGATTTTAACAAACTGATCGGCTAATCCTGGGATCTTATAAGGAAATCACTCCTTCCTTCAGAACCAGTCCCACACTCGACTCCTCATAAAAAAACCTCACAAAAATAGAATATCCTGAAAAAAAATGTTTGTCAGCGGGAAAGAGAGAAAAGAGAAATAGAACAAAACAATTCTTGTTCATAACAAATCTCTTTCTGCAATCCTTTAGTACGCTCAGGTAGTGTTCAACAGTGCCGCCTCTCAGTCTTCACGGAACAGAGTCTCTGGTGATACTTTTGCGATCTCACTCCATTTACGAGTTCCTTCTGGACTACCGACTTTCCTGCAATGGGAATCGTGGACCCAAGTCTCTCTCTCGGCTACTTTCACTGGGATAGTGCTGTCAACAAAACTTGGTATGGTCCTTCCCACCTGTCTATTAGGCAACCTGAGCGTAAGAAAAATCACACAGTCTCTTGGTTCACAATCAAGACAGTTAGTATTTGGCATACCAGCAATCTACAGTTTCAAGTTCTTTTGTCAAGTTCTCAAATGCTGGCTCATCTCAATAAGGTACTGTACTGTCACCTCATTGGTGTATTTCTGATCATTGTGCGGATCAATCATGACATGAGGTTGTCTTCCAAAAACAACCCAAAAAAGACACAAATACCAAAACAAAAACAAATTTCGAAGAGGGTGATTCGTTGAGTGAAGATCTGGGAGTGGTTCCGAAGCTACATAATACTAGTGGCAGTATCTATGATCACAATAGTACAATTTCAAGCTTTACTCCTACTTCTAGGGGCACCAGTATCTACACACAAATTTCTGCGCAATTTTTCTTTGCGGTAAACACAGCAGCATCCGTGGCGGCAGGAAATGCCTCTACCCAGTTTGAGAAAACATCAGTGCACACCAATACATAACAATAATTCCTAAAGGGTGTTAACTGTACGAAGTCGATTTGTATTTCCTGAAAAGATCCGTCTGCAGGAGGGATATGGGATGGCTCTGTTGGTATTGCTTTACCAATATTCTTCCTCAAGCAAGCAAGACAGGTCATTGCTCTCTTACCTGCAAGAGAATAGAATTCTGGCGCACACCAGTAGGCTCTCATCAGCCTGCACATACCCTCTTTGCCTAGATGAGTCAGACCGTGTGCCACCTCAGCTAGACTTGGAAGGTATGCTCTGGGGGCTACTGGCTTACCGTGTTCACCTGTCCACAGTCCTGGCCATACCCCGCTGTTCTCCAGACTGCCTTTTCCTGTAGGGAACACAAATTTTTGTATAGTAATTTAACTATCGTGTGTTTGCAATGTAGAGTACCATGAGCATAATAAAAAAGAAAAAAAAGAAAAAAAGAAACATCTCTAGAGGAGAGAAAGAAGAAGAAAATGAAAAAGAAAATGTCAGGTTTGCCATTCACCAACAGGCATATCAGTGTCTATACAACATTTCCCTTCACCAGTATTCCCATTCTCCACCCTTTGTGCATGACAAGGCACACTGCAGTAATACTGGTGTCATTGTGCTGTTGAGATATACTGGGTTCGGGCAGAACTTTGAAGAACCTAGGCATGTGGAGTTTGAACTGTACTTGGGTCCATGTATTGTACCACCCTGTGTGAACGCAAAAGATGAAGAGGAAACTGTAGAGAAACAGAATAGAGGTTGGTGACAGATGAGTTTGTAGAGGTGAAGAAGATTTTATAAAAATTTGACAACTGGATTGGACACTACGGGGAAGTGATTCTCTAATTGGTCTACTCCCCTTAAAAAAATTTCTGTTTGTCGTATCGCTATTGGGACTATCCCAGCCATCAATCCAGTGTCCTGTCCATCCTAAGTTCATAGGGAACCCGGTATCTGTGAGATAATTTCCTCTACCTGTGATGGACATGCATATAGAACAGTAGAATGTGACATTAGTCTTCGTGGGTGTCTAACATACTTTGTACTTCCTGAGCGGGAGCACAGTATATGTATATCATATCTAACAAAATTAAGTTAATCAGGGGCCATTTCTGCTAGGAAAAAGAAGCACAAGTTTAGAGGCCCCATCTTAACCCCAGCAAGTTTTGTCAAAGGGTAATGTTGCATTTATTTTGTTCTTCCCATTAGCCGAATCTGTGTTTTCTATATGGCTTATGATTCCTTACTATATGTCCCTTGGTCCCGTCTATGTGTTTAATAATGTGACTTGTGTTTTCTGTCTAGGGGATCTATATTGACTATGTGTCCTACTACTCCTACAATCTCTGGCAAAATGCCCTTCCTTCCTACAAGTGTAACATATTATTGACCATTAGGGATCTGGGGTTTGGACTGATGGGTCTTTCCTGTATGTGCCAGTATACTTACCGTCCTCAACCTCTCCACCTGTTGTTCTCTGCACCTAGCACTATTCTTGTGATGTTCAATAGCACACTATCTAAGCTTAGCTACTGTGACCCCTTTCCAATTTTGCAAAGAAGTCTGCACCTTGACACTCAATGCCTTAGTGAGCCTGTCCATTTGCAGAGACAGCCACCTACCATTTGCCGAATTAGTGTTTACCAGTGGTCTTATCCAGATGGAGAGTTTTCTATTACTGCAAGAGACAAAAAAAAAAAAAAAAAAGTTTAACAAGCTTCTAGGTCATGCGAAGTATTCATTCAATCCTTCTCATCCCGTATTAAGGGTCTGTACATGGTCCAACAAACATTTCCGAGCTCATCTTTACTAGGGGCATTACTAGGAATGAATACTTCTTATATGGTAACTGAAAGAAATACCCGGGGGTTACCTTGTCTCTGTCCGCTTTCCTACTGGCAAATACTAATGTGCGGACAGGTTTTTCTCCATTTCTGACGTTACTTTCTTGATTTTTTTTGTTTTATTTTGGGGTTTTACTATATATGTACACGAATTATACCATACTTACCTGTTCCACTGGTTTCAGCCACTTCCCCCACAGGCTACTGCTCTTCTTTTACCGGTTGGATACTCCTCTGGGTGCATGAGAAATGGCTCAAAACAATCAGGTCATCTTCTCCTCCTAAATAAAACTTCAACATTCATTAGTACATATATAGGTTACAGTCATATTTTTCATATTTTTATTATTTTCTATAGTTTGTATGCTGGCCGTAACTGCTTCCACATCTACATATGGCGGTGTACTTGCATTCTCTTTTTCTTCCTACTTGTTTATTGTTGCTACAAGTTCAAACAGTTCTTATATTTCCATCCTTGTCTTATATGACTTTGGTTAGACATACCACCTGCAATACCTTAGGATCAAACTCACCAACCCCTCTTGCTGCCGCAGGTTTAAACAATTTGTATGTCTGACCCTTTGTTTTCGGGATTTTATCAGACATATCCTTAAGTTCTGCAGTACCTTTGGTTCAAAGCTGCCCACCTTAGGGAATGGTACCCTATCTTTGTCAGTCATACGTAACCATTCATTGCAAAAAGCCTCTGTGTGTGAACCTTATTTTTCACACATAATAAACCTTGCTGACCCTCTCGGTCGCAATTCTGATCTTCTCGGTCCCACTTCTTCAGCCTGAACCCTAGCTACCAAACGCCCACTGCTTGTGCAATTGGATCCCATCGCGGACTTTTTGCCAATAAACGCAATCCCCAATGCACACCGCAGATAGACGGTGAAAGACACCTAGCGCTTTCACTCGCTCCTTCTCCGCTGAGTACCACGACTCACTCCAATAGTGAACACCGCGTACCCAGTGAGGCCCTATTGGTTTCTATTTACTGGGAGTATTATGAGTAACTTACCTTTTCCTGTAAATATCCGCCGCTGGAGATTTTCCTGAGAGAGACCAGCGAAAAATAAGAATTTACTCACCGGTAATTCTATTTCTCGTAGTCCGTAGTGGATGCTGGGGACTCCGTAAGGACCATGGGGAATAGACGGGCTCAGCAGGAGACTGGGCACTCTATAGAAAGATTTAGGACTATCTGGTGTGCACTGGCTCCTCCCCCTATGACCCTCCTCCAAGCCTCAGTTAGGAACTGTGCCCGGAAGAGCTGACACAATAAGGAAGGGTTTTTGAATCCCGGGTAAGACTCATACCAGCCACACCAATCACACCATATAACACGTCATAGGAACCCCGGTTAACAGTATGATAACAAATGGAGCCTCTGAAGAGATGGCTCACAACAAAACACGATTTTTGTAACAATAACTATGTACAGGTATTGCAGACAATCCGCACTTGGGATGGGCGCCCAGCATCCACTACGGACTACGAGAAATAGAATTACCGGTGAGTAAATTCTTTTTTTCTCTGACGTCCTAGTGGATGCTGGGGACTCCGTAAGGACCATGGGGATTATACCAAAGCTCCCAAACGGGCGGGAGAGTGCGGATGACTCTGCAGCACCGAATGAGAGAATTCCAGGTCCTCCTCAGCCAGGGTATCAAATTTGTAGAATTTTGCAAACGTGTTTGCCCCCGACCAAGTAGCTGCTCGGCAAAGTTGTAAAGCCGAGACCCCTCGGGCAGCCGCCCAAGATGAGCCCACCTTCCGTGTGGAATGGGTTTTTACAGATTTAGGCTGCGGTAAGCCTACTGCAGAATGCGCCAGCTGAATAGTGCTACAAATCCAGCGCGCAATAGACTGCTTAGAAGCAGGAGCACCCAGCTTGGTGGGTGCATACAGGATAAACAGCGAGTCAGTCTTTCTGACTCCAGCCGTCCTGGAAATATAAATTTTCAGGGCCCTGACTACGTCCAGCAACTTGGAATCCTCCAAGTCCCCAGTAGCCGCAGGCACCACAATAGGTTGGTTCAAGTGAAAAGCTGAGACCACCTTTGGGAGAAACTGAGGACGAGTCCTCAATTCTGCCCTATCCATATGGAAAATCAGATAAGGGCTTTTACAAGACAAAGCCGCCAATTCTGAAACCCTCCTGGCCGACGCCAGGGCCAACAGCATGACCACTTTCCACGTGAGATATTTTAAATCCACAGTCTTAAGTGGTTCGAACCAATGTGATTTCAGGAATGCCAAAACCACATTGAGATCCCAAGGTGCCACTGGGGGCACAAAAGGAGGCTGAATATGCAGTACTCCTTTGACAAAAGTCTGAACTTCAGGCAGTGAAGCCAGTTCTTTTTGGAAGAAAATCGACAGAGCCGAAATCTGGACCTTTATGGACCCCAATTTGAGGCCCAACGTCACCCCTGCTTGCAGAAAGTGCAGGAATCGACCCAGTTGAAATTCCTCCGTCGGGGCCTTCATGGCCTCACACCAAGCAACATATTTTCGCCAAATGCGGTGATAATGTCTTGCGGTGACATCCTTCCTGGATTTGATCAGGGTAGGGATGACTTCCTCCGGAATACCCTTTTCCTTCAGGATCCGGTGTTCAACCGCCATGCCGTCAAACGCAGCCGCGGTAAGTCTTGGAACAGACAGGGTCCCTGCTGCAGCAGGTCTTGTCTGAGCGGCAGAGGCCAAGGGTCCTCTGTAAGCATCTCTTGAAGTTCCGGGTACCAAGCTCTTCTTGGCCAATCCGGAACCACGAGTATGGTTCTCACTCCTCGCCTTCTTATTATTCTCAGTACCTTGGGTATGAGAGGTAGAGGAGGAAACACATAAACCGACTGATACACCCATGGTGTCACTAGAGCGTCCACCGCTATCGCCTGAGGGTCTCTTGACCGGGCGCAATATCTTGTCAACTTCTTGTTGAGGCGGGACGCCATCATGTCTACCTGTGGTTTTTCCCACCGGTTGACCAGCATTTGGAAGACTTCTGGATGAAGTCCCCATTCTCCCGGGTGGAGGTCGTGCCTGCTGAGGAAGTCTGCTTCCCAGTTGTCCACTCCCGGAATGAACACTGCCGTCAGTGCTAACACATGATTCTCTGCCCATCTGAGAATCCTTGTGGCTTCTGCCATCGCCATCCTGCTTCTCGTGCCGCCCTGTCTGTTTACATGGGCGACCGCCGTGATGTTGTCTGACTGGATCAGTACCGGCTGGTTTTGAAGCAGGGGTCTTGCCTGGCTTAGGGCATTGTAAATGGCCCTTAGCTCCAGGATATTTATGTGAAGAGAAATCTCCTGATCTGACCACAGTCCTTGGAAATTTCTTCCCTTTGTGACTGCCCCCCAGCCCCGAAGGCTGGCATCCGTGGTCACCAGGACCCAGTCCTGTATTCCGAATCTGCGGCCCTCTAGTAGATGAGCCCTCTGCAGCCACCACAGCAGCGACACCCTGGTTCTGGCCGATAGGGTTATCCGCTGTTGCATCTGGAGATGGGACCCGGACCATTTGTCCAACAGGTCCCACTGGAACGTCCTTGCGTGGAACCTTCTGAATGGAATTGCTTCGTACGAAGCTACCATTTTTCCCAGGACTCGTGTGCATTGATGTACCGACACTTTTCCTGGTTTTAGGATGTCTCTGACCAGAGATGACAATTCCTCGGCTTTTTCCAGTGGAAGAAACACTTTTTTCTGGTCTGTGTCCAGAATCATTCCCAGGAACAGAAGACGTGTCGTCGGGACCAGCTGTGACTTTGGAATGTTTAGAATCCAGCCGTGCTGTTGTAGCACTTCCTGAGAAAGTGCCAACCCCACTATCAACTGTTCTTTGGACCTCGCCTTTATCAGGAGATCGTCCAAGTACGGGATAATTAAAACTCCCTTCTTGCGAAGCAGTATCATCATTTCGGCAATTACCTTGGTAAAGACCCTCGGTGCCGTGGATAACCCAAACGGCAGCGTCTGGAACGGATAGTGACAGTCCTGTACCACAAATCTGAGGTACTCCTGGTGCGGAGGGTAAATGGGGACATGCAGGTACGCATCCTTGATGTCCAGGGATACCATGTAATCCCCCTCCTCCAGGCTCGCAATAACCGCCCTGAGCGATTCCATCTTGAACTTGAACCTTTTGATATAAGTGTTCAAGGCTTTTAAATTTAAGATGGGTCTCACCGAACCGTCCGGTTTCGGTACCACAAACATTGTGGAGTAGTAACCCTTTCCTTGCTGAAGGAGGGGTACCTTGACTATCACTTTCTGTGAATACAGTTTTTGAATAGTCACCAACACTGCCTCCCTGGCAGAGGGAGTTGCCGGCAAGGCAGATTTTAGGAAACGGCGGGGGGAAGACGTCTCGAATTCCAGCCTGTACCCCTGAGATACAACTTGAAGGACCCAGGGATCCACTTGGGAGAGAGCCCACTGTGTGCTGAAAAACCTGAGACGTGCCCCCACCGTTCCCGATTCCGCCTGAGCAGCCCCAGCGTCATGCTGTGGACTTACCGGACGCAGGGGAGGACTTCTGCTCCTGGGAACTAGCTGTGTGCTGCAGCTTTTTCCCCCTTCCTCTGCCCCTCGGCAGAAAGGATGAGCCTCTAGCCCGCTTATTTTTCTGGGGCCTAAAGGACTGTACCTGATAATACGGTGCTTTCTTTTGCTGTGGGGTAGCCTGTGGCAAAAAAGTCGATTTCCCAGCAGTAGCTGTGGAAACGAGGTCTGAAAGACCTTCCCCAAAAAGTTCCACCCCTTTATAGGGTAAAACTTCCATGTGCCGCTTGGAGTCGGCATCACCTGACCATTGCCTAGTCCACAACCCCCGTCTGGCGGCAATGGACATAGCGCTTATTTTTGATGCCAGCCGGCAAATATCCCTCTGTGCATCACGCATGTATAAGACCGCGTCTTTTATATGGTCAATCGTTAGCAAAATATTGTCCCTATCCATGGTATCAATGTTTTCCGACAGGGAGTCTGACCACGCAGCAGCAGCACTGCACATCCAAGCTGATGCAATAGCGGGTCTCAATATAATGCCAGTGTGTGTATATATAGCTTTTAGGGTACTTTCCTGCTTTCTATCCGCAGGTTCTTTTAGGGCGGCCGTATCCGGAGACGGTAGTGCCACCTTCTTTGATAAGCGTGTCAGCGCTTTATCTACCCTAGGGGGTGTTTCCCAGCGTGACCTATCCTCTGGCGGGAAAGGGTACGCAGCCATTAACCGTTTAGAAATGATTAATTTCTTATCTGGGGAAGTCCACGCTTCCTCACACACCTCATTTAATTCGTCAGATGCAGGAAAAACTACTGGTAGTTTTTTCTCACCAAACATAATACCCTTTTTTGTGGTACCTGGGGTATCATCAGAAATGTGTAATACATTTTTCATAGCCTCAATCATATAACGGGTGGATCTATTGGAGGGTACACTCGTCTCATCATTGTCGACACTGGAGTCGGTATCCGTGTCGACATCTGTATCTGTCATCTGAGGTAGCGGGCGTTTTACAGCCCCTGATGACATTTGAGACGCTTGGACAGGCACAAGCTGAGTAGCCGGCTGTCCTATGTCGTCAAACCTTTTATGTAAGGAGCTGACACTGTCACGTAATTCCTTCCATAAGTCCATCCACACTGGTGTCGACCCCGCAGGGGGTGACATCACATTCACAGGCATTTGCTCCACCTCCACATCATTATCATCATACATGTCGACACAGCAGTACCGACACACAGCAGACACACAGGGAATGCTCCTACAGAGGACAGGACCCCACAAAGCCCTTTGGGGAGACAGAGGGAGAGTATGCCAGCACACACCAGGGCGCTATAGAACACAGGGATATCACTATACAGAGTGTTTTCCCCTATAGCTGCCTATAATATATATATACTGCGCCTAAATTGTGCCCCCCCTCTCTTTTTTACCCTTTCTGTAGTGCAGGACTGCAGGGGAGAGCCAGGGAGCATCCTTCCAGCGAAGCTGTGAGGGAATAATGGCGCCAGTGTGCTGAGGGAGTTGGCTCCGCCCCTTTTTTGGCGGGCTTTCTCCCGCTATTTTATCGTTTCTGGCAGGGGTTAATATACACCTATATAGCCTCTGGGGCTATATATGGTGTTAGTTTTGCCAGCCAAGGTGTTACTATTGCTGCTCAGGGCGCCCCCCCCAGCGCCCTGCACCCATCAGTGACCGCAGTGTGTGGTGTGCATGAGGAGCAATGGCGCACAGCTGCAGTGCTGTGCGCTACCTTGGAGAAGACAGAAGTCTTCAGCCGCCGATTTTCCGGACCACCTTCTTGTTTCTGGCTCTGTAAGGGGGACGGCGGCGCGGCTCCGGGAACGGACGACGAGGTCGGGTCCTGTGTTCGATCCCTCTGGAGCTAATGGTGTCCAGTAGCCTAAGAAGCCCAAGCTACCACCACTTAGGTAGGTTCGCTTCTTCTCCCCTTAGTCCCTCGTTGCAGTGAGCCTGTTGCCAGCAGGTCTCACTGAAAATAAAAAACCTAAACTATACTTTCTTCTAGGAGCTCAGGAGAGCCCCTAGTGTGCATCCAGCTCAGCCGGGCACAGAAATCTAACTGAGGCTTGGAGGAGGGTCATAGGGGGAGGAGCCAGTGCACACCAGATAGTCCTAAATATTTCTATAGAGTGCCCAGTCTCCTGCGGAGCCCGTCTATTCCCCATGGTCCTTACGGAGTCCCCAGCATCCACTAGGACGTCAGAGAAACTCCCTATACACTTATACACAAATCACGCTTGCGTATGCTCTATACAGCGCTAATACCACGATTCTACATAAAAAAACTCGTAAAAAGGGTATCGCACCCACAAACGCGCGGTCCAATCGCACAGCGTATAGGTACTTGTTACCTATCTGCCGTACAACCACGGGTCAATGTACAAACTGTTACCCTCAGCTCGGAGCGTAACAAAAAAACTTTTTACTTCAATACTACACAATGCACAATTCCCTATTACGCTCCTCTGCAAATCTCCTCACAATTTGCGTATTAATCTTATACTAACGTGAGTCAGCCGCCTCACGCCACCAAGCCTCCACTTACTTGATGTACCACACTATGGGATCCCGAATTCCCTGGGTTCAAATCCACTCACTCCTACGTTCGCTCACTCAAATACACTTTGGTTTTTCTGTACAGAAAATTTTAATTCATTCAGATAGGCAGCTTTACCCCAGAGGCAATACAGTTTAAACAAAAGTTTTATACTAATCTGCTTTAGAAACCGGGTAGTTTTGTGTTATTGTATTAAATGTCTACTATCCCACCTTTGAACTAAACGACACTATTGTGTAATTTGTACTTAGCGCCCGTACTCTTACGCACTTTGCATAAACACGCGACAGTGCATCTCTTACGCTGCATGCGCAGTACTGTACTTTGTCCGAGACACGTGTACAAAACCCTGCGTCCGCAATAAAACAAATCACACAGCTCTTTAAATGTGAACAATACTAATTACTATTTCCCACTAGACACAACTTGTTCTGTATAAACTTTTATGCAGACCTGCGTTTGTGTCTTTACACTTACTTCCTTAAAATACTGTTATTTCAAATTAATATATATAGCAACAAATGTATCCTATGTCACACAGATCTATAATAATATGAGCAATAATCAATCATTTAAATGATATGATTCAGATTGGATAGCTATCTTGCAGAACAAACACGGATATAAATATACACATAATTATAATATTATATATATGTACCATTCACTGGTCTCCTATGAGACACCTTACCTCTTATTTGCATATCAAAGCTATGTGCTTTTCCACTGCTAAAAAAAAGCAGTTACACAGGGTTATTTGCATTTCAATGGCTATCCTATAGCAAGCAGATTCTACAAGTCTTGGAAGGAAAAAGAAAAAAAAAACCCTTTCTTTCCTTTTTCTATCTGTGAACAATTTCTTACCCCAAGCCAAGCATTTATCTTACCATTTACTCTCACTAGGCCCAATTAAAACTATTTGTAATTGACTATGGCATGGGTTAAATACATGCATTGGTAACTCATAAATTGTGCTTGATGTGACCAAGGAAACGGATTATTCTGAGCAGACTGAAAATCAGCTATTTAGAAAACGACCTTCCTAAAATGGCCACTGCTCCTCCCCCTTCCACATTCATGAGGTTTACACAAAATAGTGGACAGGCCATGTGGTTAGTCCAAAATGGAGGACAGACCATGCGGCTTCCTTTGTCACAAAGAAATCACACATTATACAAGCACCAGACGTTATTTTAGGCCTGAGTTTAAAAAAAACTATATCAAGGCTATGCAGCAACTTTTAAATGTACTTTTAAACCTACTTAACAGATAAACAATCCAATCTGAATCAAACACAATATGACTTATTTGAACTTTGTTTTGCAACAATAAAAATACATTTTAGCATCTTAAATATTATGAGAAACGCATTGTCCCTTGAAATTTCATTTCATTGGCTTACTGATAACACAATATACGTGGAAGTTATTTTCATCAGTGTCGCGATGCGTCCATCGGAGCCGGTCGATCACAGCCGTGTTTGTTATGTAAAGTGCATCATTAAGACCCTGATATCCCGGACGAGCCCCATCTGTGAATGCCAAATTGTTTCCTCACAAATATTTAAAATGCCCGCTCTAATATATATTGTAAACGCCTGCACATCTTATTACCATTTGCCATGAATGTACGCTGTACATCGCAAAACACTGCATCCCATAAGAGAAAACAATACACCCACACATTATCTGAGTTCCAAAGATCATTGATGTATATATTTGTTATTAAAAGGATATGGATTCAATATATTACAAAGTACAGTATACCTATAGTTACATGGTTACACTCACACAGTAAGCAGTTAAAACACAGTTACATACAGTTACAGTTACATACCAGCATACAATACCATTATCCTTAAGTTATATAAATTCGTCTTTCCATATCACACTCTCTCTCTCTGTAAAATCATGCAGGCACTGGTCTGCCAGCAACTCCATCATTCTCTGGTACAAAACAGGAACTGGCTTCCTGTGTGATCAGCAATGTGTTATCTAGTTTGGGGGAGGGAACTTACTCATTCATGATAAGTCACTAGTCTCTTTGTATATGCTAATCAGGTTCAACCTTGAAGACATCCAAAGGGCTGGCCTGAGCTTTCTGTTCACTACCTGTTTGAAATAACTATTGTTCTAATAAAAGTGATTTTAGCTTTTAGACATTTAATCATAATTGCTGCAATGTCCTACAACTTAATAACAAGTATCCTATGAATCTACACATTAATCTGCTTGCTTTAATACCAAATATGACAGGTGTATCTGGTTTCGTTCAAATAATACACATACATGACATTACTTCATTATATAATTTTAAATCATCATGATTCTGGCGCTTGATATTATTATAGTTATGTACTGTATGGAATAAGTGTCGAATCCATCTCTGTGGCATGTCCGTGTAAATGCGTGTGTTACCATATATTGCTGTGCTCGCTGCGCGTATTTGCAAGTATAGCGACTCATGTGTGTAGTTTGTATGTTCTTTTTATGTAATATTTTTGACTACGACACATTATATATATGTATATATACATATATACACACACACACACACACACACACACACAGCTCAAAAAAATAAAGGTAACACTAAAATAACACATCCTAGAGCTGATTGAATGAAATATTCTTATTAAATACTTTATTCTTTACATAGTTGAATGTGCGGACAACAAAATCACACAAAAATTATCAATGGAAATCAAATTTATTAACCCATGGAGGTCTGGATTTGGAGTCACTCTCAAAATTAAAGTGGAAAAACACACTACAGGCTGATCCAACTTTGATGTAATGTCCTTAAAACAAGTCAAAATGAGGCTCAGTAGTGTGTGTGGCCTCCACGTGCCTGAATGACCTCCCTACAACGCCTGGGCATGCTCCTGATGAGGTGGCGGATGGTCTCCTGAGGGATCTCTTACCTGACCTGGACTAAATCATCCGCCAACTCCTGGACAGTCTGTGGTGCAACAAGGCGTTGGTGGATGGAGCGAGACATTATGTTCCAGATGTGTTTAATTGGATTCAGGTCTGGGAAAAGGGCGGGCCAGTCCATAGCATCAATGCCTTCGTCTTGCAGGAACTGCTGACACACTCCAGCCACATGAGGTCTAGCATTGTCTTGTATTAGGAGGAACCCAGGGCCAACCGCACCAGCACATGGTCTCACAAGGGGTCTGAGGATCTCATCTCGGTACCTAATGGCAGTCAGGCTACCTCTGGCGAGCACATGGAGGGCTGTGCGGACCCCCAAAGAAATGCCACCCCACACCATTACTGACCCACTGCCAAACCGGTCATGCTGGAGGATGTTGCAGGCAGCAGAACGTTCTCCTTGGAGTCTCCAGACTGTCACGTCTGTCACATGTGCTCAGTGAGAACCTGCTTTCATCTGTGATGAGCACAGGGCGCCAGTGGCGAATTTTCCAATCTTGGTGTTCTCTGGCAAATGCCAAACATCCTGCACGGTGTTGGGCTGTAAGCACCGTGGACGTCGGGCCCTCATACCACCCTCATGGAGTCCGTTTCTGATCGTTTGAGTAGACACATGCACATTTGTGGCTTGCTGGAGGTCATTTTGCAGGGCTCTGGCAGTGCTCCTCTGTTCCTCCTTGCACAATGGCGGAAGTAGCGGTCCTGCTGCTGGGTTGTTGCCCTCCTACGGCCTCCTCCATGTCTCCTGATGTACTGGCCTGTCTCCTGGTAGCGCCTCCATGCTCTGGGCACTACGCTGACAGACGCAGCAAACCTTCTTGCCACAGCTCGCATTGATGTGCCAATCCTGGATGAGCTGCACTACCTGAGCAACTTGTGTGGGTTGTAGACTCCGTCTCATGCTACCACTAGAGTGAAAGCACTGCCAGCTTTCAAAAGCGACCAAAACATCAGCCAGAAAGCATAGGAGCTGAGAAGTGGTCTGCAGAACAACTCCTTTATTGGGGGGTCTTGGTAATTGCATATAATTTCCACCTGTTGTCTATTCCATTTGCACAACAGCATCTGAAATTGATTGTCAATCAGTGTTGCTTCCTAAGTGGACAGTTTGATTTCACAGAAGTGTGATTGACTTGGAGTTACATTGTGTTGTTTAAGTGTTCCCTTTATTTTTTTGAGCAATATATATAGATAGATAGATAGATCGATAGATAGATAGATAGATCGATAGATAGATAGATAGATAGATAGATAGATAGATAGATAGATAGATACAGGTTGAGTATCCCTTATCCAAAATGCTTGGGACCAGAGGTATTTTGGATATCGGATTTTTCCGTATTTTGGAATAATTGCATACCATAATGAGATATCATGGTGAAGGGACCTAAATTTAAGCACAGAATGCACTTATGTTTTATATACACCTTATACATACAACCTGAAGGTAATTTTAGCCAATATTTTATATAACTTTGTGCATTAAACAGTGTGTGTACATTCACACAATTCATTTATGTTTCATATACACCTTATGCACACAGCCTGAAGGTCATTTAATACAATATTTTTAATAACTTTGTGTATTAAACAAAGTTTGTGTACATTGAGCCATCAAAAAACAAAGGTTTCACTATTTCACTCACACTCAAAAAAGTCCGTATTTCGGAATATTCCGTATTTCGGAATATTTGGATATGGGATACTCAACCTGTATAGATAGATTTTATAAAAAGCAGATGCCAGCAAGTCACAGGTTACCGAATTGTTCACAGCACTTCTTACCATAAAAAGTGTAAAGTCTCCAGAGACCAATGATCCAGGACCCCTAACAGTAGCCGCCACCCGAACTCCAACCCCCCCGCATGTAACCTGGTCGACTAGTTCACAATCAGGAGCACTATGTCTTGGGCCTGGAACTATTTTAACAGCAGGCTGACATGTGTCTGCAATCATGTTTGCTGTTGCGCAGATGTGATCAAACTTAATACGTGGATACACACACACATACATAGAGAGAGAGAGCGAGTGTGTGTGAGTGTGTAACGCTGCATATTACAGAGCTGGATAATATACATTAAAATGTGGTAAGGGTAGAGCTAGTGATGTCAAGCAATGTAAATGTCCGTTTTCAGTTTTGACTTGTATCACTGAAAAACAGGCAACTTTCCTTCAGATATTTAAAGTGTTTGTTTGTAATTGGGGGGAGGGGGGTAACGACACATTGTAATTTTTTCCTTTTTGGTTTTTTTCACAGCGGAACAATTTAACACCTATTTGGGGGGGGAGGGGGGGGGGAATTGGCATTTTAATTGTCCTTTTATGATCAAGTGGAAAAGTGCAGGCATCAATAAAATAAAAAAAAGGGGGGGCATTTATTTTTGAGATCTGCACAGGGTCCTTATACTCTGGCTACCTACCTGTGTACGGTGTGACAGGAAGCCTCATGTGATCCAGGTGAGACCGCCCTGAGAGACTATGATTTATTTAGCTCTTTGGGTCATATTACATGTAGATGCACACTATATAGTACTAATCACTGCTAATCAGAATAGTTATAATAAACTCGAGATGCTTGGCATAATTTTAGTCCAAAAAAAATATGAGCCTAACAACATCCTCGTGACCTCATCTGGTGGGTCCCTAAGTGGGTCAATTCACGAAATAGTGAAAAGAGTGGAGACATGAGCCAGTGGAGAAGTTGCCCATTGCAACCAATCAGCTGCTCTGTATCATTTTACAGTTTGAAAATTATAAGTGTTACTTAAGTGCTGATTGGTTGCCATGGGCAACTTCTCCAACGGCTCACTTCTCCGCACTTTTCACTGCTTCATGAATAGACCCCTTAGGTTCAAGTCCAGGTAACGGCCCTCCAAAAAGTCAGCACAGGCCAGCTGCCCCAAGGCACCATACTAGGGAGAGGCTAAAGTGTTAGTGTTAATAAGTAAGAAGCATAAACTATGTGTTAAGCAGTGTTACATAGGTGGGAAATATTAATTTGAATGCTAAAAAGTATTACAATGGTAGAAAAATAAGACGCTAATAAAAAGTGCAGAATTAAGTGTTACAATGAGAGGTCTCAAAGCAGCCAGGCCACACAAACCCAGGGGACCTCACCCCCAAACGCATCTCTAAAACTGACAAATTGTAAACATTTATTTAGGACTTATCGTCATAATGCTTTTCCAAATATGCAGTCTGTATATGCTGGAGATCAATACTAATTACCCCCCCCACACACACACACACACACACTTCCCCCCATATATTCTATATTGTGTGCACTTGAAGGCGGAGACTCCTTTCAACTTGAATAGCACCATACCCCTCAAATCTCCCTCTTTTGTCAATATGTTTTGTCATTGACTTTTTCTAAATGAAAAGTATATCATTCGGCAAGACAATCCACAACGATAGTGGGACCGTCGCGGCTTGATGAGGTGATACATTAATAGTACATTCTTTAAAAGTTATTGTTTGTGGATCCTGATCTATCTCCTGTTTCCCTGGTGTTCTGTGACTGAAACCCCTCTGCTCCTGCAGTGTGAATTTGGGGATCCTCTGTGCCAAGAGTCCTAACTTACTGGCTGGTGAAGTCTGTGACTGGATCCTGAGGCAGACTGCTGTCAGTGTGGCTGTTGCTCCTGCTGCAGCTCTGGCCTCACTCAGCTGCTGGGGCCAGTGTACTCTGCAGAGGTTTTGGTGACAGTATCCTGTGGATTTCTGTGCCCTGTCTCCAGCTTTGTCATAATGTGCGAAATCTACCACAACTCTGTAGCTGGTGAGCAGGGTGGCTTTGCTTCTATGTACTTTTATCCTGATTCAGTGCAGCAGCTCTCAGGGCCCCTTAGTGAGACTTTATCTGCACCACTTACTATTACACTACAGCAGGTGCTTACTGCTGTGGGTTCTTCCGAGCAATGAATTACTAATAGACTGGAGGAGCTGAGGGATGACCTTACGCATATTCACCGTGAACTACAGCTGGTGATGGCGCGTGTGGATCCTCCAGCGGTCTCTGTTTCTTTAGTGGTGATTCCATGGTCCCGCGTGAAGATTCAATCTGCAGTCACACAGAGTCACTTATCCAATGAAGAGGGAGAATGGCGACGTAACGTCCTCCAGTTTGCTGGCAGTCCGAGAGAGGGAATGGCTTTCCGCTCTAATATTTATTTGGAACAGTGGTTCGGTGTAACCCGCGGATGGAGGTTTTTGTCCCTAATCCGGTTTTCTTCAGCTGCCACTTGTCCCTATACATTTATTTTGACACAGCTGTGTGTGACGGCTGATGGCCCAGTTTATCCTTCTGCCCACTCTCGAGGGACTGTCATTTGGCTGGATTACTTTGTTCCAGGGTGGACTCATCCTCTGGACTGATTTTGCTCACCTTGGGACTGGGAACCATTTCACTGGCCGCTGAGACCCTTACTGTGCTCTGTTCTGTATACTGATTCTCGTTAGCTACTGCGTAAATTCATATTGTTTGCACATCCTTTCAAAGCTCCAGTTGTGTTATACTGCTATTCTTGTCTCATTCTAAATAATTATTTGCATACAACTAATTATTTTCCAGGACAATTCTGCTCTAATTATTAAGGCCATTTATTTAGTGCTATTGTCTCTTATATAGATATTCGTCTGTTTTCCAGCTCAGTGTATCTAAACCTACTGTATGTGCATTTTTCACTATTTTGCAGGAGCAACTTCCCATAGATAGGTTGTGGTCATTTATTTTAATGCTGCAGCCACTTCTATTTATATTATGTCTGTTCTTTACACTCAGTTATCTTGGTATTTGCATAATACTTTACTATTCTATGGGTATAACCTGCTCTATTTAGTTTATGGTCTTTTATTTAATTGCCCCTTTCATTTACAGTAAATCGTGTGCTTATCCTGTAGCTACAGTTTTGTTGTTCTGCCATCCTCGTGCTCATTATAGCTAAATATTTCCGTGCAACACTTACTTTCCGAGAGAATCCTGTTCTAATTGGTGTATGGCCCTTTATATAGTGTTACATCAGTATTATGTCTGTTTTCCAGCTCCTTGTATCTAAGAACTTGTGCACTTTTTACCATTTTGTCGGAGAAGCTTGACATAATTAGTCTGTGGTCGCTTGTTTTAGTTCCACAGCCATTTATATTTATATTCTGTCTTTAAGCTCAGCTTACTCAGTATTTGCATACTACTTTACTATTCTGCGGGTATAACCTGCTCCACTTAGTTTATGGCCATTTATTTTAGCTGCCCCTGTCAATTATACGATATACTTATCCTGTGTTATGGGGGTGGAGGGATGTTAGGCATTTAGGTGTAGTGTAGTTAGGGATAGGGTTCTTATGGGGATCCAGGTATGCCTAGGTTGAGGTTAGGTTATACAGGGTGGGGGGTTCTTGGGAGGTTTGCTTTGGGTGTCTATTTTATTTTGTGTATTTGTTTTGTTTGTAGGTTAGGGTATATGGGGTGGGGGGGGGGGAAATGTGAGGCTTTTTGTTTTGATATTCTGATGGATGTGAGTTATTTATATTTTCATTTATGGTATGTCACTTATGCCCCATTATAAATCTGGTTCTCTCATGTACACCCGAATGGCGCCTTCGGGTGGCGATTACGTTATCAGTGTTTGATGTGGGGTATTCTGTATGTCATTGTTTTTACTATATCCTGCTATTGTTCCATTTCTCATGTCCGATGGCTTGGTGGCTAATCTTTATTTTGTCATTTATACACTGTTTATGCCCTCCTGTATTATTCCTCATGTTTGCCTTACAATTCTTATGCCTCTTTAATGTCTGGGTGTAACTTTTTAAATTTCCAATAAAAATTACACAATTAAAAAAAAGTTAGTGGTTGTGCACTTTAGATGTAAAGTTTGAGATTACTCCTCAGCTTAATGAGGTACATACTGCTCACCACTGTATGATCACATTGCTTTAATCAGATTTTAAATCCTAAATACAGAATACTAAATCACACGGGGATTACCAATCTGGTGACTTTGGCAGGATAAGGAGGCTGCTTGAGACACTATTTCCTGTCTCGGATTTTTAGGATGACGGACTAAGCAACCTAGAAATTAAAAGAGAGTTGTAGGAATGGATGTCCTAAATACAGTTACATGGGCTGCACCAAAAAGCAGAGTGGGATACCGAACGGTGCTTTAACCCCCTTTTGTGCTTTGCAAAGTGCATAAAATACAAACAATGAAGCAGTATAAAGTGTGTCAATAAAAGAGGAATAACTGGAGACGCTGTAAAAATATTATATATACTTTTTTTGCAATTTTTTTTATTCTAAATTAAAACTCACATGGTGTTATACAAAAAGAAAAATCACAATCTAAAAATGTTTACAAATATACAAAACTTTACAGTGATCAATAAATGTTTATTAATATTATTATTATTATTAACAAGTCAATGTCTACAGTAACCATTAAAAAAAGTTAGAGGTAATCTAAATTCCCTAAAATGTCAGTTCACTGCATACAATCAGTTGGACACACACACAATTCTAATAATGTTATGTTAACATATTACTTTTAAATGATAAAAAAAAAAGTCAACAGAAATTATGAGGAATTGTGCATCTTAAAATCTGCAAGTTTTCGTAAAAATATCATCTATGACAATTGTGACCTCTAGTGGCCATAACAGATACAGGTTTTGTGTCACGTAAATTCAACAGATGTAGAAAACATCCAGTTCTGGCACTCTTTTTAGCTACAGTATAAATAACCTGCTTAGCCATGCTTTTTATTTTCACATTTGTCTGGATAATTCATGAAAATGCAATTGCAGCTCTGAGTAAAAAGTATTATTACAAGGGTGTCGGATTCTTCCCTACATGAGGGGCTCAATGGAAAAGTGGCACATGCCACGAAATTACTTTTTTTTAACTTTTCACCTACTGTAGCAAGTCTTGAAATTTAACACCAGGGATTTGTATTTTCCTGCTGGTGAGAAACAGGCACATGCCAACAAGGGGGTAATTCAGAGTTGATCGCAGAGGCAAATTTGTTAGCGGTTGGGCAAAACCATGTGCACTGCAGGGGGGGGGGGGGGGGGGGGGTGCAGATATAACATGTTCAGAGAGGTAGATTTGGGTGGGTTATATTGTTTCTGTGCAGGGTAAAATACTGGTTGTTTTATTTTTACACTGCAATTAAGATTTCAGTTTGAAGACACCCCACCCAAATCGAACGCTCTCTGCACATGTTATATCAGCCCCCCCCCCCCCCCTGCAGTACACATGGTTTTGCCCAACTACTAACAAATTTGCTGCTGCGATCAACTCTGAATTAGGCCCTAAGTTAGAAGCTAGTGGAATAGACGCTAGATGACAGAGGTTACTTGATGGCAGCAAAAATTCAAGAGTCCATGTACAGTAGATGTGGCATGTGCCTCTTTTCCACTGAGCCAATCATAAAACATGTGGATAGTATTTTGAGCAAATTAGCATTGGAAAATGACAGAACATTATTATTACGCACTCACGGGCATCTAATATAGTTTAAGGCACAGACCCTGCCAAGAGAGTTGCCCATGGGTTTAGCACTGTTGTGCAACTTCATCTAAATTACATTGTATCAAACCGCTTTGTTCACTCGTCACATTAAGCTAAGAGAACCACTAAAAAGGCATTTATTAAGCAAGTGATCTATCAATTTCAAATTCACTATACATTAACATGTAGAACTAGGTGGTCTCAAAAGTGTTCAACCAAGGAAGACAGTAGTAGGGACACTGGCAAATAGAGAACTATAGGTAACTTGCGGAAAATGTGCTAACTATGGTGAAAGCAGGAGGTAGTCCACAGAAACGATAGTACAGTATATTGTGATATTAACCATATGTAGAAATGTGTCAAATCACACAAATATTTCATAATTGTTGTTTAGAGCATCTTTTATCTACTTTAAATATGACAACCATTGGTAAAACATTTCACTGGTAAAGGAGATCCAGGGGTACATCTACTAAAGTTTCTAAAAATATAAAGTGGTGGTATCGCCCATCTATCATCTCTCTGTTGCATTTTGGAAAATAGACAGAATGGGGTTGGTTGCTATGGGCAACACCTCCACTTGTCTATTATAGAAGCTGTAGTAGATCTAACCCTCAGTCTGGCACTGTAGGGTAAATGTATGAAGCAGTGATAAGAATGGAGAAGTGAGCCTGTGGAGAAGTTGCCCATGGCAACCAATCAGCTGCTCCGTACAGTTGTATAGTATGCAAATTATAAATGTTACTTCAATGCTGATTGGTTGCCATGGGCAACTTCTCCACACTTATCACTGCTTCATACATTTATCCAGTAAGTTTTTTGTTTTGCCCAGAGGTAAAAGAAAAACACACTTTCAATCAATGTATTGCTAAGAGTACCACAGCACAAACAGGTAGTAACAGGGACAAGGTAACAAATGGAATAGTTGAAAGAGAGGCACAATGGCTTATGCTTGTAAGATGTACTGTGTCTGGGCTGAGAATAAAGGGCATTAGATCAAGTGTTTACCTGAAAGTTAGTCATAATATTAGATCATGGCCTGTTCATTTAGCAGTGAGTAACATTGGGGGTCATTCCTATCTGATCGCACGCTGCCGTTTTTCGCAGCTATCCGGTCACTACTGTGCAATCGTATGCACCACAATCCACAGGCGCGTTGTACGTGTACAAAGCGGATCATTGCTGGGCGATGGAAGTTAACGAAGAATCCATTCGCACAGCCGATCGCAAGAAGATTGACAGGAAGAAGGCGTTTATGGGTGTCAACTGACCGGTTTCAGGGAGTGGTTGGAAAAACACAGGCATGTCCAAGCGTTTGCAGGGCGGGTGTCTGACGTAAATTCCGGGACCGGACAGTCTGAAGTGATCGCAGCGCCTGAATAAGTTCAGACCTACTCAGAAACTGCACAAACTGTTTTTGTACTGCTTGGCTGCACAGGCGTTCACACACTTGCAAAGCTAAAATACACTCCCCTATGGGCGGCGACTATCTGATCGCAGCGCTGAAAAAAGTAGCTAGCGAATGATCAACTCGGAATGACCCCCATAATCTACAACCTACTGTGATCCTGCTTCCTAAACAGCTTAATTTTATGCTATCAATGTAGTGTGGAATGCAAGAGTACACTTCTAGGTTTTTTGATTTTTATTTAGTAGGAGTGGTGGGATACTTTATCACCACCAAAAATTATGCTAGTGTTAAAAAACTTAAATGAAGTATATGCAAGTTATAGTAACTGGAAAGCTAATTCAAATTGTACTATGGACCCTACTCAGTATGGATCAGAGATGCAATCGCATACTGACGATTTTCAGGCCAGTGCGCATGCGCAGTATTCGTTCTGCATGTGCGTGGCCCAGGAGATACATTTGCATTTCAGTGATGCAAATGCCACTGCATGATAGGGAGAGGCGTTCGTCGGGCAGAGACACGGCACTGCGGGGGCAGGTCTGGGCCATTTTCAGGGTGGTAGTGCGATATCACGCAGGGCCGCTGCTTTAGGAAACATGGAGGCTCTGCGTCAGCCCTAACTCAGCGCTGCGATTGCATCGCTGGCAGCCATTTGCATACTGGGCCGCCTTGCCCTTGGCAAGCAGTTGCAATTTTGCTAATTTAGCAAAACTGCAGCTGTTGCTGAATAAGGTCCTATATTTATATGTAGAAGATTGACAGCTGAATGAAGACATGTGCAAATAAGATGGATACTTCCAATAGTTGCTCATTAGAGGCAGTCTGTCAGAAATAAACTGATACGTAATGCAGTTATGGTGAAGCTACTGCAGCACTAATATTTTCAAACTTCATCTCAAACAACTTTAGCCCCCAGTATTAAGACCATTACACATACAATATTGTTTCGGGGGGTGGGGGGGGGGGGATCGCTGGGCGCAGTTGAATTATATTTTTTTACTGATTGCGCCCAGCCAGACCGGGTTTAGTGGCGTAAAATGGCTAAACCCAACCAAAGTGCTGGACGTGACATGTAAAGAAGTGGTGTTTGGGGGTACAAAGGGTCACTTTCCGCTCATTTCAGCTCGCTAGCACGGGTGGGGGAAGGCGTGGCTGCAAGCTGAAATATCGACACTGGCAGCTGTTTGTGCCCGAATGAAGCTACAATTGAATTGCTCCATTGGGTGCCATCTAGTGGCTGCCTGAGCATAAACAATTAAATTCCCATCTTGGAGTCAAAGCTACAGGCAGTAAACGTTCAAGTTAAACACAATACTTTATTCTCATGTAAAACATTAACCCATTTATTTATTTATTATTATGTAATCCACTTTCAAAAGATGGCCTACAGTATACTGTAGCATATAGAATGAGACTCCAGACTTTCTGCCCTGTGTGACCAGTAACTGTAGCATTAATTACACATCTCATGTTTACTCTGGAGGACTATAATATGGTTATTTAATGTGCAAGGCCAGATTTGTTACTTTTTTTTTTTTTTTTAACTACACTCCACAAGTCAGTTGCGTCTAGTCATACAGCAAAAAGCACCTACTAAAAAGGACTCATAATTGCCTATCATGTAAAATGCAGTCACTATGTAGCCTTTTTTTTAATTTATAAATAACACTTTTTGGGGCTAAATTAGAGGTGGACGCTAATGGCACAGCTGCTGCATCTTTGAACACATCAGCTGTGCAAAATTATGCAAACGCTGCAGGAGTTGCCTTAAGTAAAAAGAAGCCCAATGCAGGCTCCTGTGACCCACTGCTGTGTCCGAAGACACAGCATCAGATCAACTGCATGAACACCAGACATCTAAGTAACCCTCAGGTTACACTGTCACACTGCCAGGGCCATTGAAGCTGCAGCCAACGACTTTGACCGCCCTCCAAACACCAGCAGTATGTCAGTAATGCTGTGGCTTTTAGGGCACTGGTGACTTTGTAGGGACAGATTTGCTCATGCACAGTGCAGCTCTCAACTACAGTAGATCAAAAACATTGAAAATGTAAGTACATTTATGGATAAGCCCCCCTGTCCACTGCTTAAGGCAACATTCTTCATATCTGTCTGGATTTATCTAATGGAAATATTAACACAATTAGCAAGGACAGACTGATCGGACAATACAAACTACGCTGTATCATAGTATTAAAGGTGACCAACATCATAAAAGTAGTATTGATGGCCCAGTGGATGTGTAGGTTAAACTAAAAAAAAAAAAAAAGGGTTCTGTAATTGGTAAAATTAATCGAAAAGTGATGTTTCCACCTATTATTACAAGATAATTTCATGATTCCAAACAGTAATAACCCTGTTACACAGAGATTTTGACCCAGGCCTCCGTGAAAGGGTTCACCCGGGTCAAAAATGCCCAGGCTTCAAGCAGCCCTGGGTTGAGGACCCGGACTGACTCTTTCATACAAAGACCCAAGTTAATCTAGCTTGCCCCGAGAATTTCATCTCTTATGTGAAAGGGTGTACTGAGCTGGGACCAGGATCCAACCAGAGTTCCAAAAGCCGGGTTGAAGCTCTGGCTTCTGCATGAAGGCCATGTAAGTGGGTCTGAGAATGCACACATATCGCTATACCTAAAGAAAACTAATACTCTGTCTTAGAGTACTAGTTTTCTTTAGGTATAGCAATAGGTCTGCATATAATATAGCAGCTATTTTTATCTTCTCAATTGCATAAAATATTTGATAGATTCTAAATGGAACAATTGTCACATTTCATGTATTAAACAAATGAAGGTGCATTTTTGTATCTTATGAAGCCAAAAGGGGAGTTGTAAATTTCTGTTTTGTTTTAAATAACAAAGGAGGAATTCAATTTGGCACAATATACCACAAGGCAGTGCTGTATTGCCCCACTGCATGCATATTGGCCGATTAGGACAGTGCCAACATTGCAAAATTTGCTAGCGTAAACTTGCAATGCTGGCAGGATGTGATGTCGAGAATCCTCCAAAAGTGATGTACAGAAACTACACCAAATATTGACAAAAAAAAGAAAGGAGCCTGAATGCATGATTGGACATATGGACAAAACAATAACTGTGTAAAGACATTCAGATGATAAATACATGCTTGCTGTGGTTCATATTTGCCACGGGGCAATGAGTAATGAGTTGCTTTTTAATGAATAATGAGTTGGCCAAGTGAGAGTGTGTGAGGAATATAAATATAAAATTTTATTTATTTTTAAACTTGTGAGAAAAAAAAACAAATAAAACCCCAATCACGAGACTCAGTCTAGATCCCACTGTGGATATTCAATTGTTTTTTTGGTGGCCGCAACTCCCGTCTAAAGTGATGGTAGCTATTCAAATGTTTGTGCCACAGGCGTTCCTAACTTATACTGGATTGTGTGCCCAAATGTACCACAATTATCTACATAAAGTGGCTAAACCATGCAAACTACAGGGTGCGCTGCTGTTTGCGCGCCCAAAAGCCAAACTTTAGACAGATATCTGCTCGCACTCCAGAAGGCTGCAAGCAAAAATCTGCGACAGCAGGCACCCGCAAAAAAACACAACTGAAAATTGAATTCCATCCTATGAACGAATACAGCAAAGACCACAGTAAGGTTAAAGTAATCCATATAGAGCTCTACACTCTTTGCTAGTTGGTATTCATGAAATAATCTTTGGCTGAAGTTGGATACAAATACTCTGCAAGTTTCCAGCTTGCATTACAGACTTGTTAAACAGTTAATTATCCAATATATTCAGAACGACAATCCTTTCTCTCTCTTACACAGGGTTGGCTGGTTTAAACCAAATGGTTTTAAAAGGAAAAAAAAAAAACACACCACCTTGTTATATAGGGTGGGTGGAAGTTTAAACCAGAACAGAGGTATTAAATCTGCCTAGCATCAGCTAAGACTCCACAAACTTCTCCCCTACCAATCCTATAGGACAAGAGAAAACCAGAACTGACATTCTCAATCTTAAAGGGTAAACAACTCTCACACATTAAATAGGTAATACACAAAAAAACCTAATGGTTTTTATCTCCTTCATGTTTATTTAAACTCAAAATCCTCAGTCCCATGACTCTGAGTACTTTGTATGCTTTTAATATGTTGAGGATATCCACAGGGTGATTCAAAAGTCGCAGTACACCCTTCTGTTTCAAAAACTGTGCAGGAAATGGGAAAACTGAATACTCCAGTAAGGTATGGGAGAGGTGGGCTATCTTTGAGGGTATGTACCGAACATGGGCGCCATCTTGAATATAAGCAAGTTTTTTCAAATGGAAAGGGGGTCGTTTAACATGTCAAACATCTGAATTTGCTGAAAAGTTTATTGCTGCAAACAGATTTGAAATAGCAGTTATGGTTCAAATATTACAACGCTTTTTTTGTTGCAGGTAACTGAAGATGGCTTTCACAAAAGAGGAGAGAATTGAGGTCATTTTGATGTCTGGAGAACAAAGTTTCCGTGCCATAGCTGCAGATTTCAACAACCGGCACACAGAAAGACCAGTAGCACTTTTTGGATGTCCACTATGTGACTTGTCAGTGACAGTCCCAGTTTCTCAGAATTTGGAAATTAGGCACCTGACAGTGTTATGTAAAATTGGAGGTCTTTCTGGGTGCTGGTTGTTAAAATCTACAGCTATGACACATAAACTTTATTCTCCAGACATCAAAATGACCTCAAGTCTCTCCTCTTCTGTCAAAGCCATCTTCAGTTACCTGCAACAAAAGAAAAAGTGTTATAACTTTTGAACCATAACTGCTATTTCAAATCTGTTTGCAGCAATAAACTTTTCAGCAAATTCTGATGTTGTTTGACATGACCCCCTTTCCATTTGAAAAAACGTGACTTAGAGTCAAGATGGCTGATTTCAAGATGCCCATGTTCGGTACATACCCTAAAAGATAGCCCACCTCACCCATACCTTACTCCCATACCTTACTGGAGTATTCAGTTTTCCCATTTCCTGCACAGTTTTTGAAACAAAAGGGTGTACTGCGACTTTTGAATCACCTTGTACATATAATCAGATATAATAGGAATAATAAGCAGTAAAAAATTGGTTTTACTGAAAGATGTAATATATGAAAGCTTAATAACTTTGGATTGTTAATGTTAGAAAACATTAAAACATGGTTGATCAAGGTTTCTAATAAATAGTAAATGTTTCACAGTATTAATATAATAAGCAGGAGTAAAAAAAAAAATCTAATTCCTCCAACCCTTTCACATATATACAAATATGTGCATAAGATTATTATTATGCCATTATTACTTTTAGTAATGTCATTTACTCCTACACTAGCATGGACTACATAATTGTAACATTTGTAATTCAAAACACACGTGTACCTGGCAAATTGTGTTTGAAAAAAAATACTTCACATAAAATTTCAACATGAAAAAAAAACAAACTAACATGCTACATATCTCAAAAGCCAAGTGTTTGAGACTTGTCACAGTTGGCCAATGTAGTACGGTATTTCATACATGGAATCCGGAATATCAGACCTGTGGGCGGACCAGGTGGGCAGGGGTATCATCACTGGCACATGCCCCATCTTTTTTGCTGCCATTTGCAACATAACAGATCTATGCAGAGCCGCAATGGTGCTATTTATCACTGTCATCACTGCCTTGCCCATTTCATGGGGGAAATCACCCAAATTCAGGAGTCTCCCAGAAATGAGCAACTACGTTGTGCTTGCTGCCAATCTCCAAAATTCCCTATTCAGCCACTGTATGGTAGTAGTCAGCATCCACTATGAAAAAAAAAAAAAAGGTTTAGATGCTATCTACTGAAAAAGGTCACACATATTGACCTGAAACGCTCATTGAAGTGGCTGAAAGTGGTTACTATTTTTTATTTTTTTAAATCTGTTTTGCACATATTGCTATTAAATGACCTTTAGAAGGATATGCCCATCTGAACCTATAAAAACCCAGTTAGTGTACTTACCCATTGCCGTAAGATTTGTATGCCCAGCTTCAACAGCACATACTGGGATGTATAGTTCCACAGCATCTGGAGTGCCAAGAAACGGACTGGTTGGCACCTGACACCTAACCACAATGCCCAGCCACCACTAGACAACAGTGTCTAGTGGTGGCTGGGCACTGTAGAGATAAAAGACAGTAGTCACTCCAGTACGGAGAGTGTAAAACTAAACAATACACAGTGCATACGTTTACCAACAAAATAACAATGTTTTCAGTAGTTAGATAGTTTTAAGGCCCATACACACTGGGCGATTGAGCTGAAAGCAGCTCACTTTTGGTGTTTTGAGCTGCATTCAGCTCAAAACCGCCAGTGTATATGCCCCGGCGATGAGCGCTGATGTGCGCCCCCGGCCGCCGTTCATCTGCCGGTATTACCAGCAGATGAAAGGCGGGGTGGACATTAAAAAAAAAAAAAAATTATATTATATTTATATATATAATATATATATATATATATATATATATATATATATATATATATATATATATATATATATATATATAAATAACTGTATATATATATAATTTTAATTACCTATCGGTGAATAGTTTTCTCGTAGTCCATAGAGGATACGGTGGTTCCATTTAGTACCAGACGGGTCCACTAAGAGCCATGGGCACTTTCAGAATTTTACAGTGTGGGCTGGCTCCTCCCTCTATGCCCCTCCTACCAGACTCAGTCTAGGAAACTGTGCCCTGTGCCCGAGGAGACGGACATACTTTGAGAGTAGGATAGATAAAGATAGTGGTGAGATTCCGAAACAGCACACAAAAAACAGAGGAAAGCTAAGCTAACCCAACTTTAAACAAGAACAGCAACAGCTGAACCAACAATACTTAACCAAGTAACAGTGCAGGAAGAACGAAGCACCGGGCGGGTGCCCAGTATCCTCTACGGACTACGAGAAAAGGGTTTACCGGTAGGTAATTAAAATCCTATTTTCTCTTACGTCCTAGAAGATACTGGGGTTCCATTTAGTACCATGGGGATGTACCAACGCTCCCAAACCGGGTGGGAGAGTGCTGAGGTTCCTGCAGAACTGATTGACCAAACTGAAGGTCCTCAGAGGCCAAAGTCTCGAAATTGTAGAACTTAGCAAACGTGTTCGAACCTGACCAAGTAGCTGTTCGGCAGAGCTGTAAAGCCGGGACAACCCTGGGCAGCTGCCCAGGAAGAACCCACCAACCTAGTAGATTAGGCCTGTGCAGATTTTGGAACCAGCAAGCCTGTCACAGAATAAGCATGCTGGATAGTGAGCCTGATCCAGGGTGCAATTGTCTGCTTTGAAGCAAGACACCCAACTTTATTGGGATCATATTGGACGAACAGCGAGTCGGACTTTCTGTGACGAGCTGTCCTCTTTACGTATACCTTCAAAGCCCTCACAACATCCTAAGACTTTGAAGTAGCGGAAGTGTCGGTGATAACCGGAACCACAATAGGTTGGTTGATGTGAAACGCAGACACCACTTTAGGAAGAAATTGCTGACGAGCTCAGAGTTCCGCTCTGTCCTCATGGAAAATTAAATAGGGGTTCGCGAGACAAAGCCCCCAGCTCCGACACACATCTTGCTGAAGCCAAGGCCAAAAGTGTGACGGTCTTCCACGTAAGATATTTGACGTCCACCTCCTGTAATGGTTCAGACCAGTCCGATTGCAGGAACTGCAGCACCAAATTGAGATCCCAAGGTGCCGTGGGAGGCACAAAAGGGAGATTGGATGCGCAGAACACCTTTCAAAAACGTCTGGACCTCAGGGAGAGAAGCCAATTGTTTTTGAAAGAAAATGCACAAGGCCGAAATCTGGACTTTTATGGAGCCCAGGCGTAGGTCCACATCCACACCTGTCTGCAGATAAAGCAGGAAACGCCCCAGGTGGAATTCCACCGCAGAACAAGATCTGCTCTCACACCAGAGACGTATTTCTTCCAAATACGGTGGGAATGTTTAGATGTTACCCCTTCCTGCCTTAACTTTATTAGGGATCACTCTTCTGGCTAGAATCAGCCATTCAACTTCCATGTCGTCAAATGTAGCCGCAGTAAAGTCCTGATAGACGAACGGGCCCTGTTGCAGAAGATCCTTGCAAAGAGGTAGAGGCCACAGATCCTCGAGGAGCATCTCCAGGAGGTCCGCATACCAGGCCCTTCTTGGCCAGTCCGGAGCAATGAGTATTGCTTGAACCTTTTCCCTTTTTATTCTTTTGAGAATTCTTTGGATCAGAGGAAGTGGAGGAAACACGTACACCATCTGATAGACCCATGGAGACGTCAGAGCGTCTTTCGCCAGCGCTGTGGGTCTCTCGATCTGGAACAATACCGCTTGAGCTTCTTGTTGAGAAGAGAGGCCAACATGTCGAATTGTGGATATCCACACCGACGTGTCAAGCACCTGAACACTTCCGCGTGAAGGCCCCACTCCCACGGGTTCAGGTTGTGTCTGCTGAGGAAGTCTGCTTCCCAGTTGTCTACTCCCGGAATGAAGACCGCTGACAACGCCACTGCGTTTTTTTTTTCTGCCCAGAGGAGAATTCTTGACACCTCTGACATTGCTGCTCTGCTTTTCATTTCGCCCTGTCGGTTTATGTACGTGACAGTCAACACATTGTCTGACTGGACTTGAATGGCTCAATCCTGAAGATGGTAAGAGGCCTGCAGATGGGCGTTGTATATGGCCACGAGTTCCAGAATGTTGATTGAAAGGATGACTTCCTGACTTGACCATTGCACCTCCTGGATGACCTCTCCCCAACCTCGGAGGCTTGCGTCCGTGAACAGGATCCAGTCCTGAATGCCAAATCTTCGACCCTCGACAAGGTGTGAGGTCTGTAGCCACAACATAAGGGAGATCCTTGCTTTTGGCGACAGACGAATCCTCTGGTGCATGTGAGGATGCGATCCGGACCATTTGTCCAACAGATCGAGCTGGAAGGGTCTTGCGTAAAACCTTCCGTATTGAAGCGCCTCGTAAGAGGCCACCATTTTCCCCAGAAGGCGAATGCATAGATGCACCGATATCCGGGTTGGCTTCAGGACATCCCGAACCATTGACTGGATTACCAATGCCTTTTCCAACGGAAGGAACACTTTCTGCGACTCCGTGTTCAGTACCATTCCCAGGAATGGGAGCCTCCATGTTGGCTCTAGGTGAGATTTCGGAAGGTTCAGAATCCACCCGTGTCCCTGGAGAAGTTTGGTTGAGAGGCCAATGCTGTCCAGCAACCTCTCCCTGGACAGTGCCTTTATCAGAAGATCGTCCAGGTACGGAATTATGTTCACTCCCTGCTTGCAGAGTATAAACATCATCTCTGCCATCACTTTGGTGAACACCCTCGGTGCCGTGGAGAGACCAAATGGCAGGGCCTGGAACTGGTAGTGACAGTCCTGTAGTACAAACCGTAGATAAGCCTGATGAGGCGGCCAGGTCGGAATGTGAAGGTACGCATCCTTGATATCCAGATATCCACTAGGAATTCCCCTTCCTCCAGACATGAGATTACCGCTCTCAGAGACTCCATCTTGAACTTGAACACTCTTAAGAACGAACGGGTTCATGGACTTGAGGTTCAGAATTGGTCGTACCGAACCGTCCGGTTTCGGTACTACAAACAAGTTGGAATAGTACCCCTTGTTGTGTAGATGAGGTGGAACTGGAACAATGACTTGAGTCTGTACCAGTTTTTGGATGGTCTGCTGTAAAGTTTTACTTGCCTCTTGTGAAGCTGGTAAGCCTGATTTGAAGTATCTGTGAGGTGGTCTGTAGCCCTGGGACATGAGATCTATTACCCAGGTATCCCGGCACGAACTTAACCAGATGTGACTTAAGAACTGAAGTCCGGCTCCCACCTGATAGACCTCCAGGCCTCGCGGTCCACCGTCACGCTGAAGGCTTTGAGGAAGCAGAGCTTGATCTCTGTTCCTGAACACCTGCAGTTGCTGGTTTGCGTGGTTTACCTCTTGCGCCTCTGGAGGCCGTAGAAGCACCACTGGATTTTCCCTCAAACTTGGCTGTCCGAAAGGACTGTTGAAGCTGAATAAGCTTTCTTGGCTGGGGCAGCTGCGGAAGGAAGATATGTAGACTTACCTGCAGTAGCTTTGGAGAACCATTTGTCTAGTTCGTCTCCAAACAAGGCCTCTCCTGTGAATGGTAGGCCTTGCACTCCTTTCCTGGAGTCCGCATCAGCAGCCCACTGGCGTAGCCACAAGCCCCAGCATGCTGACACAGCCATAGCGGTGGTGCGTGCATTAAGCATACCAATCTCTTTTACGGCTTCCACCATAAAGTTCGCAGAGTCCTGTATATGCTGCAGGAGTAAAACAACATCACCCCTAGACAAGGAATCTAACCCCTCAATTAGGTTACCTGACTATTTAGCAATGGCTTTTGTGATCCACGCACATGCAATAGTGGGTCTCTGGACCACCCCAGCAGCTGTGTACAATGATTTGAGTGTAGTCTCAATTTTACGATCAGCTGTATCTTTTAGGGAGGCTGCACCAGGAACAGGCAATACAATTTTTCTTGACAGCCTAGAAACTGATGCATCCACTATCGGTGGATTTTCCCATTTTTTCCCATCATCCAGAGCAGAGATTTTCAACCTTTTAAAACTCGTGGCACACTGAACAAGATTCAAATATTGCCAAGACACACTAAAATATAATGGTGATGCATGGTGCAGTTGCGTGTCCTAGGATGTCATGTCGCATCTTCTCCATATGTAACGCCTGAGCCATATCTGAGAAAGCCAGAAGAGCCCAACACTGTCCACTAAACCCACCAGTATTGATCGTTCCAGGGACTCAGCAGCGGCAAAACACTGACGGGCCTGGCTCTGCTTCTATGGCGGCACACCTGGAGACTGCTCAGGGCACACTAGTGTGCCACGACACATTGGTTGAAAAACACTGCTCCAGAGGAAAAAAGATGAGAGCAACCTTTTAGGGATTTGAAATTTCTTATCAGGATTAACCCACGGTTCTTCAAACAGGGTATTCAATTCCTTTGACGCAGGAAAAGTGACTGAGGATTTCTTTTTCACATTAAAACAAGATTCCTCACACTCCTCTGACACCTTATCAGAAATATGCAGAACATCTCTGATAGCCTCTGTAAGAGCCTCTATTCCCTGTGACAGAGTAGCATCCCCACCACTCCAAATCCATCTCACCCTCCTCCATGTCTGACCCGTCAGAGTCAGACTGC
The DNA here is from genome assembly GCF_028390025.1 of Pseudophryne corroboree. Taxonomy (NCBI): domain Eukaryota; kingdom Metazoa; phylum Chordata; class Amphibia; order Anura; family Myobatrachidae; genus Pseudophryne; species Pseudophryne corroboree. The sequence continues at coordinate 232,415,614 of NC_086445.1, read as the reverse complement.
AGGATATGGTCCAGAGATCGTTTTTACGGACAAATTGGAGGGGATTGAGACGCTGGTTTGTAGACCGAGTCTCTATTCATAAACTCCTCCACAGTCTGTCTTAAGTATTGCGTCTCTTTCTCATTGCGGGATAGTTTTGTAGAAATATTTGAGATCATTCCCTTAATGGAATTAACCCATTCTGGTTCAGCTTCGCTATTCTGGGAAGGTGCACTGCCCTGAGTACCCAGTAGTGAGCCCCCCCTGGTTAAGAGGAACACTCTGCTGTACAAGAAACACACTCTTTGCCTGACATAATGTAAATGTGACAACACACACACACACACACACACACACACAGGAAAAGGTTAAGCACAATTAACCCACAAAGAGCCCTTCAGTGAGACAGAGACAGCCCCCACCGCGCCCTTATCGCTAATGCCATAATGCCGGGTCGCAGACTTAGTACCCTGATAGGGGACTTGGTACACTAATAATCGCTCCCCCCCTGCTATGATCCCCTTGTACCGCTGAGGTAATCTGGAGTCACAGCGGAGGAGCTGCGCGTCCCTGTCAGCCACCGTCTGTGTCCACTGCAGAGGGAAAATGGTGCTGGTGAGCTGCTGTATCCTCTCATAGTGAAGCCCCGCCCCTTCAATGGCATGCAGTGTTCCCGCTTTTTTTATACTAGCTGAGGTAATCTGTTGCTTAAAATGAGAGAAAACCGTTTTAAGACCGTTTTTGCCAGTGTGGGTACTGGGTACTGTGTACAGTGTACCGAGATGCAGCTGTGTACTGTGTCTGGAGATGCATTCTGTCCCGGTTAAAAGCCGTGCGTCTCCGTACCCCTAATGGCCGGCGACCCGCTAGTTGGGACGTCGGCTTAGTACTCCCCACTCTTCATTCTTCTGGCTCTGTTAGGGGTGGCGGCGCACTGCGGGAATGTACGTTTGCGGTGGTGGGGCTTGAGAATAGTTCCCTCAGGAGTTCAGTGACCTATCAATGGGGAACGGGACCATTACCCCCCCCACCACCACCCCCCAAGTCCCACGAAGCAGACAGGCTGGTGCCAACCAGCCCTGCCTGAAAATATCAAACATAAAATAAATGCAGAAAACTCTTCAGGGGTTTCCACAAGCGCGACCGGCTCCTCCGGGCGCATTTTCTAAACGGAGTCTGGTAGGAGGGGCATAGAGGGAGGAGCCAGCCCACACTATCCAATTCTTAAAAGTGCCCATGGCTCCTAGTGGACCCGTCTATACCCTACGGTACTAAATGGAACCCCAGTATCCTCTAGGACGCAAGAGAAAAAACAAACAAAAACAAACGCCCGGTGTGTATTACCTTTAGTTCTAGGTGGACATTATTTTTCAGGGGTCATCAGTCTATAAGAAAAGATCCTAAAGTGGTAACATCAGCGACAGACCCAAAAGGAGAAAAACCTTTATACATCCTTTGTGAGGACGTACAGCAAACATTTGTAGCAAACTAAAGAGTACTGTACATATAGATATGTTAAGGTTTTATACCGCAGACAACAATCAAACCATGAGATATTATAATGGAAATGCAGAGAACAGCACTCCTTTATATTAACTTTTAGAAGCTACAACCAACAAGAATGAAGACCACCACTGTATCCACAAGAAATGCAAATTTTACACTATTAGTAAATGGGCAATTCAATTATGGCATTTAATTCAGAGAAACCTACGTCCATTGCAATGTGAAATCAGGCAGGTCTGTTAACTACATATGTTTAAAATAAATAAAAGTGTCAATAATTTCAACAATTTGAGGGGGCGTCATAAAGCACTTTATACTAACACTTTTCCAGCTAGAAACAGACTAGCTTTCTAAATGCTTAAATAGTTGGTGCAGCTACATCCAAAAGAATGGGAAATGCTCAACTCATTAAAATAGAGCAAAATTTAAGAAAAACGTCATGCATGGCCCGATTCAGAGTTGCATGCAAATCTGTTAGCAAATGTGCATGCGTGCGAGACAGAAGTCGGCATCTCAGTTGTGGCTGGATGGCCAATCACATGTACGTAACATTAATCGGCAAAGTTGCAGACTACACAAAGATGTACATACGAAGAGATAGGTTTGATTCCAAATGGATCTCTAGCGCCAGGTATAGCATGGTGAAAATGCACTACTTCCTTAAGTGGATTGATTAGGGCATTGAAGTCGCATAGATAATTTCCAGCTCTAATTATAACAGAAAATACATTTATTTCCAAAACCGCTATGTGAAACACTGGAGTCCAAGAATGATACAGACCCAGTGTCTTCAAAGCTCAATTACTCCCCAATCAACTAAAACTTCCAGCATGAACTACATGCTGGCACTTTTCTGAAAAGCACCAGATTTCATGAGACCTTAACATTTGATGCAACAGGGACTTCTAAAAACAGGAGCATTTTTAGTGTGCACTTTGGACACTTCCCAAAACATTACTACCAGTATTTTAAAACCCTTCCAGTGATTACAGCTCTCATAAGACTTCCTTTCTATTTTAGTCACAATAATGAAAGATCTCAATTTGGAGCAAATATGTTGATAAATACTATGCAAATTGAATGGCAAAGCACCTGATCATTGGAAAATTGGTCCAATAATTGTATAGTGTCTACCTCGCTTTAATGACTGAATCAGACCATACAGTATCAAGCAATAAGTTTAACCCAGACAGGAGCTGGCTTTTCACCAGGGTTCCTAGATCCACCATTATGCTACTTGAACGTGTTCTCCAAAAAAAACAACTGAACCATTGCAAAAGATGATGTTTGAAGTTATCATTGGTTAACGAAATCAAGACCATAAAATAACTACTGTTAGGGCTTCTCTAAATTCCTATTAATATGCCTACCATGAACAAGACATCATATCCTTTATTCTGAAAAATAAAGATGTAAAGATAAACAGAAGGCATGGAAAATTATTTTTAGTTCTATGCAAGCAAAATTCCCCTCAAAACTGACATTACACCATTTGTTCTATTTAAAACAAAAGCATATAATTATATCCGAGTTTGTACATGGAACACGCCCTATGTATTCTCTGGTGTAAGATACTAAGGGCCTAATTCAGACCTGATCGCTCGCTAGCTATTTTTTGCAGCGCTGCGATCAGATAGTCGCCGCCTATAAGGGAGTGTATTTTTGCATTGCAAGTGTGCGATCACATGTGCAGACGAGCACTACAAAAAAGTTTTGTGCAGTTTTTGAGTTGCCCAGAACTTACTCAGCCGCTCCGATCACTTCAGCCTGTCAGGTCCCGGAATTGACGTCAGACACCCGCCCTGCAAACGCGTGGACACGCCTACATTTTTCCAAACACACCCATAAAATGGTCAGTTGACACCCACAAACGCCCTCTTCCTGTCAATCTCCTTGCGATTGGCTGTGCAAATTTATTCTTCGTAAAACCCATCGCACAGCAACGATCCGCTTTGCAACCGTACGACGCGCCTGCGCATTGCGGTGCATATGCAGTTCTGACCTTATCGCAGCAAAAAAAATCTAGCGTGCGATCAGGTCTGAATGACCCCCTCAATACAAAACCTGGCTTACGCTATATGGAAACACACAGATAGGTATCATGTTGATGGTGGACTTAAATGGTCAGTAAAGTAGAACTCCTAGGATAGTCTTCATGCTAGGCCCAATTTGATGCAGACAGCTGGGCACACCACCCCCATTTGTGACACTGATGGGGCCGCCCCAACCCCATTAGGGATGCATGAGGGGCCACAACCACCTTCCCGGCCGGCCGCGCTCCCCTTTTGACCATACTGTCCCCGCACCTCTGCCCGCATCCTAGCGGGGACAGTCTTCTAGTTTCTGGCACACAAAGTAAGGCTCGTGGTACAGGGACAAAAAACATAACATAAAATGTATGACTAAAGAGAGGAGTCTTGATTTAAAATGTACACTTAAATGACAGTGATCTAAATATTTGTTATTGTAACATTAAGTGGCACCTACATTAGACTGTAGTACATGGAGCTCATGAATTAGTGAGTGCTTATTACAGTATAAACTGGTAAAAATTTCTAAAAACAGCGCTCAGCTGTTGTGGACAATATAGTAAAAACAAGAAAACCATTTCTTAAAATCAGTAGTGCATTTGGCCATTGTAAAGGGAAAAAAAAAACCCCCACCATAAAATGGTACGGGATGTAGTCAGGATCCCGGAGATCGGGATCCCTGCAGCCAGAATACAGACACTGGGATCCCAACCCCCAGAGTGCCTGCAGCGCCGCCACAGCTATTACCAATCCTGGGTATCCACGACACCTATGGAGTGGGAATAGAACCAGTGGCGAGCACAGTATTCTGACCGCCGGGATCCCGTACCCAACCCAATGGTTCACCGCTCTCCAGGAAAGCTTCCCAGACAACAAGTATTACGCAGCCATTGTGTTTCTATCTCAAATATCTATACAGGGAGTAAAAGGTGAAACTTTCAACTAACATGTTGAGTTTTTAAAACCACCCTATTCATTTAGTTTGTAATTATTCTGTTACAGTAACCCAAGTGGTGCAGTGTTACAAGGTGCAGTGGTTACAAGGTTATTCATTCTAAGGACTATATTTACCAAGCAACTCACTGCCATAACTGGTAAATTTGAGGTTCTTATTCTTAACAATGTGATATTGTCGTCCAGCATTACCAAGCCAATACAGTTTCCCAGCTTACCTTGGTAAGCATAGAAAGGCAATTTATGTTGTACAGGTAATCATCATACATTATGAATAAATGACATCTACACCTAAAATACATAACGATAACAAAGGAGATTGAAAGACTACTCATAATAGTGGACAATCACCTTGTAGAAATATTTTAAGGGGTATTATTCAGCACCATAACATTGGGCTGCTAACCTTACCATAAAATCTGTGTGAGTTCTCATTTCCTTGGACCTTGTAGTATAGTGCGATGCTATTCTTCATATTGGCATTGGCTCAGATACTAAACTTCGTCAGGGAGATTAGCAGTTCCGATCCTTCATTTTGACAGCCCGCCCAAATGTTCATTAATGGACTAATGTTGGCCATATATACACGATACAATTATCTGGCTTATCTGCCCGATATCAGCTGATTGCCTAGATAATTGTAGAGCATATGCGGATGACCACTCCTATAATTTCGATCGGTCATGCTGGATTATACAGCATGTCCATCCAATGCAATGTATGCACTGCAGCAGCTTCACATGGGAAGGAAAGGGGAAATATCTCTTCCCCAGGGGGGTTACACAGATATTGTGTGGCCATAAGCTACAAGAGACCTCACAGTGCATGTCCTTACTATCTTCATGATCTGAGGCGGTCATATAAAATGCTTGTCGGTATGACAGGCAATTTATCTGCACATGTATGCCCAGCATAAGACAACTTTGGATACTGTAATCACAGAATATGGCCTATTCCCTGCAAGTATAGACTTGCTTAATCGAACTAAACGATCAGCTCCACGTATATTTTATTTAACTAATAATAATTATTAGTTATGCTGCAAGTAACTCCAAATATTTTAAAAGGCCAAATTGGTACACTTAAACATAGTGATCCAACATTTACAATTACTGTAAAAGAAACCAAAACTTGACACAACAGAACACATTTGAGGACTCCACCTACTATGCATCGGACTGCAATAAATTTTCCCATTTCAATTTCAGAATCCGAAAAGCACCCTTCATGAGGTTTAAAGAAGTACATTACCCTTGCATTAAATGCCAATCACATCTTTTAACAGTGAATGGGTGAGAGAAATTGGGAGGACGGAGCCATAAAGGGGGTAATTAACCATATGCCGCTCTCTCCATCACTGACCACTTCACTTTTTTTAAACTGTATTCTTTAATGAAAGGGGAACCTGCAAGTCTAGGGAGTTTGGATAATGACTGATGTCTGCAAAGTATTTTTTTTTAATAAACATTACGCCACAAAAATACAAAGAAGAAATACAGATGCCCCCGTTCAATCATTTCCTGCAAAATATACCCACCTCACGTCAGAGAGAATTCTAACATCAATAGGCATATTTATGTTTGCTATAAGCAGGAAATAAATCTTACATTGTATGCGAGAAGAGACAAACTAGGAACATGGCAGGTAATAAATAATGTTCTCCTTATCCAGTGAAAAGTCTTGAAACCATTTACTCACTGTATAACACATTACATTGTAACCTGTATACAGTTCCGACCTGCTTATACTTTGAGGCATGAGGAAGTTTATAGTGTCCAGACTGAAATTCTGAATTCATTGCAGTGACAAATTCAACAGGATAAAAGTTGTAGTCTGATAATATACCAAAATTAATTTAAAATCATGTGAAACTGAAGAGAACACAAACACACATTAAAAAAATAAAATCAAAACAAACCAAAAGAACAACATTTTAGTAGCAACCATTTAAACAAATGCAACACCTTAGTGAAGCTTATCTGTAAAAATGATTTAATACAAACAACCTTCTGCCCTGACCGGCTTTAAAACACATTAGCTATCAGCACTCTTGTCTGTTTCTTTGGAGTGAATTGTATACATAAATGTTTGGTCAATGGTGAAGTCTGAGGGCAGGTTGCCTCGGTGCACTGCAATGTGCTCACCCATGAGGTTTAGGGTGGAGCTGTAGTGTCCGCATACGGTGCACCTGTACATAAGAGCTCCTGCATGCGTTTTTAGGTGGCACTTGATGGTAGAACGGCCTCGGAAGAACTTGTGACACACTTTGCACTGATACGGCTTTTCACCTGTATGAATGCGTCGATGGTAGTTAAACTCACTAGTGTGGGAGAAGCATTTTCCACAAACCTTACAAGTGTATTTGCTGTGGGCTGTTTGTCCAGCAATTGACTGATCATCTATTGTAAAATCCTCAGGAATCTTTCTCTTCGATGCTGGAATCTGCAATTGGGAGAATTCAGAAAACCCAGGTCTATCTGTAGGAATACTACCACACCGATGCTGGTTCAGGTGCTGTCGGTATGCTACTTCAGATTTGAAGCCTTGGGAACAAAGGTGGCACCGGAACAATGCTTCATCTAAATTCTGGTGTACTGCCATATGCTTCTCCAGCAAGTGTCGGTCAAGGAAGCTACTAGCACAGAGGGAACAAGAAAACACAGATATGGACATGTGTGATAAGACGTGCCACATAAGACCACAAAGTGTTAAGTGCCGCTGCTCACACAGCCCACAGGACAGGTTCTTGGTGTTAAGGTGCTCTAAAGCATGAGATCTCACAGAATGGAAATCACGTTGCATGGTCCTATGGCAAGCTCCACATGGAAGTTCAGTACCCAAAGCTCCCACGAAAGTATTAACTTCTCCTGGGAGAGGCTGGCCTGGGTGGATGATTATGTTATGCTCCGATGTAACACCTTCTTGTCCTCGGTGAAGGGTGAGTTGCCACTGGCTGAAAAACTTATCCTCACACATATCACAGGAAAAGAGAAAGATGCCAACATGTGATAAAACATGAGTAATCATAGCACCCCGGTCATGGAAGCAAGCCTGACAGACTTTGCAACTGCTGTTACGTAGATCTACATGTTCCCGAGCATGTTGGCGAATATGCTGTAAGTTAGGTTCTAGAACTTTTTTGCAAACTTGGCAAGGCATAGCTTTACCACTTCGACTTTCTCCCTGTCCAAACAATAGTAGCTCATCTTCACTGCCATCACTCAATTCAATAATTTCCCCAGATGGTCCAGAGTCCTCATCTCCTCCTTCATCAAACTGCAATTCTTCCTCTTCTAGCTCATCCAAGTGAAGATCTCCCATGACTTCAAACCCGCCAGCAGATTCCTTCGAGTTCCCACCAACAGAAGAATCCCCAGGGAAATATCCAGTTTTGTTGTAATCACCATTATGTTGCGTTTTAAAAGGAGGGCACGTACTTGTTGGACCAAATCCAGTATTCACAGAACAATTAGAGGACTGGTATCTTACGGAGGTGCTTTGTTCTTCAGTTTTTGCTGGTACTGAAAAAATATTTGCTTGATTTATACTAGCGTCTTCGTCTTCTCCTTTAAATGAACTAGGTCCATCTGACTGACTACTAAACTGTTTCTCTGCTGAAGGGATGTGGTTTTCCATCCCATTGCCCCTTGTCTCTACTTGATTTTGCTCGGCTGACGTGCTTGAACGCCCTTCACTAGAAGACACCGAACACTGGTATTTTTGTCCTGAGGAGCCCTCTAGATCAGGAAATGTTGCATGGCAAGCCTTTATCAAGTCCTCCATGCCAAGTTTCTCCGCTACTTCATAAATAACGCCGACATTGATGAGATCAGTGAAGAGCTCAGAAGTATAGATGAAGCTCAGGACTTTCTCAAAATTAGCTGCATTGATAAAGTCCACCACATAGGTTCGAGCTGAATCCAAGTCAGTGCTTGAGAACAATTTTTGAAAATAAGAAGCTGCAGAGCCAAGTACTGCTTTATGAGCTGCAAAAGTCCGATTTCCCACAACAATATTAACATCACAAAGTATACCTGACAAACGGGACTTGTTCAGCTCACGCAGCAGATTGCTGGGGTGGTCACTGCTGTTTAGTTTGATTCGCATACCCATCTTTATATCCTAGTGGCAAGGAATATGCCCTGTGCAATGCCTTCAAACCTGGCACTTTAATCTGGTTACTGCTTCCAGTTAAACAGAGGCACCTCATCCCCAGTGAGGAAGGACCTAGAAAACAAAATATTAGTTAGAACCTATGAATATCAATTTTAAACATTTTTAAATACTGAATTTAAATGGGTTCAGTCATACTTTTAACAATTCTAAAACTCCTACATAAAATATGATGCTAGAGTATGGGCACTCACTTTACGGTACAGTAACCAATGTGTTTTTTCACTTCAGTCAATGGTGTCATCTCAAAGGATAGAGTCCAATTGTCTACTCCTTTAGATCTCAAACTATCCAGGGATACAGCTAATTTACCTTGTGCAGAACAATTCAAAACGACAAAGCCAGTCAGGGTGCTCTACAATACGTTTCTTTTGTGTTTGTATCTCCAAGAAATCTCTACATGTGAACACTTGTAACAAACAGTAGCTTTCAAAGTTCTGTTAAAAATAAATAAGAATTTACTTACCGATAATTCTATTTCTCGTAGTCCGTAGTGGATGCTGGGGACTCCGTAAGGACCATGGGGATTAGCGGCTCCGCAGGAGACTGGGCACATCTAAAGAAAGCTTTAGGACTAGCTGGTGTGCACTGGCTCCTCCCCCTATGACCCTCCTCCAAGCATCAGTTAGGATACTGTGCCCGGACGAGCGTACACAATAAGGAAGGATCTTGAATCCCGGGTAAGACTCATACCAGCCACACCAATCACACCGTATAACTTGTGATCTGAACCCAGTTAACAGCATGATAACAGAGGAGCCTCTAGAAAAGATGGCTCACTACAGCAATAACCCGATCTTTTTGGTAACAATAACTATGTACCAGTATTGCAGACAATCCGCACTTGGGATGGGCGCCCAGCATCCACTACGGACTACGAGAAATAGAATTATCGGTAAGTAAATTCTTATTTTCTCTAACGTCCTAAGTGGATGCTGGGGACTCCGTAGGGACCATGGGGATTATACCAAAGCTCCCAAACGGGCGGGAGAGTGCGGATGACTCTGCAGCACCAATTGAGAGAAACTCCAGGTCCTCCTCAGCCAGGGTATCAATTTTGTAGAATTTTACAAACGTATTTGCTCCTGACCAAGTAGCTGCTCGGCAAAGTTGTAAAGCCGAGACCCCTCGGGCAACCGCCCAAGATGAGCCCACCTTCCTTGTGGAGTGGGCATTTACAGATTTTTTGGCTGTGGCAGGCCTGCCACAGAATGTGCAAGCTGAATTGTACTACAAATCCAACGAGCAATAGTCTGCTTAGAAGCAGGAGCACCCAGCTTGTTGGGTGCATACAGGATAAACAGCGAGTCAGTTTTCCTGACTCCAGCCGTCCTGGATATTTTCAGGGCCCTGACAACATCTAGCAACTTGGAGTCCTCCAAGTCCCTAGTAGCCGCAGGCACCACAATAGGTTGGTTCAGGTGAAACGCTGAAACCACCTTAGGGAGAAACTGAGGACGAGTCCTCAATTCCCCCTGTCCGAATGGAAAATCAGATAAGGGCTTTTACAGGATAAAGCCGCCAATTCTGACACGCACCTGGCCCCGGCCAGGGCCAACAGCATGACCACTTTCCATGTGAGATATTTTAACTCCACAGATTTAAGTGGTTCAACCCAATTGGACTTTTGGAAACCAAAACCTACATTGAGATCCCAAAGTGCCACTGGAGGCACAAAAGGAGGCTGTATATGCAGTACCCCTTTTACAAACGTCTGAACTTCAGGGACTGAAGCTAGTTCTTTTTGGAAGAAAATTGACAGGGCCGAAATTTGAACCTTAATGGACCCCAATTTCAGGCCCATAGACACTCCTGTTTGCAGGAAATGTAGGAATCGACCCAGTTGAATTTCCTCCGTCGGGCCTTACTGGCCTCGCACCACGCAACATATTTTCGCCAAATGCGGTGATAATGTTTTGCGGTTACATCCTTCCTGGCTTTGATCAGGATAGGGATGACTTCATCCGGAATGCCTTTTTTCCTTCAGGATCCGGAGTTCAACCTCCATGCCGTCAAACGCAGCCGCGGTAAGTCTTGGAACAGACAGGGTCCATGCTGGAGCAGGTCCCTTCTTAGAGGTAGAGGCCACGGATCCTCCGTGAGCATCTCTTGAAGTTCCGGTTACCAATTCCTTCTTGGCCAATCCGGAGCCACGAATATAGTGCTTACTCCTCTCCATCTTATCAATCTCAGTACCTTGGGTATGAGAGGCAGAGGAGGAAACACATACACTGACTGGTACACCCACGGTGTTACCAGAGCGTCTACAGCTATTGCCTGAGGGTCCCTTGACCTGGCGCAATACCTGTCGAGTTTTTCCCAACGGTTTATAATCATGTGGAAGACTTCTGGGTGAAGTCCCCACTCTCCCGGGTGGAGGTCGTGTTGAGGAAGTCTGCTTCCCAGTTGTCCACTCCCGGAATGAATACTGCTGACAGTGCTATCACATGGTTTTCCGCCCAGCGAAAAATCCTTGCAGCTTCTACCATTGCCCTCCTGCTTCTTGTGCCACCCTTGTTTGTTTACGTGGGTGACTGCCGTGATGTTGTCCGACTGGATCAACACCGGCTGACCTTGAAGCAGAGGTCTTGCTAAGCTTAGAGCATTGTAAATGGCCCTTAGCTTTAGGATATTTATGTGAAGTGACGTCTCCAGGCTAGACTACAAGCCCTGGATATTCCTTCCCTGTGTGACTGCTCCCCAGCCTCGCAGGCTGGCATCCGTGGTCACCAGGACCCAGTCCTGAATGCCGAATCTGCGGCCCTCTAGAAGATGAGCACTCTGCAACCACCACAGGAGGGACACCCTTGTCCTTGGTGACAGGGTTATCCGCTGATGCATCTGAAGATGCGACCCGGACCATTTGTCCAGCAGGTCCCACTGGAAAGTTCTTGCGTGGAATCTGCCGAATGGGATTGCTTCGTAGGAACCCACCATTATACCCAGAACCCTTGTGCATTGATGCACTGAGATTTGGCTCGGTTTTAGGAGGTTCCTGACTATCTCGGATAACTCCCTGGCTTTCTCCTCCGGGAGAAACACCTTTTTCTGGACTGTGTCCAGGATCATCCCTAGGAACAGAAGACAAGTCATCGGAACCAGCTGCGATTTTGGAATATTGAGAATCCAATCGTGCTGCCGCAACACTACCTGAGATAGTGCTACACCGACCTCCAACTGTTCCCTGGATCTTACCATTATCAGGGAATCGTCCAAGTAAGGGATAACTAATATTCCCTTCCTTCGAAAGAATATCATCATTTCGGCCATTACCTTGGTAAAGAACCGGGGTGCCGTGGACCATCCATACGGCAGCATCTGAACTGATAGTGACAGTTCTGTACCATAAACCTGAGGTACCCTTGATGAGAAGGGTACATTTTTTACATGAAGGTAAGCATCCTTGATGTCCCGAGACATCATGTAGTCCCCTTCTTCCAGGTTCGCAATCACTGCTCTGAGTGACTCAATCTTGAATTTGAACCTCTGTATGTTAGTGTTCAAAGATTTTAGATTTATAATCGGTCTCACCAAGCCGTCCGGCTTTGGTACCACAACAGTGTGGAATAATACCCCGTTCCCTGTTGCAGGAGGGGTACCTTGATTATCACCTGCTGGGAATACAGCTTGTGAATGGCTTCCAAAACTATCTCCCTGTCAGAAGGAGACATCGGTAAAGCCGACTTTAGGAAACGGCGAGGGGGAGACGTCTCGAATTCTAATTTGTACCCCTGAGTATCACTTGAAGGATCCAGGGGTCTACTTGCGAGTGAGCCCACTGCGCGCTGAAATTCATTGAGACGGGCCCCCCACCGTGCCTGATTCTGCTTGTAAAGCCCCAGCGTCATACTGAGGGCTTGGCAGAGGCGGGAGAGGGTTTCTGTTCATGGGAACTGGCTGATTTCTGCAGCCTTTTTCCTCTCCCTCTGTCACGGGGCAGAAAAGAGGAACCTTTTGCCCGCTTGTCCACGAAAAGACTGCGCCTGATAATACGGCGTCTTCTCATGATGAGAGGCGACCTGGGGTACAAACGTGGATTTCCCAGCTGTTGCCGTGGCCACCAGGTCTGAAAGACCGACCCCAAATAACTCCTCCCCTTAATAAGGCAATACTTCCAAATGCCGTTTGGAATACGCATCACCTGACCACTGACGTGTCCATAACCCTCTACTGGTAGAAATGGACAACGCACTTAGACTTGATGCCAGTCGGCAAATATTCCGCTGTGCATCACGCATATATAGAAATGCATCTTTAAAATGCTCTATAGGCAATAATATACTGTCCCTATCTAAGGTAACAATATTTTCAGTCAGGGAATCCGACCACGTCAACCCAGCACTGCACATCCAGGCTGAGGCGATTGCTGGTCGCAGTATAACACCAGTATGTGTGTAATACATTTTAGGATATCCTCCTGCTTTCTATCAGCAGGATCCTTAAGGGCGGCCATCTCAGGAGAGGGTAGAGCCCTTGTTCTTACCAGCGTGTGAGCGCTTTATCCACCCTAGGGGGTGTTTCCCAACGCACCCTAACCTCTGGCGGGAAAGGATATAATGCCAATAACATTTTTATCAGTTGTTATCGGGGGAAACCCACGCATCATCACACACTTCATTTAATTTCTCAGATTCAGGAAAACTACAGGTAGCTTTTCCTCACCGAACATAATACCCCTTTTTGGTGGTACTCGTATTATCAGAAATGTGTAAAACATTTTTCATTGCCTCAATCATGTAACGTGTGGCCCTACTGGAAGTCACATTTGTCTCTTCACCGTCGACACTGGAGTCAGTATCCGTGTCGGCGTCTATATCTGCCATCTGAGGTAACGGGCGCTTTAGAGCCCCTGACGGCCTATGAGACTTCTGGACAGGCACAAGCTGAGTAGCCGGCTGTCTCATGTCAACCACTGTCTTTTATACAGAGCTGACACTGTCACGTAATTCTTCCAACAGTTCATCCACTCAGGTGTCGACCCCCTAGGGGGTGACATCACTATTACAGGCAATCTGCTCCGTCTCCACATCATTTTTCTCCTCATACATGTCGACACCAACGTACCGACATACAGCACACACACAGGGAATGCTCTGATAGAGGACAGGACCCCACTAGCCCTTTGGGGAGACAGAGGGAGAGTTTGCCAGCACACACCAGAGCGCTATATATATATATATATATATATACACAGGGATAACCTTATATAAGTGTTTTTCCCCTTATAGCTGCTGTATTGTTTATACTGCGCCTAATTAGTGCCCCCCTCTCTTTATTTAACCCTTTCTGTAGTGTAGTGACTGCAGGGGAGAGACAGGGAGCTTCCCTCCAACGAAGCTGTGAGGGAAAATGGCGCCAGTGTGCTGAGGAGATAGGCTCCGCCCCCTTATCGGCGGCCTTATCTCCCGTTTTTTGTGTATTTTTGGCATGGGTTAAATGCATCCATATAGCCCAGGGGCTATATGTGATGCATCTTTTGCCATTTAAGGTATTTTTATTGCGTCTCAGGGCGCCCCCACCCAGCGCCCTGCACCCTCAGTGACCGGAGTGTGAAGTGTGCTGAGAGCAATGGCGCACAGCTGCGGTGCTGTGCGCTACCTTTTTGAAGACAGGACGTCTTCTGCCGCCGATTTTCCGGATCTCTTCAGGCTTCTGGCTCTGTAAGGGGGCCGGCGGCGCGGCTCTGGGACCCATCCAGGCTGGGCCTGTGATCGTCCCTCTGGAGCTAATGTCCAGTAGCCTAAGAAGCCCAATCCACTCTGCACGCAGGTGAGTTCGCTTCTTCTCCCCTTAGTCCCTCGATGCAGTGAGCCTGTTGCCAGCAGGACTCACTGAAAATAAAAAACCTAAAACTAACTTTTCACTAAGCAGCTCAGGAGAGCCACCTAGTGTGTACCCTTCTCGTTCGGGCACAGAAATCTAACTGAGGCTTGGAGGAGGGTCATAGGGGGAGGAGCCAGTGCACACCAGCTAGTCCTAAAGCTTTCTTTAGATGTGCCCAGTCTCCTGCGGAGCCGCTAATCCCCATGGTCCTTACGGAGTCCCCAGCATCCACTTAGGACGTTAGAGAAATAGGATTTTGGTTACCTACCGGTAAATCCTTTTCTTGTAGTCCGTAGAGGATGCTGGGGTCCACATTAGTACCATGGGGTATAGACGGGTCCACCAGGAGCCATTGGCACTTTAAGAGTTTGAGTGTGGGGGTTGGCTCCTCCCTCTATGCCCCTCCTACCAGACTCAGTCTAGAAACTGTGCCTGAGGAGACGGGCATCTTCGAGAGACAGAATGTAAAATAAGACAGTGCTTCTTACTTTGCAAAAAAACTTTTTTAATATATATATATATATATATATATATATATATATATATATACACACACACACACATACACACACCTTAAAATAATACACATGTATCACAATTAGATACCGGCCACTATCAATTATCTAAAAATTACAAATAACCTTAAAAATCTGCACATTAAGAATATATATAGCACATTTCTGCCAGAAATATGGATCAAATTTCCACACTTGGTTGGCACATGCATGCAGTTAAGCTTAATCACAGTCTCAATGAGGCTCTTAGATTTCTAACTTTCAATGTCCCATGGTAACATGCATAGTTAGATTGGTAAATGGTTAGTAAGTCTGCATGCAAAGTTGTTGCAGAGTGTTAATCAAACAAGCAGTATTGAAGCAAGCTAGTGATCTGTTTTATAATGGATACGTCCATATATTATGGCACCAAAACTAGTTGTTAGTGCAATTGCATGTAATTAATTCTCCAGCTGTTAGTCAAATACTTAGTAGATCATCAGAGTAGCTCCTATGAATGGCAGCACCAGACACCAGGATCCAAAAGTACACCTAGAGTACAACTTAGCTCTGTACCCAATTTGTATACCTCTCCTTAGATTGCTGTACGCACCTCAGCTTCTTATAGATGGTACTTGGTGACTTGATTCCTGTGCATAGCTCTTTTGCACATCTGCTATAAGCTTAAAATAAGCAATCCTTCTACTTTTATCACTCAATATTTATTCAACCCTTTAACTATGTGCACAAATCGCTAATTTGTTTTACTTCACTTATAGTTATACTATCAATACACTGTACCTATGCCATCTAGTGGCTAAAAATGAATATGACACCCTTGACCTGCATTTATCAATTAAAAATATATATATTTGATCAGAATACATATGAGGACCTACTTATCCACCTTCTCTGAACCCATATTTCATATAACTTAAACATACATATATATATATATATATATATATATATATATATATATATATATATATGTACATACACACATACATACACACATATATATATATATATATACACACATATACATACGCACATTAAAAACACATTTTTTAAAAAATATTTTTTATTATTTATTTGATTTTTTTACCAAGATTTACCCCATGATCATTACCCAATATTCACCAGTAGTATATGTTTCATATTCCAATTATTTATATGGTATTAAAACCATTTTCTGACAGTATCTTTCACATTTATCCTATACATCCACACATTCATCAATTCGATTAATATACAGAGGACCATCATGAATTATTTTAAATTTATTTTTTGCTTATAACATATGACTATCGATCCAATGTTCCAGTTATATCACTCATACTTCTAAATTCCATTGAGTTCAACGGTATCGTTTAAACCACTAGGCATCAAAGTATCCATTTTATGTATCCAGTAAGCTTCTCGTCTACATAATCGGTTATACTGATCACCCCCCCTTGTTGCATTCTTAATTTGTTCTACTGCTATCATGATACAGTTGTCAAAAGTAGAATTCTGACAATGTGTTATATGACTGGACAATGGATGTTTTGCCTCTTTTAGTACATTCCTTCTATGTTCCATGTATCCGATATGCAGGGTACGTGTAGTCCTCCCAATATCCCAATATATTGTTTGCCACATTTACATGTAATTAAATATACAATATACATTAAACTGCAGTTAAGAAAATCTTTTATCTGAAATTCTTCCCTAGTATTTCTTACCATTGGGTTTTAGCAATGTAGCCCTATCTATCTGTTCTACTTCTTGCAATGCCCCCTCAAGTAATGCTGGTGGATATCCTTGTTCTAAAAATGATAACATGAGGGTCCTTGCTGGTGTCCTATATGTGGACACAGATGTACAAATTCATCGGATACGGACAAACTGACCCTGGGGATATTTTCTTTCCACTTTCTTTTATGTGAGCTAGTATACTGTAAATAATTATTTTGGTCAAAATTACTCAGCATTACTTGAGGGGGCATTGCAAGAAGTAGAACAGATAGATAGGGCCACATTGCTAAAACCCAATGGTTAGAAAAAGAATGATATGGGGACAGATGAAAAAAGAAATACAATGTTTGTAACACAATATAACAGCTGCACTCACCAGATTCAACAAACCATAAAAATAAATATATGTCGCTTTTGATGCTTGATGAGGTTTTGAAAGCGTAATTAGATCATAGGTGAGATATGATTTTTCGTAAGGCTGATAACCTACGTTCTATATTGGTGCCGAGTCATTTTGAAAGGGGGAAAAAATAAAAATAATAAGAATTTACTTACCGATAATTCTATTTCTCGTAGTCCGTAGTGGATGCTGGGAACTCCGTAAGGACCATGGGGAATAGCGGCTCCGCAGGAGTCTGGGCACAAAAGTAAAGCTTTAGGACTACCTGGTGTGCACTGGCTCCGCCCCCTATGACCCTCCTCCAAGCCTCAGTTAGGATACTGTGCCCGGACGAGCGTACACAATAAGGAAGGATTTTGAATCCCGGGTAAGACTCATACCAGCCACACCAATCACACCGTACAACTTGTGATCTGAACCCAGTTAACAGCATGATAACAGAGGAGCCTCTGGAAAGATGGCTCACAACAACAATAACCCGATTTAGTTAACAATAACTATGTACAAGTATTGCAGACAATCCGCACTTGGGATGGGCGCCCAGCATCCACTACGGACTACGAGAAATAGAATTATCGGTAAGTAAATTCTTATTTTCTCTGACGTCCTAGTGGATGCTGGGAACTCCGTAAGGACCATGGGGATTATACCAAAGCTCCCAAACGGGCGGGAGAGTGCGGATGACTCTGCAGCACCGAATGAGAGAACTCCAGGTCCTCCTCAGCCAGGGTATCAAATTTGTAGAATTTAGCAAATGTGTTTGCCCCTGACCAAGTAGCTGCTCGGCAAAGTTGTAAGGCCGAGACCCCTCGGGCATCCGCCCAAGATGAGCCCACCTTCCTTGTGGGATGGGCTTTTACAGATTTTGGCTGTGGCAGGCCTGCCACAGAATGTGCAAGCTGAATTGTACTACAAATCCAACGAGCAATAGTCTGCTTAGAAGCAGGAGCACCCAGCTTGTTGGGTGCATACAGGATAAACAGCGAGTCAGATTTTCTGACTCGAGCCGTCCTGGAAATATATATTTTCAGGGCCCTGACAACGTCCAGCAACTTGGAGTCCTCCAAGTCCCTAGTAGCCGCAGGCACCACAATAGGCTGGTTCAGGTGAAACGCTGAAACCACCTTAGGGAGAAACTGAGGATGAGTCCTCAATTCCGCCCTGTCCTAATGGAAAATCAGATAAGGGCTTTTACAGGATAAAGCTGCCAATTCTGACACGCGCCTGGCCGAAGCCAGGGCCAACAGCATGACCACTTTCCATGTGAGATATTTTAAATCCACAGATTTAAGTGGTTCAAACCAATGTGATTTGAGGAACCCCAAAACTACATTGAGATCCCAAAGGTGCCACTGGAGGCACAAAAGGAGGCTGTATATGCAGCACCCCCTTGACAAACGTCTGAACTTCAGGAACTGAAGCCAGTTCTTTCTGGAAGAAAATCGACAGGGCCGAAATTTGAACCTTAATGGACCCCAATTTTAGGCCCATAGACACTCCTGTTTGCAGGAAATGCAGGAATCGCCCCAGTTGAAATTCCTCCGTTGGGGCCTTCCTGGCCTCGCACCACGCAACATATTTCCACCAAATACGGTGATAATGCTTTGCGGTCACATCCTTCCTGGCCTTGATCAGGGTAGGGATGACTTCTTCCAGAATGCCTTTTTCCTTCAGGATCCGGCGTTCAACCGCCATGCCGTCAAACGCAGTCGCGGTAAGTCTTGGAACAGACAGGGTCCTTGCTGGAGCAGGTCCCTTCTTAGAGGTAGAGGCCACGGGTCCTCTGTGAGCATCTCTTGAAGTTCCGGGTACCAAGTCCTTCTTGGCCAATCCGGAGCCACGAGTATAGTTCTTACTCCTCTCCGTCTTATAATTCTCAGTACCTTGGGTATGAGAGGCAGAGGAGGGAACACATACACTGACTGGTACACCCACGGTGTTACCAGAGCGTCCACAGCTATTGCCTGAGGGTCCCTTGACCTGGCGCAATACCTGTCCAATTTTTTGTTGAGGCGGGACGCCATCATGTCCACCTTTGGTTTTTCCCAACGGATTACAATCATGTGGAAGACTTCTGGGTGAAGTCCCCACTCTCCCGGGTGGAGGTCGTCCACCCCCGGAATGAACACTGCTGACAGTGCTATCACATGATTTTCCGCCCAGCGAAGAATCCTTGCAGCTTCTGCCATTGCCCTCCTGCTTCTTGTGCCGCCCTGTCTGTTTACGTGGGCGACTGTCGTGATGTTGTCTGACTGGATCAGCACCGGCTGACCTTGAAGCAGAGGTCTTGCTAGGCTTAGAGCATTGTAAATGGCCCTTAACTCCAGGATATTTATGTGAAGTGATGTCTCCAGGCTTGACCACAAGCCCTGGAAATTTCTTCCTTGTGTGACTGCTCCCCAGCCTCGCAGGCTGGCATCCGTGGTCACCAGGACCCAGTCCTGAAAGCCGAATCTGCGGCCCTCTAGAAGATGAGCACTCTGCAACCACCACAGGAGAGACACCCTTGTCTTTGGTGACAGGGTTATCCGCTGATGCATCTGAAGATGCGATCCGGACCATTTGTCCAGCAGGTCCCACTGGAAAGTTCTTGCGTGGAATCTGCCGAATGGGATTGCTTCGTAGGAAGCCACCATTTTTCCCAGGACCCTTGTGCATTGATGCACTGACACTTGGCCTGGTTTTTGGAGGTTTCTGACTAGCTCGGATAACTCCCTGGCTTTCTCCTCCGGGAGAAACACCTTTTTCTGGACTGTGTCCAGGATCATCCCTAGGAATAGAAGACGTGTCGTCGGGATCAGCTGCGATTTTGGAATATTGAGAATCCAACCGTGCTGCCGCAACACTACTTGAGATAGTGCTTCCCCGACTACCAACTGTTCCCTGGATCTTGCCCTTATCAGGAGATCGTCCAAGTAAGGGATAATTAAAACTCCCTTCCTTCGAAGGAGTATCATCATTTCGGCCATTACTTTGGTAAAGACCCGGGGTGCCGTGGACAATCCAAACGGCAGCGTCTGAAACTGATAGTGACAGTTCTGAGTGACTCCATCTTGAATCTGAACCTCTGTATGTAAGTGTTCAAGGATTTCAGATTTAAAATAGGTCTCACCGAGCCGTCCGGCTTCGGTACCACAAACAGCGTGGAATACCCCTTTCCCTGTTGCAGGAGGGGTACCTTGATTATCACCTGCTGGGAATACAGCTTGTGAATGGCTTCCAATACCGCCTCCCTGTCGGAGGGAGACGTCGGTAAAGCAGACTTTAGGAAACGGCGAGGGGGAAACGTCTCGAATTCCAAATTTGTACCCCTGAGATACCACCTGAAGGATCCAGGGGTCCACTTGTGAGTGAGCCCACTGCGCGCTGAAATTCTTGAGACGGGCCCCCACCGTGCCCGAGTCCGCTTGTAAAGCCCCAGTGTCATGCTGAGGACTTGGCAGAAGCGGGAGAGGGCTTCTGTTCCTGGGAACTGGCTGTTTGCTGCAGCCTTTTTCCTCTCCCTCTGCCACGGGGCAGAAATGAGGAGCCTTTTGCCCTTCTGGGGCCGAAAGGACTGCGCCTGATAATACGGCGTCTTCTTATGTTGAGAGGCTACCTGGGGTAAAAATGTGAATTTCCCAGCAGTTGCCGTGGCCACCAGGTCTGATAGACCTACCCCAAATAACTCCTCCCCTTTATAAGGCAATACTTCCATATGCCTTTTGGAATCCGCATCACCTGACCACTGCCGCGTCCATAACCCTCTTCTGGCAGAGATGGACAGCGCACTTACTCTTGATGCCAGTCGGCAAATATCCCTCTGTGCATCACGCATATATAAAAATGCATCTTTTAAATGCTCTATAGTCAGTAATATACTGTCCCTATCTAGGGTATCAATATTCTCAGTCAGGAAATCCGACCAAGCCACCCCAGCACTGCACATCCAGACTGAGGCGATTGCTGGTCGCAGTATAACACCCGTGTGAGTGTATATACATTTTAGGATATTCTCCTGCTTTCTGTCAGCAGGTTCCTTAAGGGCGGCCGTATCAGGAGACGGCAGTGCCACCTGTTTAGACAAGCGTGTGAGCGCTTTATCCACCTTAGGGGGTGTTTCCCAACGTGCCCTATCCTCTGGCGGGAAGGGGTATGATGCCAATAACCTTTTAGGAATTATCAGTTTTTTTATCGGGGGAAACCCACGCTTCATCACACACTTCATTTAATTCCTCAGATGCAGGAAAAACTACAGGCAGTTTTTTCTCACCAATCATAATACCCTTTTTCGTGGTACTTGTATTATCAGAAATATGTAAAACATTTTTCATTGCCTCAATCATGTAACGTGTGGCCCTACTGGAAGTCACATTCGTCTCTTCATCGTCGACACTGAAGTCAGTATCCGTGTCGGCGTCTGTATCTGCCATCTGAGGTAACGGGCGTTTTAGAGCCCCTGATGGCCTTTGAGACGCCTGGACAGGCACAAGCTGAGTAGCCGGCCGTCTCATGTCATCAACCGTTATTTGTAAAGAGCTGACACTGTCACGTAATTCCTTCCATAAGCCCATCCACTCAGGTGTCGACTCCCTAGGGGGTGACATCTCTATTACAGGTAATTGCTCCACATCATTTTCCTCCTCATACATGTCGACACAATCGCACCGACACACTGCACACACACAGGGAATGCTCTGATAGAGGACAGGACCCCACTAGCCCTTTGGGGAGACAGAGGGAGAGTATGCCAGCACACACCAGAGCGCTATATATATACTGGGATAACCCTATAAAAAGTGTTTTTCCCTTATAGCTGCTGTTTTTATTATTACTGCGCCAAATTAGTGCCCCCCCCCCCCCCCCCCCCTCTTGTTTCTGTAGTGCAGGACTGCAGGGGAGAGTCAGGGAGACGTCCTTCCAGCGGAGCTGTGAGGGAAAATGGCGCCTGTGTGCTGAGGAGATAGGCTCCGCCCCCTTCTCGGCGGACTTTTCTCCCGCGTTTTGCTGTATTCTGGCAGGGGTTAAAATACATCCATATAGCCCTGGGGGTTATATGTGGTGTATTTTCGCAAGCCAAGGTGTTTTTATTGCTGCTCAGGGCGCCCCCCCCTAGCGCCCTGCACCCTCAGTGACCGGAGTGTGAAGTGTGCCTGAGGAGCAATGGCGCACAGCTGCAGTGCTGTGCGCTACCTTGTTGAAGACTGATGTCTTCTGCCGCCGATTTTCCGGACCTCTTCTTGCTTCTGGCTCTGTAAGGGGGCCGGCGGCGCGGCTCTGGGACCGGACTCCGAGGCTGGGCCTGTGTTCGGTCCCTCTGGAGCTAATGGTGTCCAGTAGCCTAAGAAGCCCAAGCTGGCTGCAAGCAGGCAGGTTCGCTTCTTCTCCCCTTAGTCCCTCGATGCAGTGAGCCTGTTGCCAGCAGGTCTCACTGAAAATAAGAAACCTAAAACTAACTTTTTCTAAGAAGCTCAGGAGAGCCCCCTAGATTGCACCCTGCTCGGTCGGGCACAAAAATCTAACTGAGGCTTGGAGGAGGGTCATAGGGGGAGGAGCCAGTGCACACCAGGTAGTCCTAAAGCTTTACTTTTGTGCCCAGACTCCTGCGGAGCCGCTATTCCCCATGGTCCTTACGGAGTTCCCAGCATCCACTAGGACGTCAGAGAAAAATCTATAACTGAGGGCATGTGGTTACCTGTGAAACCACCGGGTTTTCACAAATTTGGGAAATCAAACTGTTTGTCATATAAAAATACACCAAGAAAAAGTTTGACATATGTTTCATCCAATACTGAGGAAGAATTTCAGATAAAAGATTTTCTTAACTGCAGTTCAATGTATAATGTATAATATATATATATATATATATATATATATATATTTATTTTGAATAAAATAAAATATAATGGTTCAAGTTATATGGAATATGGGTTCTGAGAAGGTGGATAAGTAGGTCCACATATGTATTCTGAACAAATATACAGGTATATATTTTTTAATAATTGATAAATGCAGGTCAAGGGTGTCATTCACTTTTAACCACTAGATGGCATAGGTTCAATGTATTGATAGTATAAATATAAGTGAAGTAAAACAAATTAGCGATTTGTGCACATAAAGGGTTGAATAAATATTGAGTGATAAAAGTAGAAGGATCGCTTATTTATAAGCTTTATAGCAGATGTTAAATATATAAAATGAAAATGAGGCTTGGAATAGGAAGAACGCAACCTGTTTGTGGAGATAGCATTACTGAAAATGAGGCTTGAACCGCGGGCGCTACGGCGCATGCGCGAACCGGGAACTCCTGTATTTAAAATCTGGACTATGGAGGAAAGTTATATACACACACTGAGGATGCCGCTGAAACGCGTTTGTGAGACTCACCTGTTGGAGATTGTAGCTTCCTGCTACATTTTGGAGTGCTGGAGAACCGGCTGCTGCAATACTGAGGAGAAGCACCTTTAAAGTGCAAAAGAGCGCTGCACAGGAATCAAGTCACCAAGTACCATCTATAAGAAGCTGACGCGCATACAGCAATCTAAGGAGAGGTATACAAATTGGGTTAGTTGTACTCTAGGTGTACTTTTGGATTCTGGTATCTGGTGCTGCCATTCATAGGAGCTACTCAGATGATCTACTGAGTATTTGACTAACAGCTGGAGAATTAATTACATGCAATTGCACTAACAACTAGTTTGGGTGCCATAATATATGGACGTATCCATTATAAAACAGATCACTAGCTTGCTTCAATACTGCTTGTTTGATTAACACTCTGCAACGACTTTGCATGCGGACTTACTAACCACTTACCAATCTAACTATGCATGTTACCATGGGACATTGAAAGTTAGAAATCTAAGAGCCTCATTGAGACTGTGATTAAGCTTAACTGCATGCATGTGCTAATTAAGTGTGGAAATTTGATTAAACCATATTTCTGGTAGAAATGCGCTATATATATTCTTAATGTGCAGATTTTTAAGGTTATTTGTAATATTTAGAAAAATTGATACTGGCCGGTATCTAATTGTGATACATGTGTATTATTTTATGGTATATATAAAAGTAAAAAAGTTTTTTTGCAAAGCAAGAAGCGCTGTCTTATTTCACATTCTTTTTGTGGTCAGTTTGCTGTAATTGGGATCAGTTCCCCGAGATCAGCTGCTCTTACTTTGAGGGTGACAGCGCCGGGTATATATATTTCTATACATCTTCGAGAGAAAGCCCACACATACAAGGCACATCAAGCTAACTTAGCTTGAGAACTCAGCAACCGCTGAAACAGTACTTACCAATTAACAGTGCCGTACTTAATTAAAACAAAGTTGTACTGAACCATATAACAATTGCAGGAAAATGAAGCGCTGGGCGGGCGCCCAGCATCCTCTACGGACTACGAGAAAAGGATTTACCAGTAGGTAACCAAAATCCAATTTTCTCTTACATCCTAGAGGATGCTGGGGTCCACATTAGTACCATGGGGATGTAACAAAGCTCCCAGAAGGGAGGGAGAGCGCGGCAGGCTCCTGCAGAACTCTTTGACTGAAGTTCAGATCATCAGAGGCCAAAGTATCGAACTTGCAGATCTTTGCAAACGTGTTCGACCCAGACCAGGTTGCAGCTCGGCAAAGTTGTAACGTCGAGACTCCCCGGGCAGCTGCCCAGGAAGACCCCACCTAACGAGTAGAGTGGGCCTTGACAGACGTAGGACACGACAAGCCTGCCATAGAATACGCATGCTGGATAGGGAACCTAATCCAGCGAGAGATCGTCTGCTTAGAAGCAGGACACCCAAATTTCTTGGGATCATACAGGACAAACAGAATCCGATTTCCTGTGACGAGCAGTCCTCTTCATGTATATTTTCAGAGCCCTTACAACATCCAAGGACTTTGATGTGATTGAGGAGTCAGTAGCCACTGGCACCACAATAAATTGGTTGATATGAAATGCCGACACAACCTTCGGAAGAAACTGCTGACGTGTTCGGAGCTCAGCTCTATCTTCGTGAAAGATCAAGTATGGGCTTTTACAGGACAAAGCCCCCAGCTCCGACACACGTCTAGCAGAAGCTAAAGCCAACAAAGTGACAGCCTTCCACGTAAGAAATTTGACCTCGACCTCCTGTAAAGGCTCAAACCAGTCAGATTGGAGAAACTGCAACACCATGTTAAGATCCCATGGCGCTGTAGGCGGTACAAAGGGAGGATGGATGTGCAGAACTCACTTCAAAAAGGTCTGAACCTCAGGGGGGGCATCCAATTTTTTTCTGGAAGAAAATGGATAGGGACAAAATCTGGACCTTCACAGATCCCAACTTCAGGCCCATATCCACACCAGCTTGTAGGAAGAGGAGAAACCGTCCCAGTTGAAACTCCACGGCAGTAAATTTCTTGGACTCACACCAAGATACATATTTTTTCCAAATTCGATGGTAATGTTTAGACGTTACTCCTTTCTTAGCCTGTATCAGGATAGGAATAACCTTGTTCGGAATGCCCTTCTGAGCTAGTATCAGGCGTTAAACCTCCATGCCGTCAAAAGTAGCCACGGTAAGTCTTGATAGGCGAACGGCCCCTGCTGCAGCAGGTCCTCCCGAAGAGGAAGAGGCCTCGGCTCTTCTTGCAGTACATCCAGAAGATCCGCGTACCAAGCCCTTCTTGGCCAGTCTGGAGCAATGAGGATCTCTTGAACCCTTGTTCTCCTTATGAGCTTTAGAACTCTTGGGATGAGTGGAAGTGGAGGAAAACACATACACTAACTGGAACACACACGGAGTCACTAGGGCGTCCACCGCCAGTGTTTACGGGTCCCTCGACCTGGAACAATACCGAGACGAGAGGCCATCACGTCGATCTGGGGCACACACCAAAAATCTGTTACCTCCTTGAACACCTCCGGATGGAGACCCCACCCCCCTGGAAGGAGATCGTGTCTACTGAGGAAGTCTGCTTCCCAGTTGTCTACTCCCGGAATGAAGATTACTGACAGCGCCAATGCGTGCTTTTCTGCCCAGAGGATGATTCTTGTTACCTCTGACATTGCAGTTCTGCTCTTCATTCCGCCATGTAAGCCACTGTGGTCACATTGTCCGACTGCACTTGAATGGCCCGATTTCTCAGAAGATAGTACACTTGGAAAATACAGTTGTAGACAGCTCTTAGTTCCAGAATGTTTATCGGCAGGCCGGCTTCCAGACTTGACCACCTTCCTTGGAAGGTTATCCCTTGAGTGACTGCGCCCCAGCCCCGGAAATTGCATCCGTGGTTAGAAAGATCCAGTCCTGAATCCCGAACCTGCGGCCCTCCAGAAGGTGGGATAATTGTAGCCACCAAAGAAGTGAAATCCTGGCCTTTGGCGACAGACGAATTCTCTGGTGCATGTATAGATGGGATCCCGACCACTTGTCCTGGAGATCTAGTTGGAAGGACCGAACGTGAAACCTCCAGTATTGTAGAGCCTCGTAAGAGGCCACCATCTTCCCCAGAAGGCGAATGCACTGATGAACTGACACCCGGGCTGGCTTCAGAACACCCCAGACCATCGTTTGAATCACTAACGCCTTTTCCTCTGGGAGAAACACCCACTGCACCTCCGTGTCGAGGATCATTTCCAGAAAGGCCAACCTCCTGGTTGGTTCCAAATGTGATTTTGGAAGATTCAGGATCCAAC
This sequence comes from Pseudophryne corroboree, assembly GCF_028390025.1. Classification (NCBI taxonomy): domain Eukaryota; kingdom Metazoa; phylum Chordata; class Amphibia; order Anura; family Myobatrachidae; genus Pseudophryne; species Pseudophryne corroboree. Next base: position 232,388,858 of record NC_086445.1, on the reverse strand, counting down.
CATGTTCCCTGAGAAGCTGGGTCGTAAGTGCTATGGACCGTAACAGCTTCTCCTTGGACGATGCCTTTATCAGCAGATCGTTCAGATATGGAATTATGTTCACCCCCTGTCTGCGGAGGAGAATAATCATTTCCGCCATCACCTTGGTGAATACCCTCGGCGCTGTGGAGAAGCCGAATGGGAGGGCCTGGAACTGAAAATGACAGTCCAGCAGTGCGAATAGAAGATAAGCTTGATGCGGCAGCCAAATCGGAATGTGGAGGTACGCATCCTTGATATCCAGGGATACTAGGAATTCCCGGGTGGTCTTCAGTATGCCGAATGTCGGGATCCCGGCGCACAGTATACCGGCGCCGGGATCCCGACACCCGGCATACAGACAGCTACTCTCCCTCGTGGGGGTCCACGACCTCCCTGGAGGGAGAATAAAATAGCGTGGCGCGCTACGAGAGCCCGCGAGGGGCTACTTTGCGCTTGTCACACTGTCGGTATGCCGGTGGTCGGGCTCCCGGCGCCGGTATGCTGGTCGCCGGGAGCAAGGCCGCCGGCATACCATACTACACCCGGAATTCCCCCTCCTCCAGACCTGATATCACTGCCCTTGGACTCCATTTTGAACTTGAACTCCCTCAGAGAGGGGTTTAGTGATCTTAAGTTCAGAATGGGCCTGACCGAACCATCCGGCTTCGGTACCATGAAAAGGTTTGAATGGTAACCTTTGCTTTGCATATGAGGTGGTACTGGCACAATGACCTGTGCCTCCACCAACTTCTGGACGGCTTCTTGCAGGCCAGTCCTGTCTGTCAGCAGAGCTGCCAAATCTGATCTGAAAATTGGTGAGGAGGGAGATTTTTAAATTCCAGCCTGTACCCCTGGGACACAATATCTTGCACCCAGGGGTCCAGGCCGGAGGACATCCAGACATGACTGAAATGACTGAGTCTCGATCCCACCGGCCCCACCTCCGGGGCGTGCAGTCCACCATCATGCAGTGTACCTGAAGCAGGTTTCTGTTCCTGGGAACCTGCAGCCGCAGATTTCTTGAACTTGGGCCGACCTCCCCGAAAGAAGGTGTTGGATGGCTTGGTCTTTCTGGGCTTGGAAGACTGAAAGGGTTGTGATGTAACTGAAGAAAAGGGTTTCTTCTGAGCAGGTGTAGCTGAGGGAAGAAAGGGTGACTTACCAGCCGTAGCCGTGGAGATCCACACATCTAACGCTTCCCCAAAGAGAGCCTGACCTGTGTAGGGTAAGGTCTCCACACTTCTTCTGGATTCCGTGTCGGCAGACCACTGGCGCAACCATAGTCCTCGACGAGCTGATACTGACATGGAGAAAATTCCAGCAGCCATGGAAACCAGGTCTTTCATGGATTCTACCAGAAATCCTGCCAAATCCTGAATGTTACGTAAAAACAATTCAACATCACATTTCTACATAGTATCCAAGTCCTCAAGTAACGTGCCTGACCACTTTACTATAGCTTTGGCAATCAAAGCACTGGCAATAGTGGGACGTAGGATCGCCCAGAAGACGTGTACATGGATTTGAGCGTATTATCAATTTTACGATCAGCCGGCTCTATCAAGGCGGTAGATCCTGGAACAGGTAAAACCACCTTTTTTGAGAGTCTGGATACTGACGCGTCAACAATAGGCGGGTTTTCCCATTTTTCCTATCCTCTACCAGAACCCATTTAGGTATCTGGAATTTTTTATCCGGGTTTTCCCAAGCCTTTTCAAATATAGCTTTTAATTCCTTTGACGCAGGGAAGGTTAGCGAGGCTTTCTTATTTTCAGTGAAGTAAGCCTCCTCAACCTGCTCGGGTGTTGTATCAGCAATATTCAACACATCCCTAATAGCCTCTATCATCAACTGCACCCCTTTTGCAAAAGATGCTGCCCCCCGCAACACATTCCCGTCTGCAGTATCAGAATCGGTATCATCCTGCATGATCTGTGCCAGAGCACGTTTATGTGAATATACAGCGGGGAGCCCTGATGTACCAGAACTGGGCCAGACTGCCAGGGGAGTACAGACAGAGCCCCCCCCCCCCCCCCCCCCCCAAGAATGGCAAGAGAGACACAGACATTGGAGCCAACCCACACACAGCACTTTTAATATAAAGGGAGAGCCCCTATCAGCGCCGATTGTGCACCTTAATAGGTTACACAGTCATTTTGTAGCCTCCTCCCCCCATTCTACAACCCCCTGGTACCGTGAGAGATAGCTGGAGTTGCTGTGGAGAGACTTGCTCTTCACTGACAGCATTGTGCAGGCAGGAAATGGCGCTGAACGCTGCTGGGTCTGCTGAGAAGCTCCGCCCCAAAAAATGGCGCTGTCTTCCCGCTCTTCATAGGATTATACTGGCCTGAGGATTTATGCTGGCTGAGATCCCGGGACCCCGACAGGTTGTGTGACCAGTGTAGGCGCTGGCTCAGGGCACCCCTCACAGCGCCACACTATGTACCGCTGAGCCTCCGGAGCGCAGTTAATACTGCGCTCCTACCCTGATGCCGTCATCTTCACACCGGCCCCCGCTTTCTAGGGGGGTCGGTGACTCACTCGCCACCGATCTTCAGCTCTGTAATGGGATGGCGGCATGCTGCTGGGGTGAGCGAACCCCTGTGGCGGGGAACGATCTATCCCCTCTGGAGCTCAGTGTCCAGAGCCCACAGGGTAGACACTACTCCCCTCCTTAGTCCCATGAAGCAGGGAGGCTGTTGCCAGCAGCCTCCCTGTAAAATAATAAACTCTAAAAATAAACTTTACTAGAGAAACTCTGGAGAGCTCCCCTAGCAGTGACCGGCTCCTCCAGGCACATTTTCTAAACTGAGTCTGGTAGGAGGGGCAGAGGGAGGAGCCAGCCCACACACTCAAACTGTGCCAATGGCTCCTGGTGTGCCTATTTATAGCCCATGGTACTAATGTGGACCCCAGCATCCTCTAGGAAGTAAGAGAACATTTATTGGGAATGGTAGGCAATACTGAAGCCTTCTACAGAATAACTTAACATACTGGCTGACCGAATCATCATGGGTCTCAAAGAAGGATCTGGAGGGGGAAACCTGGCTGAGTGGGAATTTTGCTGTTTGGGTGATAAGCTGGGATGAAAGTGTCTGGTATTTTGTACAACAGTTTTTGGTTGAGTAATATGATATCAGGTGTAAGTGATATTTGGCTGAGGTATAGGACATAAGGATAAGAAGAAAACAGTGCAAAATTCTACAACATAACTTATTGTACTTTACATTCCAAACAGGAAGAACAACCTTCATGAATATTTTAAAATGGCAGATGTTACGCAAACTTTCTGTACATTTTTTTTTTTGTTTTTTTTACTTTTAGGAAGTAAAATAAGTGTTTTGAGCAATGAATATGTTTAAATTTAAATAAAGTGTAGCCTAATGAAAAGCCTTAATTTAAAATGCATAGATTGCAGCCTTTAAAGAGTTATGACTTAAATACAAACTGTATTTTGAAATGAAAAACAGATGTTACTCACCAGTGTATCTAAAACATGCATTGTATAGGTAAATAACTTCTCAGTATTTTTCCCTTTGGCACATTAAAAATAAGATTTTACTTACCGATAAATCTATTTCTCGTAGTCCGTAGTGGATGCTGGGACTCCGTCAGGACCATGGGGATTAGCGGCTCCGCAGGAGACAGGGCACAAAAATAAAAGCTTTAGGACTAGGTGGTGTGCACTGGCTCCTCCCCCTATGACCCTCCTCCAAGCCTCAGTTAGGATACTGTGCCCGGACGAGCGTACACAATAAGGAAGGATTTTGAATCCCGGGTAAGACTCATACCAGCCACACCAATCACACCGTACAACCTGTGATCTGAACCCAGTTAACAGTATGACAAACGTAGGAGCCTCTGAACAGACGGCTCACAACAATAACAACCCGATTTTTTTGTAACAATAACTATGTACAAGTATTGCAGACAATCCGCACTTGGGATGGGCGCCCAGCATCCACTACGGACTACGAGAAATAGATTTATCGGTAAGTAAAATCTTATTTTCTCTGACGTCCTAGTGGATGCTGGGACTCCGTCAGGACCATGGGGATTATACCAAAGCTCCCAAACGGGCGGGAGAGTGCGGATGACTCTGCAGCACCGAATGAGAGAACTCCAGGTCCTCTTTAGCCAGGGTATCAAATTTGTAGAATTTTACAAACGTGTTCTCCCCCGACCACGTAGCAGCTCGGCAGAGTTGTAATGCCGAGACCCCTCGGGCAGCCGCCCAAGATGAGCCCACCTTCCTTGTGGAAAGGGCCTTGATAGATTTAGGCTGTGGCAGGCCTGCCACAGAATGTGCAAGTTGAATTGTGCTACAAATCCAACGAGCAATCGTCTGCTTAGAAGCAGGAGCACCCAGCTTGTTGGGTGCATACAGTATAAACAGCGAGTCAGATTTTCTGACTCCAGCCGTCCTTGAAATATATATTTTCAATGCCCTGACAACGTCCAGCAACTTGGAATCCTCCAAATCGCTAGTAGCCGCAGGCACCACAATAGGCTGGTTAAGGTGAAACGCTGAAACCACCTTAGGCAGAAACTGAGGACGCGTCCGCAGTTCTGCCCTGTCCGAATGGAAAATCAGATATGGGCTTTTATACGATAAAGCCGCCAATTCTGACACTCTCCTGGCTGAAGCCAGTGCCAGTAGCATGGTTACTTTCCATGTAAGATATTTCAAATCCACCGATTTGAGTGGCTCAAACCAATGGGATTTGAGAAAATCCAAAACTACATTAAGATCCCACGGAGCCACTGGGGCCACAACCGGGGGCTGTATATGTAGTACTCCTTTTACAAAAGTCTGGACTTCAGGAACTGAAGCCAATTCATTCTGGAAGAAAATCGACAGGGCCGAAATTTGAACCTTAATGGACCCTAATTTGAGGCCCATAGACAATCCTGTTTGCAGGAAATGTAGGAATCGACCCAGTTGAAATTCCTCCGTCGGGGCCTTCCTGGTCTCACACCACGCAACATATTTTCTCCAAATGCGGTGATAATGTTGTGCAGTCACCTCCTTCCTGGCTTTTACCAGGGTAGGGATGACCTCTTCCGGAATGCCTTTTTCCCTTAGAATTCGGCGTTCAACCGCCATGCCGTCAAACGCAGCCGCGGTAAGTCTTGGAATAGACACGGTCCCTGCTGAAGCAGGTCCCGTCTTAGAGGTAGAGGCCACGGATCTTCCGTGAGCATCTCCTGAAGTTCCGGGTACCAAGTTCTTCTTGGCCAATCCGGAGCCACGAGTATCGTTCTTACTCCCCTTTGCCGTATAATTCTCAGTACTTTTGGTATGAGAGGCAGAGGAGGAAACACATACACTGACTGGAACACCCACGGTGTTACCAGAGCGTCCACAGCTATTGCCTGAGGGTCTCTTGACCTGGCGCAATACCTGTCCAGTTTTTTGTTGAGGCGGGACGCCATCATATCCACCTTTGGTTTTTTCCAACGGTTCACAATCATGTGGAAGACTTCTGGATGAAGTCCCCACTCTCCCGGGTGTAGATCGTGTCTGCTGAGGAAGTCCACTTCCCAGTTGTCCACTCCCGGAATGAACACTGCTGACAGTGCTATCACATGATCTTCCGCCCAGCGAAGAATCCTTGCAGCTTCTGCCATTGCCCTCCTGCTTCTTGTGCCGCCCTGTCTGTTTACGTGGGCGACTGCCGTGATGTTGTCCGACTGGATCAACACCGGCTGACCCTGAAGCAGGGGTTTTGCCAGGCTTAGAGCATTGTAAATCGCTCTTAGCTCCAGTATATTTATGTGAAGAGACATCTCCAGGCTTGACCACACTCCCTGGAAGTTTCTTCCCTGTGTGACCGCTCCCCAGCCTCTCAGACTGGCATCCGTGGTCACCAGGACCCAGTCCTGTATGCCGAATCTGCGGCCCTCTAACAGATGAGCACTCTGCAACCACTACTTGGGTTAGTGCTACTACGTCCTCCAGCTGTTCTCTGGACCTTGCCCTTATCAGGAGATCGTCCAAGTAAGGGATAATTAATACGCCTTTTCCTTGCAGAAGAAACATCATTTCGGCCATTACCTTGGTAAAGACCCGAGGTGCCGTGGACAATCCAAACGGCAGCGTCTGAAACTGATAATGACAGTTTTGCACCACGAACCTGAGGTACCCTTGATGTGAAGGGCAAATTGGGACATGCAGGTAAGCATCCTTGATGTCCAGGGACACCATAAAGTCCCCTTCTTCCAGATTCGCTATCACTGCTCTGAGTGACTCCATCTTGAACTTGAATTTTTGTATGTACAGGTTCAAAGATTTCAGATTTAGAATAGGTCTTACCGAGCCGTCCGGCTTCGGTACCACAAATAGTGTGGAATAATACCCCTTTCCCTGTTGTAGGAGGGGTACCTTGACTATCACCTGCTGAGAATACAGCTTGTGAATGGCTTCCAATACCGTCGCCCTGTCTGAGGGAGACGTTGGCAGAGCAGACTTTAGGAACCGGCGAGGGGGAGACTTCTCGAATTCCAACCTGTAACCCTGAGATACTACCTGGAGGATCCAGGGGTCCACCTGTGAGTGAGCCCACTGTGCGCTGAAATTCTTGAGTCGACCCCCCACCGCCCCTGAGTCCGCTTGTAAAGCCCCAACGTCATGCTGAGGGCTTTGCAGAAGCCGGGGAGGGCTTCTGCTCCTGGGAGGGAGCTGCTTGGTGCACTCTCTTACCCTTTCCTTTGCCTCGGGGCAGATATGACTGTCCTTTTGCCCGCTTGTTCTTATAGGAACGAAAGGACTGCGGCTGAAAAGACGGTGTCTTTTTCTGTTGGGAGGGGACCTGAGGTAAAAAGGTGGATTTCCCGGCTGTTGCCGTGGCCACCAAATCCGATAGACCGACCCCAAATAATTCCTCCCCTTTATACGGCAATACTTCCATATGCCGTTTGGAATCCGTATCACCTGACCACTGTCGCGTCCATAAACTTCTTCTGGCAGATATGGACATCGCACTTACTCTCGATGCCAGAGTGCAAATATCCCTCTGAGCATCTCGCATATAAAGAAAAGCATCCTTTAATTGCTCTATAGTCAATAAAATACTGTCCCTATCCAGGGTATCAATATTTTCAGTCAGGGAATCCGACCAAACCACCCCAGCACTGCACATCCATGCTGAGGCGATGGCTGGTCGCAGTATAACACCAGTATGAGTGTATATACTTTTCAGGGTAGTTTCCAGCCTCCTATCAGCTGGATCCTTGAGGGCGGCCGTTTCAGGAGACGGTAACGCCACTTGTTTTGATAAGCGTGTGAGTGCCTTATCCACCCTAGGGGGTGTTTCCCAGCGCGCCCTAACCTCTGGCGGGAAAGGATATAATGCCAATAACTTCTTTGAAATTAGCAGTTTTCTATCGGGGTTAACCCACGCTTCATCACACACTTCATTCAATTCCTCTGATTCAGGAAAAACTACAGGTAGTTTTTTCAGACCCCACATAATACCCCTTTTTGTGGTACTTGCAGTATCAGAGATATGCAAAGCCTCCTTCATTGCCGTGATCATATAACGTGTGGCCCTACTGGAAAATACGTTTGTTTCTTCACCGTCGACACTAGATTCGGTGTCCGTGTCTGGGTCTGTGTCGACCGACTGAGGTAAAGGGCGTTTTACAGCCCCTGACGGTGTCTGAGACGCCTGGACAGGTACTAACTGGTTTGCCGGCCGTCTCATGTCGTCAACTGATTTTTGTAACGTGCTGACAGTATCACGTAATTCCATAAACAAAGCCATCCATTCCGGTGTCGACTCCCTAGGGGGTGACATCACCATTACCGGCAATTGCTCCGCCTCCACACCAACATCGTCCTCATACATGTCGACACACACGTACCGACACACAGCAGACACACAGGGAATGCTCTTATCGAAGACAGGACCCCACTAGCCCTTTGGGGAGACAGAGGGAGAGTTTGCCAGCACACACCCAAGCGCTATAAATATATAGGAACAACCCTACAGAAGTGTTGTTTCCTTTATAGCAGCTTAATATATCAATATCGCCAAAAAAGTGCCCCCCCTCTCTCTGTTTTTTTACCCTGTTTCTGTAGTGCAGTGCAGGGGAGAGTCCTGGGAGCCTTCCTCGCAGCGGAGCTGTGCAGGAAAATGGCGCTGTGTGCTGAGGAGATAGGCCCCGCCCCCTATTTCGGCGGGCTCTTCTCCCGGTGTTTGTGAGACCTGGCAGGGGTTAAATACATCCATATAGCCCCAGGGGCTTTATGTGATGTATTTTTAGCCAGAACAAGGTATTATCATTGCTGCCCAGGGCGCCCCCCCCCCAGCGCCCTGCACCCTCAGTGACCGCTGGTGTGAAGTGTGCTGACAACAATGGCGCACAGCTGCAGTGCTGTGCGCTACCTCATGAAGACTGAAAAGTCTTCTGCCGCCGGTTTCTGGACCTCTTCACTTTTCGGCATCTGCAAGGGGGTCGGCGGCGCGGCTCCGGGACCGGACTCCATGGCTGGGCCTGTGTTCGATCCCTCTGGAGCTAATGGTGTCCAGTAGCCTAAGAAGCCAATCCATCCTGCACGCAGGTGAGTTCACTTCTTCTCCCCTCAGTCCCTCGTTGCAGTGAGCCTGTTGCCAGCAGGACTCACTGAAAATAAAAAACCTAATAACTTTTTCTAAGCAGCTCTTTAGGAGAGCCACCTAGATTGCACCCTGCTCGGACGGGCACAAAAACCTAACTGAGGCTTGGAGGAGGGTCATAGGGGGAGGAGCCAGCGCACACCACCTAGTCCTAAAGCTTTTATTTTTGTGCCCTGTCTCCTGCGGAGCCGCTAATCCCCATGGTCCTGACGGAGTCCCAGCATCCACTAGGACGTCAGAGAAAATGTATACCTTACAAAGTAATAGAACAATACAAGATATTTTCAGGTTTTGCATATTTGTGATGCTTTTGGCCAACGTTATGTGATTAATGCATGTTTAAAATCGTATTAAATGTGATCTGACGTGGGCAATTTCAACCTTACATGCAAGGCTCAGAAGTATCAAATGAGTGCTAAAAAAAAATAAGAATTTACTCACCGGTAATTCTATTTCTCGTAGTCCGTAGTGGATTCTGGGAACTCCGTAAGGACCATGGGGAATAGCGGGCTCCGAAGGAGGCTGGGCACTCTAGAAAGATTTATGACTACCTGGTGTGCACTGGCTCCTCCCACTATGACCCTCCTCCAAGCCTCAGTTAGGACACTGTGCCCGGACGAGCTGACATAATAAGGAAGGATTTAGAATCCCGGGTAAGACTCTTACTAGCCACACCAATCACACCGTACAACTCGTGATACTATATCCAGTTTGACAGTATGAAAACAACTGAGCCTCTCAACAGATGGCTCAACAATAACCCTTTAGTTAACAATAACTATTTACAAGTATTGCAGACAATCCGCACTTGGGATGGGCGCCCAGCATCCACTACGGACTACGAGAAATAGAATTACCGGTGAGTAAATTCTTATTTTCTCTGACGTCCTAGTGGATGCTGGGAACTCCGTAAGGACCATGGGGATTATACCAAAGCTCCCAAACGGGCGGGAGAGTGCGGATGACTCTGCAGCACCGAATGAGAGAACTCCAGGTCCTCCTCAGCCAGGGTATCAAATTTGTAGAATTTTGCAAACGTGTTTGCCCCTGACCAAGTAACTGCTCGGCAAAGTTGTAAAGCCGAGACCCCTCGGGCAGCCGCCCAAGATGAGCCCACCTTCCTTGTGGAATGGGCATTTACAGATTTTGGCTGTGGCAGGCCTGCCACAGAATGTGCAAGCTGAATTGTACTACAAATCCAGCGAGCAATAGACTGCTTAGAAGCAGGAGCACCCAGCTTGTTGGGTGCATACAGGATAAACAGCGAGTCAGATTTTCTGACTCCAGCCGTCCTGGAAACATATATTTTCAGGACCCTGACAACGTCTAGCAACTTGGAGTCCTCCAAATCCTTAGTAGCCGCAGGCACCACAATAGGCTGGTTCAGGTGAAACGCTGACACCACCTTAGGGAGAAATTGGGGACGAGTCCTCAATTCTGCCCTATCCATATGGAAAATCAGATAAGGGCTTTTACATGATAAAGCCGCCAATTCTGACACTCGCCTGGCTGAAGCCAAGGCCAATAACATGACCACTTTCCACATGAGATATTTCAGATCCACGGTTTTCAGTGGCTCAAACCAATGTGATTTTAAGAAACTCAACACCACGTTGAGATCCCAAGGTGCCACAGTAGGCACAAACGGGGGCTGAATATGCAGCACTCCTTTCACAAATGTCTGAACTTCAGGTACTGAAGCTAGTTCTTTTTGAAAGAAAATCGACAGAGCCGAGATCTGTACTTTAATGGAGCCTAGTTTTAGGCCCATATTCACTCCTGCTTGCAGGAAATGCAGAAATCGACCTAGTTGAAATTCCTCTGTTGGGGCCTTTTTGGCCTCGCACCATGCAACATATTTCCGCCATATGCGGTGATAATGCTTTGCCGTAACATCTTTCCTGGCCTTAATAAGCGTAGGAATGACTTCTTCCGGAATACCCTTTTCCTTTAGGATCCGGTGTTCAACCGCCATGCCGTCAAACGCAGCCGCGGTAAGTCTTGGAACAGACAGGGCCCCTGCTGTAGCAGGTCCTGTCTGAGCGGTAGAGGCCACGGGTCCTCTGAGAGCATCTCTTGAAGTTCCGGGTACCACGCTCGTCTTGGCCAATCCGGAACCACGAGAATTGTGTTTACTCCTCGCTTTCTTATTATTCTCAATACCTTTGGTTTGAGAGGCAGAGGAGGGAACACATAAACCGACTGGTACACCCACGGTGTCACTAGAGCGTCCACAGCTACCGCCTGAGGGTCCCTTGACCTGGCGCAATATCTTTTTAACTTTTTGTTGAGGCGGGACGCCATCATGTCCACCTGTGGTTTTTCCCAACGGTTTACCAGCATCTGGAAGACTTCTGGATGAAGTCCCCACTCTCCCGGGTGGAGGTCGTGTCTGCTGAGGAAGTCTGCTTCCCAGTTGTCCACTCCCGGAATGAACACTGCTGACAGTGCTAGTACATGATTCTCCGCCCATCGGAGGATTCTTGTGGCTTCTGCCATCGCCATCCTGCTTCTTGTGCCGCCCTGTCGATTTACATGGGCGACTGCCGTGATGTTGTCTGACTGGATCAGCACCGGCTGGTGTAGGAGCAGGGATTTTGCTTGACTTAGGGCATTGTAGATGGCCCTTAGTTCCAGAATATTTATGTGAAGGGAAGTCTCCTGACTCGACCATAGTCCTTGGAAGTTTCTTCCCTGTGTGACTGCCCCCCAGCCTAGAAGGCTGGCATCCGTGGTCACCAGGACCCAGTCCTGTATGCCGAACCTGCGGCCCTCTAGAAGATGGGCACTCTGCAGCCACCACAGTAGAGACACCCTGGTTCTTGGAGACAGGGTTATCAAGCGATGCATCTGAAGATGCGATCCGGACCACTGGTCCAACAGGTCCCACTGAAAGATTCTGGCATGGAACCTGCCGAAGGGAATTGCTTCGTAAGAAGCCACCATCTTTCCCAGGACCCGCGTGCAGCGATGCACTGATACCTGTTTTGGTTTCAGGAGGTCTCTGACTAGAGATGACAACTCCCTGGCTTTCTCATCCGGGAGAAACACTTTTTTCTGGACTGTATCCAGAATCATACCCAGGAACAGTAGCCGTGTCGTCGGAACCAGCTGTGACTTCGGGATATTCAGAATCCAGCCGTGCTGGTGCAGCACCTCCTGAGATAGTGCTACTCCCACCAACAACTGTTCCTTGGACCTCGCTTTTATTAGGAGATCGTCCAAGTACGGGATAATTAAAACTCCCTTTTTTCGAAGGAGTATCATCATTTCCGCCATCACCTTGGTAAATACCCTCGGTGCCGTGGACAGTCCAAACGGCAGCATCTGGAATTGGTAATGGCAATCCTGTACCACAAATCTGAGGTACTCCTGGTGAGGATGGAAAATGGGGACATGCAAGTAAGCATCCTTGATGTCCAGGGATACCATGTAATCCCCCTCTTCCAGGCTCGCAATAACCGCCCTGAGCGATTCCATCTTGAACTTGAATTTTTTTATGTATGTGTTCAAGGATTTCAAATTTAAAATGGGTCTCACCGAACCGTCCGGTTTCGGTACCACAAATAGTGTGGAATAGTAACCCCGGCCTTGTTGAAGTAGGGGTACCTTGATTATCACCTGCTGGGAATACAGCTTGTGAATTGCCGCTAGCACCGCCTCCCTGTCTGAGGGAGCAATCGGCAAGGCAGATTTTAGGAACCGGTGGGGTGGAGACGCCTCGAATTCCAGTTTGTACCCCTGAGAAACTATTTGAAGGATCCAGGGATCCACCTGTGAGCGAGCCCACTGATCGCTGAAATTCTTGAGGCGGCCCCCCCACCATACCAGGCTCCGCCTGTGGAGCCCCACCGTCATGCGGCAGACTTGGCAGAAGAAGCGGGGGAGGACTTTTGCTCCTGGGAACCTGCTGTTTGTTGCAGCCTTTTTCCCCTACCTCTGCCTCTGGATAGAAAAGACCCGCCTTTTCCACGCCTGTTTTTCTGGGTCCGAAAGGACTGAACCTGATAAAACGGCGCCTTCTTAGGCTGTGAGGGGACATGGGGTAAAAATGCTGACTTCCCAGACGTTGCTGTGGAAACTAGGTCCGAGAGACCATCCCCAAATAATTCCTCACCCTTATATGGCAACACTTCCATGTGCCTTTTAGAATCTGCATCTCCTGTCCACTGGCGAGTCCATAAGCCTCTCCTAGCAGAAATGGACAATGCACTAACTTTAGATGCCAGTCGGCAGATTTCCCTCTGTGCATCTCTCATATATAAGACTGAGTCTTTTATATGGTCTATGGTTAACAGGATCGTGTCTCTGTCTAATGTGTCAATATTTTCTGACAGTTTATCTGACCACGCAGCGGCAGCACTGCACATCCAAGCTGACGCAATAGCTGGCCTAAGTATAATGCCTGAGTGTGTATATACAGACTTCAGGATCGCCTCCTGCTTTCTATCAGCAGGTTCCTTGAGGGCGGCCGTATCCGGAGACGGTAGTGCCACCTTTTTAGACAAACGTGTGAGCGCTTTATCCACCCTAGGAGGTGTTTCCCAACGTGACCTATCCTCTGGCGGGAAAGGGAACGCCATTAGTACCTTCTTAGGAATTACCAATTTTTTATCAGGGAAAGCCCACGCTTCTTCACACACTTCATTTAATTCATCTGATGGGGGAAAAACTACGGGTAGTTTTTTCTCCCCAAACATAATACCCTTTTTAGTGGTACCTGTATTTATATCAGAAATGTGCAACACCTCTTTCATTGCCTCAATCATGCAGTGAATGGCCCTAGTGGGCATCAGATTAGACTCATCGTCGTCGACACTGGTGTCAGTATCAGTGTTGACATCTGGGTCTGCGGTCTGAGGTAGCGGGCGTTTTAGAGCCCCTGATGACCTGTGCGACGCCTGGACAGGCACGAGCTGAGAAGTCGGCTGTCCCACAATTGGCATGTCGTCAAATTTCTTATGTAAGGAGTCTATACGTGCACTCATTTCTCTCCATAAGCTCAACCACTCAGGTGTCTGCCCCGCAGGGGGTGACATCCCTTCTAAAGGCATCTGCTCCGTCTCCACATCATTATCCTCATCAAACATGTCGACACAGCCGTACCGACACACCGCACACATACAAGGAATGCTCCAACAGAGGACAGGACCCCCAAAAGCCCTTTGGGGGGACAGAGTGAGAGTATGCCAGCACACACCAGAGCGCTATATAATGCAGGGACTAACTGAGTTATGTCCCCTATAGCTGCTTTTTCTATATAATTTATACAGCGCCTAAATTTAGTGCCCCCCCTCTCTTTTTCTGTAGTGTAGACTGCAGGGGAGAGCCAGGGAGCTTCCTTCCAGCGGATCTGTGAAGGAGAAATGGCGCCAGTGTGCTGCAGGAGATAGCTCCGCCCCTTTTCCGCGGCCTATTCTCCCGCTTTTTTCTGGATTCTGGCAGTGGTATTTTCCACATATATAGCCTCTGGGGCTATATATTGTGGTATTTTTGCCAGCCAAGGTGTTATAATTGCTGCTCAGGGCGCCCCCCCCCCCAGCGCCCTGCACCCTCAGTGACCGGAGTGTGAAGTGTGTGTGAGGAGCAATGGCGCACAGCTGCAGTGCTGTGCGCTACCTTGGTGAAGACTGATGTCTTCTGCCGCCGATTTTCCGGACCTCTTCTTGCTTCTGGCTCTGTAAGGGGGACGGCGGCGCGGCTCCGGGACCGAACACCAAGGACTGGGCCTGCGGTCGATCCCTCTGGAGCTAATGGTGTCCAGTAGCCTAAGAAGCCCAATCCGGCTGCAAGCAGGCGAGTTCGCTTCTTCTCCCCTTAGTCCCTCGCTGCAGTGAGCCTGTTGCCAGCAGGTCTCACTGAAAATAAAAAACCTAAATCTATACTTTCTTTCTAAGGGCTCAGGAGAGCCCCTAGTGTGCATCCAACCTCGGCCGGGCACAAAATCTAACTGAGGCTTGGAGGAGGGTCATAGTGGGAGGAGCCAGTGCACACCAGGTAGTCATAAATCTTTCTAGAGTGCCCAGCGTCCTTCGGAGCCCGCTATTCCCCATGGTCCTTACGGAGTTCCCAGCATCCACTAGGACGTCAGAGAAATAAGATTTTTGTAGGTACTTAGCAATTAAATTTTCTCTCTGACTTTATCTGGGGGACACTTACAGTAACCATGGGGTTAGTGAGGGATACAGGCATCAGCACTTAACAAGCTAACTTTTAGCAGTATATAAACTCCTCTATTCCAACCCCTCAAGTTTGAACTTAAGGGCCCCATACACTAGAACGATTATGCCCGATTTCAGCCCAATCTGGGCATTCGGCCCGATATATTGGGTGAAATCGGGCATTTTGGCTGTGTATCCGATCCGATGCGCGACCCCGTGGGCGTTGGTTCGACTACTCTAGGTCGTTAGTGCTGCACTCGTGATATGTCGGTTCCCGCAGGTATGGCTGGGATCGCATACGATATATTGCATGCAAAATGTACCAAATCATATGGAACCACTCTCGGGAAACTCCCGGGAGAGTTCAAGGGAAATCGTCTCCGACTTCAGCCTCAGACATATCGTTGTAGTGTATGGGGCCCTTTAAAGAGCATCAAGGACAGGTTGAAGAAGAAACTAATAAGTCTGTATTAAACTATGTCTGTATTTCTCATACAGATGCAACCTTTTGTCCATGTTGACCTAAGTGGTGTCGACCTAATTGCTGTCGACCTTGAGTCCCAGACCCCATTGTGGCTGCTCGCACCAGCAACTGTTTTCCCTCACGGAGCATGCGCCCATACGTATAATTGTGGCCCATAGTCTTTACACCGCGCGATAACAGGTGCAAATAGCCGCAGCCAGGCACACATAGTCGTTGCCAACGATGATGCTAGCTAAATGTGTATGCTCAACAAATTAAGGAGGGATCGAAGTGTCCCCCAGATGAAGTCAGATTTAAATGGTAAGTGCCAAGAAATGTTGTTTTCACTTTCCTTCACCTGGGGGACACTTCATAACCATGGGATATACAAAAGCTGCCCCTAGGGGAAGTTGCATCCAGACTTTTTGGAATGTAATACTTTACATCCAAAGTCAGATTCACTGAACTCACGAAAACTGTAAAGTTTGGTGAATGCATAAACAAAGGACCATGCAGCTGCTCTACATAACTGCTCCATGGCGTGCTGCCCCTGATGTATCCGCTGAGCAAGTGGAATGAGCTGAAATCTTAACTGGCTGTAAACCATCAATTCTACATAGACAAAAGTGACTGGACTCTAGGTAATGAAAACTAAGAATGTGCACAAAATACATCTTTTCCAGACTCTATGGGCTCAACTCAATTCAGCGCGATGTTATGCCGGAGTTGAGGATTTCATCTCGCACCCCTCCTAGGGTGTGAGCAGAAATCCAATAAAACTACTGACGTAATGTTCTTTTCTGCTCTTAGCGTGCCCGGCACTATGTCGGTGAATACCAGTTCTCACGACTAAACACCATGTTTAAAGGAGCTAGAACCAGCATTCTCCGACATAACAGCACGTTGAATTGAATAGCTCTGGGGAGATCGTTCTTGGCGCTGTTCAATTTGCGCTGAATTGTATCAAGTCCTATGATAATTATCTGCAGAAACCTTTTTCCTGGCTTCAATCATAGTATGAATTACTGAATCTGAAAAAAATAAAAATAAAAAAATAAAAAGCCTCTTCTTTAAAATTTAGGCTTCAAGAGCCATGCCATTAAATTTAGTCTCTAAGGGGTCCATTCAATTCGGCAACTTATGAATAGCGCCAGGAATTAGCTCCCGGCGCTATTCAATTCAGCTGCTAGTTACCCCCAATTGTCGGGAATTCATCTCTCATCCCCGGGGGGTGAGAGAAGAAAACCGACAAAAGTGATGCCGCACGGCGCCGATTCTGTCGGGAATCAGCATCGCCGCGGGTAGTTAAGTCGGAAAATGCCTGTTCTTCCGACAAAACTACCTGTTAAGTCAGCGAGAACGGGCATTCGCCGACTTAACTTTAGCTGAATTGAATAGTGTGGGGAGCTAATTCCCGGTGCTATTCATAAGTTGCCGAATTGAATCGACCCCTAAATGTCCTGAGCCTTATTACAGCAGAACCGGAAACTCCCAAACCCACGGCCATTTTCACTATGTCTCTTTGGTCAGTATGGTGCTACCAGTATTACCTAAATCCTTTCCAGTTTTATTTTCCTTAGAATTCACAGAAGCATTGGAATTGGGGAAAATAAGAATTTACTTACCGATAATTCTATTTCTCGGAGTCCGTAGTGGATGCTGGGGTTCCTGAAAGGACCATGGGGAATAGCGGCTCCGCAGGAGACAGGGCACAAAAAGTAAAGCTTTACGATCAGGTGGTGTGTACTGGCTCCTCCCCCTATGACCCTCCTCCAAGCCTCAGTTAGGTACTGTGCCCGGACGAGCGTACACAATAAGGAAGGATTTATGAATCCCGGGTAAGACTCATACCAGCCACACCAATCACACCGTACAACCTGTGATCTAAACCCAGTTAACAGTATGATAACAGCGGAGCCTCTGAAAAGATGGCTCACAACAATAATAACCCGATTTTTGTAACTATGTACAAGTAATGCAGATAATCCGCACTTGGGATGGGCGCCCAGCATCCACTACGGACTCCGAGAAATAGAATTATCGGTAAGTAAATTCTTATTTTCTCTATCGTCCTAGTGGATGCTGGGGTTCCTGAAAGGACCATGGGGATTATACCAAAGCTCCCAAACGGGCGGGAGAGTGCGGATGACTCTGCAGCACCGAATGAGAGAACTCCAGGTCCTCCTTAGCCAGGGTATCAAATTTGTAGAATTTTACAAACGTGTTCTCCCCCGACCACGTAGCCGCTCGGCAGAGTTGTAATGCCGAGACCCCTCGGGCAGCCGCCCAAGAAGAACCCACCTTCCTTGTGGAGTGGGCTTTTACCGATTTTGGCTGTGGCAGGCCTGCCACAGAATGTGCAAGCTGAATCGTACTACAAATCCAGCGAGCAATAGTCTGCTTAGACGCAAGAGCGCTCAACTTGTTGGGAGCATATAGTATAAACAGCGAGTCAGATTTCCTGACTCCAGCTGTCCTTGAAATGTATATTTTTAAAGCTCTGACAACGTCCAACAACTTGGAGTCCTCCAAGTCGCTTGTAGCCGCAGGCACTACAATAGGTTGGTTCAGATGAAATGCTGACACCACCTTAGGGAGAAAATGCGGACGAGTCCGCAGTTCTGCCCTGTCCGAATGGAAAATCAGATATGGGCTTTTGTAAGATAAAGCTGCCAGTTCTGACACTCTCCTGGCCGAAGCCAGGGCTAGTAGCATGGTCACTTTCCATGTGAGATATTTCAAATCCACAGTTTTTAGTGGTTCAAACCAATGAGATTTGAGAAAGTCCAAAACAACATTGAGATCCCACGGTGCCACTGGAGGCACCACAGGGGGCTGTATATGCAGCACTCCCTTAACAAAAGTCTGGACTTCAGGAACTGAAGCCAATTCTTTTTAGAAGAAAATCGACAGGGCCGAAATTTGAACCTTAATAGATCCCAATTTGAGACCCATAGACAATCCTGATTGCAGGAAATGTAGGAATCGACCCAGTTGAAATTCCTCCGTCGGAGCACTCCGATCCTCGCACCACGCAACATATTTTCGCCAAATGCGGTGATAATGTTGCGCGGTTACTTCCTTCCTTGCTTTAATCAAAGTAGGAATGACTTCTTCCGGCATGCCTTTTTCCTTTAGGATCCGGCGTTCAACCGCCATGCCGTCAAACGCAGCCGCGGTAAGTCTTGAAACAGACAGGGACCCTGCTGAAGCAAGTCCCTTCTCAGAGGTAGAGGCCACGGATCTTCCGTGACCATCTCTTGAAGTTCCGGGTACCAAGTCCTTCTTGGCCAATCCGGAACCACTAGTATCGTTCTTACGCCTCTTTGCCGTATAATTCTCAATACTTTTGGTATGAGAGGCAGAGGAGGAAACACATACACCGACTGGTACACCCAAGGCGTTACCAGCGCGTCCACAGCTATTGCCTGCGGATCTCTTGACCTGGCGCAATACCTGTCCAGTTTTTTGTTGAGGCGAGACGCCATCATGTCCACCATTGGTCTTTCCCAACGGGTTACCAGCATGTGGAAAACTTCTGGATGAAGTCCCCACTCTCCCGGGTGAAGGTCGTGTCTGCTGAGGAAGTCTGCTTCCCAGTTGTCCACTCCCGGGATGAACACTGCTGACAGTGCTATCACATGATTCTCTGCCCAGCGAAGAATCCTTGCAGCTTCTGCCATTGCACTCCTGCTTCTTGTGCCGCCCTGTCTGTTCACATGGGCGACTGCCGTGATGTTGTCCGACTGGATCAACACCGGTTTTCCTTGAAGCAGAGGTTCTGCCTGGCTTAGAGCATTGTAGATTGCTCTTAGTTCCAGAATGTTTATGTGAAGAGACGTTTCCAGGCTCGACCACACGCCCTGGAAGTTTCTTCCTTGTGTGACTGCTCCCCAGCCTCTCAGGCTGGCGTCCGTGGTCACCAGGATCCAATCCTGTATGCCGAATCTGCGGCCCTCCAATAGATGAGCACTCTGCAACCACCACAGAAGAGATACCCTTGTCCTTGGAGACAGGGTTATCCGCTGGTGCATCTGAAGATGCGACCCTGACCATTTGTCCAACAGATCCCTCTGGAAAATTCTTGCGTGGAATCTGCCGAATGGAATTGCTTCGTAAGAAGCCACCATTTTTCCCAGGACTCTTGTGCATTGATCGGAATTAACTGGGATTTTGGAATATTCAGAATCCACCCGTGCTGTTTTAGCACTTCTTGAGACAGTGCTAATCCCATCTCTAGCTGTTCTCTGGACCTTGCCCTTATTAGGAGATCGTCCAAGTATGGGATAATTAATACGCCTTTTCTTCGAAGAAGAATCATCATCTCGGCCATTACCTTGGTAAAGACCCGAGGTGCCGTGGACAATCCGAACGGCAGCGTCTGAAACTGATAGTGACAGTTCTGTACGACGAACCTGAGGTACCCCTGGTGTGAGGGGTAAATTTGGAACGTGGAGATACGCATCCTTGATGTCCAAGGATACCATAAAGTCCCCTTCTTCCAGGTTCGCTATCACTGCTCTGAGTGACTCCATCTTGAACTTGAACTTCTTTATGTACAGGTTCAAGGATTTCAGATTTAGAATAGGTCTTACCGAGCCATCCGGCTTCGGTACCACAAATAGAGTGGAATAATACCCCTTTCCTTGTTGTAAAAGGGGTACCTTGACTATCACCTGCTGAGAGTACAGCTTGTGAATGGCTTCCAAGACCGTCACCCTGTCGGAGGGGGACGTTGGTAAAGCAGACTTCAGGAAACGGCGAGGTGGATCCGTCTCTAGTTCCAACCTGTACCCCTGAGATATTATCTGCAGGATCCAGGGATCTACCTGCGAGTGAGCCCACTGCGCGCTGAAATTCTTGAGACGACCGCCCCCGAGTCCGCTTGAGAAGCCCCAGCGTCATGCTGAGGCTTTTGTAGAAGCGGGGGAGGGCTTCTGTTCCTGGGAAGGAGCTGCCTGTTGCTGTCTCTTCCCCCTTCCTCTGCCTCGTGGCAGATATGAATATCCCTTTGCTCTCTTGTTTTTAAAGGAACGAAAGGGCTGCTGAAAAGTCGGTGTCTTTTTCTGTTGGGGAGTGACTTGAGGTAAAAAGGTGGATTTCCCGGCTGTAGCCGTGGCCACCAAATCCGATAGACCGACACCAAATAACTCCTCCCCTTTATACGGCAAAACTTCCATATGCCGTTTTGAGTCCGCATCGCCTGACCACTGTCGCGTCCATAAACTTCTTCTGGCCGAAATGGACATAGCACTTACCCGTGATGCCAGTGTGCAGATATCCCTCTGTGCATCACGCATATAAAGAAATGCATCCTTTATTTGCTCTAAAGACAGTAAAACATTGTCCCTATCCAGGGTATCAATATTTTCAATCAGGGACTCTGACCAAGCTACCCCAGCACTGCACATCCAGGCTGTCGCTATAGCTGGTCGTAGTATAACACCTGTATGTGTGTATATACTTTTTTGGATATTTTCCATCCTCCTATCTGCTGGATCTTTAAGTGCGGCCGTCTCAGGAGAGGGTAACGCCACTTGTTTTGATAAGCGTGTGAGCGCCTTGTCCACCCTAGGAGGTGTTTCCCAGCGCGCCCTAACCTCTGGCGGGAAAGGGTATAAAGCCAATAACTTCTTTGAAATTAGCATTTTTTTATCGGGGGCAACCCACGCTTCATCACACACCTCATTTAATTCATCTGATTCAGGAAAAACTATAGGTAGTTTTTTCACACCCCACATGATACCCTGTTTTGTGGTACCTGTAATATCAGCAATATGTAACGCCTCCTTCATTGCCAAAATCATATAACGTGTGGCCCTACTAGAAAATACGGTTGATTCGTCACCGTCGCCACTGGAATCAGTGCCTGTGTCTGGGTCTGTGTCGACCGACTGAGGCAAAGGGCGTTTTACAGCCCCTGACGGTGTTTGAGGCGCCTGGACAGGCACTAATTGATTGTCCGGCCGTCTCATGTCGTCAAACGACTGCTTTAGCGTGTTGACACTATCCCGTAATTCCATAAATAAAGGCATCCATTCTGGTGTCGACCCCCTAGGAGGTGACATCCCCATATTTGGCAATTGCTCCGCCTCCACACCAATATCGTCCTCATACATGTCGACACACACGTACCGACACACAGCAGACACACAGGGAATGCTCTTAACGAAGACAGGACCCCCCTAGCCCTTTGGGGAGACAGCGGGAGAGTTTGCCAGCACACACCAAAAGCGCTATATATGACAGGGATAGCCTTATAATAAGTGCTCCCTGTATAGCTGCTTTAATAATATAGTTTTGCCACAATTTTGCCCCCCCTCTCTTGTTTTACCCTGTTTCTGTAGTGCAGTGCAGGGGAGAGCCTGGGAGCCTTCCTGACCAGCGGAGCTGTGTGAGGAAAATGGCGCTGTGTGCTGAGGAGATAGGCCCCGCCCCTTTTTCGGCGGGCTCGTCTCCCGCTCTTTAGTGGATTCTGGCAGGGGTTAAATATCTCCATATAGCCCCCGGAGGCTATATGTGAGGTATTTTTAGCCAAAAAAGGTTTTCATTTGCCTCCCAGGGCGCCCCCCTCCCAGCGCCCTGCACCCTCAGTGACTGCCGTGTGAAGTGTGCTGAGAGGAAAATGGCGCACAGCTGCAGTGCTGTGCGCTACCTTAAGAAGACTGAGGAGTCTTCTGCCGCCGATTCTGGACCTCTTCTCGTTTCAGCATCTGCAAGGGGGCCGGCGGCGAGGCTCCGGTGACCATCCAGGCTGTACCTGTGATCGTCCCTCTGGAGCTAATGTCCAGTAGCCAAGAAGCCAATCCATCCTGCACGCAGGTGAGTTCACTTCTTCTCCCCTAAGTCCCTCGTTGCAGTGATCCTGTTGCCAGCAGGACTCACTGTAAAATAAAAAACCTAAGCTAAACTTTTCTAAGCAGCTCTTTAGGAGAGCCACCTAGATTGCACCCTTCTCGGCCGGGCACAAAAATCTAACTGAGGCTTGGAGGAGGGTCATAGGGGGAGGAGCCAGTACACACCACCTGATCGTAAAGCTTTACTTTTTGTGCCCTGTCTCCTGCGGAGCCGCTATTCCCCATGGTCCTTTCAGGAACCCCAGCATCCACTAGGACGATAGAGAAAATATGTATGCCAGTTGAAATTTACACGGCACTACCACTGCATCTATTAGGGACGCCAACGGATCCCTGTTTCTGCAACAATATCTTCCCGTCTTGTTGATTAATTGAAAGGCCATGAAATCTATTTCTGGCTGTACCCACTTCACTACCTCTGGAAAATTGCCGTTTGCAGAGGACATTCTCCTGGAAAAATAGTCTGGAGACTTAAAAAGTCTGTCTTACAATTTTCTATATCCGGAATAAAAATTGCGGATATAGCCAGGACCCAGCTCTCTGCTAAAGACAGAATACGAAAAGTTTCCTTCATTGCTAAGGAGCTCCTTATCCCTCCCTGGTGATTTATATATGCCACGGTTGTAGTATTGTCTGTCTATACTCTTTTTGGTTTCCCCAGAAGATCTTCTGCCATCTTTAATGTGTTCAGAACCACTCTTAGCTCAAACACATTTATGAAAAGCCTGGTTTCCTTTCTGGACAATCGCTGGGATCCCGACAGCCAGCATTTTAAGTGCATCCCGTTTTGATAACTGATGGTTGTATCCTGACTACTGTTTAGGATGTTTAATTTGTACATTTTGGAATGGAACATCACATATTGGGGGAAATTCAAATGTTTGAAAAGTCATCCGGGTGTCTTTTTTCCTGTCTATTAGATGGGTGTCTGTTTTTTCCTATCTAATAGACAGGAAAAAACAGACACCCAGATGACTTTTCAAACATTTGAATTCTCCCCATTAAATAGTTTTGAATGAAAATACCATGGGGGTCATTCAGCGTTGATCGTAGCTGTGCTAAATTTAGCACAGCTACGATCATCTTTCCTGACATGCGGGGGGACGCCCAGCACAGGGCTAGTCCACCCCGCATGTCAGTCTGGCCTTCCGCCGCACAAATACAAAAGCATTGCATAGCGGCGATGCTTTTGTATTTGTGGAGTAACTGCCGGCCAGCGCAGCTCCTGCAGCTGGCCGGGAGTTGATTGTCGCTGCCACTGTCCGCAGCGGCTACAAGAGACGTCACGCAGCCGCCGCGGCCCGCCCCCCCCAACGGTCCGGCCACGCTAGCGTTGGCCGGACCGCGCCCCCTAAACGCCACCCTCCAGCCCCCTCCCGCCTCTGCCTGTCAATCAGGCAGAGGCGATCGCTACTGAACGACTGCCTTTGGCCGTCCGACATGCGTCGGAGCACTGCGGCGCCGGCGCATGCGCAATTCCGACCCGATCACTGCGATAAACTGCAGCGAGCAATTGGGTCGGAATGACCCCCCATGTTCCTTAACAGTTTCTTGCAACAAAGAACTGATGGGCTTCTAAGACCTAAAATTCCTTTGACTAGCTATTAAATATAACTGATATTTTCTTCTTTGGGTGGCCAAACAACACTTTCCACGTTGCAGTCATTACTTTATGCGGCTAAACCCAGTCTGTTTGGGCTCAACAAAAAGAAATTCAAATCGGGAGATCAGTCGCGCATAAACAATTGAGCTGCCCCCTGTGTGTGTACCATGGGATGTGTGTGTTTGTATATCATGCCAGAGGAGAAAGATGAAGAGCCAGCATGAAGAGGTGAGATCAAGGGGGGGGGGGAATATTATATTATATTATAATATATATATATATATATATATATATATATATATATATATAAAACCCCAGGCAGCACTAGGGAGAATAATTAATAAAATCAGATATTGTAATATATTGAAAAGTTAGGGGGGGGGGGGGGGGGGGGGGAAGTAATTGTTAGCATATAGGAATGGTATACGTTCTATATGTTGTATATTTATGTCCAGGATGGTCTGGGTGGTGTAATTTTTGGATGTCTACCATAGTGTGCACGATATGGGTGTAATGTGTTCTGGGTGATGTATTTACACAACAAGGATGGGTGGTACTGTGTTGCCATGTCCTGGATTGTTGAATGAGTGGTCTTGTACAATGTAGGAGAGCTCACGGAAGCTGTATTTTGATTCCTTGGGTGAACAACCTGGAAGGCAGTGGAATAGTGGATACATTATACTGGAAATACTGAGGTCGTACTCCAGGAGCCCCAATAAACTTGTTGTGACTGATGGAAACCAATGCAATGGTCTCCTTGTCAACAGCCAGCAGACTCCATGCTTCTCATCTCCTGGTTTTAGTGGTAGTCAGTAAGGGCTGTCTAGCACTGATGAATTGAAGGAAACTGAAGGTGGCTTTGCTGCCCGTGTTTATCTAGTGTACCAAGCATATCCCATTTATTTCAATGACATGTCTACAATTTGTGCACATACTGGAATCCACATTAAAATTAATGTGAAAAGCTTGCTCCCACAGGCATTATGGAATTATTTGCAAATGCAAAAAAAAAGAAAAGAATAAAAAACCGATACGAAAACCATAACAAATGTGCATATCTAAAGTGCTGTCAAAAACATGCACAAAAAAATTATTTCACAAAATATAAATGTACCTATGCCAACTCTTTTCATAAACGTAACCTCAAAACAAATAGCATCATGACAATTAAAAAGATGCTGACTTTCACCAATGATTGTCTTTATAGGTATTAACCGTCTACTTAGAATGAGAGGATGTAGTTAGCATCCAAACGATCAAGGTTCCGGCACCAAAATCATGACAGAGGATGAGAGTGTTAGGCTTAGACTGTGTAAGGGGGGGATGGCAAGGAGAAGGGTTAGCAAACTTACTAAAATGCGTTGGAATGCCGACCGCCAGGATGCTGCTATCGCCATTCTGACCACTGGCATCCTAACTGTCGGGATCCTATACCCAACCCAGAATGAGGGCTGGTTATGTGTGGTCACAATAGGAGGAAAAAAGAAAAATCTATAGTATGGAGCGTAAAGCTGGGTACACAGCTGTTCAATCACACTTTCAATGCGGTTTTACTTTCGATTTCACTTACGGTCGGAAGTCTCAATCACAGTGCTGACACGTGCTAACTTGCAAACGTCATCTGACCAAAATATTGGGTGAAAATATTGTACAGCTGTACCCTTTATAGATTTCAGGCCAATGTAAACTCCTCTAGCCGCTGCTCTGCTGTAGGCTTTGCTATGTGTACAAATATACAATATTAGGTGTATATGCACCAACCCTGGACCTCTTGGTATGGGCTGGCATTGGAAAATCGTGAGAAAAACTGCGTGGGGTCGACCCTTTTTTCCAATAACCGTCACTGGGCTGAAGCTACAACCATAACAGCAACCCAGGGTTTGGGGCTGTTTGCAGTTATGGCAAGGAGACCTGTTTGTATCTCTGCTATAGCATCAGTGCCCTGGCTTTTTCAGCCCAGTGCTATTTAATGGAAAAATAGGGGGAACACCACGCCATCTTTCCCCCCTATTTTCTAATACCATCCCAGGCTGAGAGGTCTGGGGCTGATAACTGATTGAATGGGGGATAAGCGGGGAAAATCCTACGGAAAGTTAAGTGCCCCACACACTAGATCGATAATGCCCGATTTTAGGCATTCGCCCTGATATAGCAAGTCAAAACTGGCATTTTGGAGGGGTTTCTGATCCGATGCGCGTTCCCGTAAGCATCGGATCGGATCCTCCAGATTGAACGTGCTGGACTCGTGATATGTCGGACCCCGCAGGCATGGCTGGGATCGCACAAGAGATATCATATGCAAAAGGACAGCATACGATGTATCTTGGGCGATCCTGCCGCCCGGGAAGCTGCCGGGGTGATCGCCTGCGACATGACGGTCGGACATATCGCAGTAGTGTATGGGGCCCTTCAGTGCACATCTCAACATGTTAGGCAGCTTGCGATACTGATTTGATCCCAATGTGCACTCCAGCGGGGTCGGTATCACAAGGCTAGATAGATTGTGCCGGCAAGTCAGTCTTGACTATCTAGTGTACCGTCTAGTACAAAGTATAGTCAAAACTGACACGTAATCAAAATCTGTGCTATCTGGGCTCTGGGGAGTTCTAGGGAAATCGCATAGTCAAAATCAGGCATAGCAAGGATCTCACTGTGAGTACAGACTCACACAAGATGAGATCTTTCAGTGCAATCTATATTCATCCAATAAAACATGACCAAAGAGTGCGTACACACTCATATGATATTGCATAAAGAGGTGAGGAAACAAAAGATCAGCCCAGCGATCATACAGGTGTGTGTCCAGGTCAGATGCTACTATCTGGAAGGCTGTTTATGGGGACCAGTGATTAAATGACACTGATAATAATGCTGGGCATGTCAGGTACAGTTATTACACAGCGTGCAATAATATAGAGTGGACTTAAAGGAACATAAACTTATATAAGCAACATGCAACCTGTGCCTCTGCAAGCAACTGTTGTGGAACTTAAGGTCCCACCAGGGCCTACCAGTTAGAGATGGTGAGACTTGTAGTTCAACAATTGCTGTAAAGCCATATGATACAGATCAGTGGATCAGCAAAAAAGAGGAGGAGGAGACGTGTTTAATGAGGGTTCCGGCCTATTTGTAGAACTCTATATACAGTGGGTGTCTGTACACACAAGCTCAGGGTAGGGAGCCTTCCCCCCTCATACAGGCAGCGCGGGCGCCGCCGGACGTCATCACACCAGTTTCCCCTGTGTACAGACACCACGGTGCAAGCACAACCCGATAACCTTACCGGAGACTCCTCGGTGCCTCACCGGCCGGGCACACAAAGGCAACTCGGAAGATCCGGCCTCCGTAGACGATGACAAGAGCACTGCAGAATAAGAGTAACATTATCTCGCCTCACATGGAGCAGGGAATATAACAGCGCCATCTTGAGGTCGGAGGCTGAAGTGCATGCAGTATAGGCCTGTTTAATCGGAACCATCGGTCGAATGGGGTCGACGGCCGATGTTTAACCCTGCGATGGTGATGATTTCTTTCCATCGCTAGATTTTTCTTACGATGATTTCCGATGCATATAGGAGAGTGAGAGAGAGGGAGGGAGGGAGAGAGAGAGAGAGAGAGAGAGAGGGTGAGATGTACTAAGCCTGATAAATGATAAATATCACTGTGATAAAGCACCAGCCAATCGGCTCCTAATTGTCATGTTACAGGCTGTGTTTGAAAAATGACAGTTAGGAGCCGATTGGATGGTACTTTATCACTGTGATATTTATCACTTTTCAAGCTTAGTACATCTGGCCCAGAGAGTGAGATATGCAGCCTCTGTGTGGTGAGTGGGTGTATTGCGTTCTCTCCGACTCCTTCTTGCCCTCTTTGCGCTGCTCTGCTTGTCAGTCAGGTCAGTGTCAGTGCTCGGCTTGCTGATATGTCGGGAGTCGGGTGGCTTGGCTGGAATCGTCACCTCACGCTGCTTACTTGCTGAGTGCTGACTGCTGGGGGTGGTGGCTGATCAGTAGCTGCAGGCTGGCTACTATGGAGAACGGTTAATGGGTGCCCATAATTTACATGAGCGTACCCTCTAGCTGTACCTTTTTGGCAGGTACAGTACTTTTTTTTTTCTTTTTATGGTCTGTATCGTTTTTTGGTTCTCCAAACTTCCATTGAAAGTACGGGAAAAGGGGCGGCCCCCTTTTCGAATTTGTACCGATTTTTATGTGTAAATTGTTGGAGGGTATGCAGGAGGCAATATGCAATTGTTTGGCAGCCATTGTTGATCACTCCCAGAAGTAGCAGG
The DNA here is from genome assembly GCF_028390025.1 of Pseudophryne corroboree. Classification (NCBI taxonomy): domain Eukaryota; kingdom Metazoa; phylum Chordata; class Amphibia; order Anura; family Myobatrachidae; genus Pseudophryne; species Pseudophryne corroboree. The sequence goes on along the minus strand of NC_086445.1, from coordinate 232,360,841 downwards.
TAAGGTCAGCTAAAGTACTGGGCGCGGGAAGTGCAGTTTGTGCACCAAACCGGGACAGTAGTTTTTGCACATATCTGCTGGCCACCTCAGGAGGCTGCGAGCAGAAGAAAAGTTAGTGCGCCCAGAGGCAGAAACAATAAATAGCTACCGGTGTGTGTGCAATGAGCGTGGCTATAAAGATTGAAGCATACCCTCCAACTGTACCTTTTTGGCCGGTATAATACTTTTTTTTTTTTTATGGTCCGTACGGTCCATAAAGGGCTTTGTTCTGGGTTTCTGCATCTCCCATTTGTATTGATTCCTGTGGGAGTGCTGTGAGGCCACATCCCCTTTACCTGTGGTCACGCCCCTTTTTTAATTTGTACCAATTTTTGGCACAGGTGTGTTAGAGGTTATATTGAATCAGTCCCTTTATTAGTGAGTAAGTGTTCAGGACTAAAAATGTCTTGTGACCAATGTTCAAAACATCGGTACTTCCAGTGTTTTCTTTACATAGAAGCATAGAATTTGACGGCAGATAAGAACCACTTGGCCCTTTTTTTTTTATCCTTTAGGTCAGGGGTGGCCAACCAGTCAGAGACAAAGAGCCAAAAAATCTTGCTAGGTACGTCAAGAGCCGACATCAAGCCGAAGGCAAGTGTGCAAAAATGGGGTGTGCCCTTGTGCCTGCTAGGCCACACCCCTGGTATAAAATACAATGAAAATGCCAGAGCCACATAAAATAAATTTTAAAGCCAGAGCCAACATAAAATACATTGAAAAAGACACTTCCACATAAAATAATTACAAAATCCAGATCCACATAACGTATATTGAAACAGCCATATTCACATAATACACTTCAGCTCCTCCATGTGTCACTCCAGTCAGCTCCCTCCTGTGTCACTCCAGCCAGCCCATGTGTGAATGTGTCACTCCTGCTAATACCCTCCTGTGTCACTCCTGCCAGCTCCCCCATGTGTCACTCCAGCCAGTACCCTACTGTGTCACTCCTGCCAGCACCCTCCTTTATCACTCCACTCAGCTCCCCCATTATGTCTCTCCTGCCAGGATCCTTCTGTGTCACTCCAGCCAGCTCCCCCTTGTGTCACTCCAGCCCACCCTCATATGTCACTACAGCCTAGTATCTGGCTCCCTCAGTTTTCAGTCGCCGTAGTGCTGCTGTGTGTCTTGCTGGAATGCACCGATTTCCAGGATCTGTTGTGGTCAGGTGACTTTGAGTGTTGGGAGCCACATTTGAATAAAGATAGAGCCGCATGCGGCTCAAAAGTCACGCGTTGGCCACGGCTGCTTTAGGTAATCTCAACCCTTTTTGAACCTTAATTCTTTGTAAGGATATTCATATGCCTATCCCAAGCATGTTTAAATTGCTCTACAGCAATTTAAACATGCTTGGGATAGGCAAATGGATATCTTTCAATGTCCTGTTGCTATGACGCCTGGACAGAGGGGGCGGGTGGCCTTGTACCATGTAGTGTAACTCGGCCCAGGAATCCTGTCTATGAAGAATGACGCTGGCTGTTAAAGGGATTAGTAAACCATTGCCTAAACTTACTCGGGCTGTCGGTGTTTCTTGTTTCTGTGTCAATGCTGCGTCTGAGTAAGCAGTTGCTGTGGACTTTGCGAAGGCTCTGGTGGGTGTCTGTAATCTTTTCTGGGCAGCTGCTTCACTTGCGATGATTAGCAAGTCCGTAGGCTGAAAAATATCAACTGTGTGAGAATGTGTGAAGTGACAGAAGATCGCTGTGGCAATATTCAATTGAATCCCATTTTTGCGCTGATCACAAAAAAATGCCGTTTGGGTGCCCGAACGGGTCACTTTTTGCGCATTTCAATCCACCATCCCCTGGCGGTGCGAGCTGAAATGCAGATGCCGGCAGCTATTGCGCCAGAACAGAGCTACAATTGAACAGCTCAGTTTGAGTGCCATCTAGTGGCTGCCAGTGGGATAAGATTTGAATTCCACCCTTAGGGTCTAATTCAAGGTTGATTGCAAAACAACATTTCTCTAACGTCCTAGTGGATACTGAGGAATGTACTTTAGTACCATGGGGTATAGATCGGGTGCAATGGAGCCTGGCACTTGAATGAAATAGTGTGCTGGCTCCTCCCCTCTATGCCCCTCCTAGCAGACTCAGTTTAGAAAAATGTGCCCAAGGAGCTGGGTGCATTCTCTGGAGCTCCATAGAGTTTTCTTTAGACTTTATGTTAGTTTGTTTTTTTCAGGCAGCCCTGGTTAGCAACCAGTCTGCCTGCATTGTGGGACTTAAAAAGGGGGTCTGGACCAACGTAATATAGAGTTAATGGTTTGTATCCCCCGCTGACAGTGCACTAAACTTCTGAGGTACTGTTTCTCACACTCCCAGAGTGTGAGCCCACGCCGGCAGCATGCCGCTACCCCTAACAGATGCCGAAGATCAGACGTGGTGCGTGTTACACCGGGGTCCCAGTTAGCGGGTCCCTGGTGACAATGGCAGCATAAGGGCACGTCAGTCTCGGGCTGCAGTGCCCGGCCCGAATCCACACTGGCTCATGACAAACAGGGAGATTATTATTCTCTGTTTTACACATTCTGCACATGAGAAACCAGTATAATCTTATAGGGACCGCGCGCCATTGAGGGGGCGGGGCTTCCCGGAGAGCGGGACCAGAGGCTGGAAGGCGCCGTTTCCTGAGGCTGCTGACTACAGGCTGCACGCTGACCCTGCTCCTCCAGAGGCTACTGAACCACACTGTACTGGTACCAGGGGGTCTGATAGGAAGGGGGAAGCATTTATTCAGCGGTTACACCGCTGTGCACATTACAATTAGATAAATATACCCAGCAGAGCTTTGCTTTGGGCTGTGGTATTGTGTGCTGGTTTCAATCCTCTCTGTGTCACTCCATACAGGGCTGTCTGGGGTTGCTGTGTATGTACACTAACTGTGTTGTTATTACGCTGTGTGGCGTATTAACTCTGTGTTTTCTGCTGTAAGAATGTCTGGGGGAAAATCTGTGTGTCCCTCATGTAACCCAAAGTTTACACTTTCCTCACAGGGATCTTTACTGTGTACCCAGTGTTCTCTGCCTTCGCAGGGCAGTGCTATGCAGGAACTGAATGGTTAGAATCATTTAAAACAATGATTACTAATATTAATACTGAGTTAGCTATGGCTAAGCATGAAAGGCAAACCCTAAAACATTCTATGGATGATTTCCTAGTTAAGGCTGCTGACCACAGACAGGCTCCTCAACTGTTACGCATGTTTCCACAGGAACTCCAGTGTGACTCTGAGACTGACTTGCTGGAGTTGGATGAGGCAGAACTGGAGATGGATGAGGATAATTCTCTGTCCCCTGCAGTTGATGCCCTAATTTATGCCATTAGGGAGGTCCCCAACATACAAGATAAGCAGGCAGAGCCAGAAGAGGAATTGTATTTTAATGTAAAGCCAAAATCCTCTGTCACCTTTCTTGTTTCAAAGGCGCTAAACTCCCTGTCTAAGGAGGCGTGGGTAAACCCTAAAACGGTTACTGAATTCCTTTCCCTCTCCTGCAGAGGACAGGAAAGTTTGGGAAAATCCCCCGTCAGTGGATACTTCAGTGTCCAGGCTGTCACGTAAGATTGTACTGCCTGTACCTGGGGCTATCTCCCTCAAAGACCCAGGTGACCGTAAAATTGAGACTACACTCAAATCAATTTATACTGCAGTGGGCGTAGCTCAACAGCCCACTATTGCTTGCGGCTGGATTTATAGGGCCATGGTAAAATGTTCTAAAAATATAGTGAGTGGGCTTGACTCCCTGCCCCAGGGGGAGATCATTACCCTACTGCACCATATCCAGGATGTGGCTAACTTTATGAGTGAAGCCGTTAAGGAATTATGTCTCATCAATGACCGTACTACGGCTATGGCGGTCTCGGCCAACAGGTCTCTGTGGCAGTGACAGTAGTCAGCGGCTGCTGATTCCTAAAAAGGTGTAGAAAACCTTCCTTTTTCAGGGGATGCCCTGTTTGGAGAGGAGCTGAACAAGAGGATCTCTGACACTGGTGGGTAAGTCTACCTATCTGCCGTCTGCTGCACCTCCTGCTAGACGTCTCTACCCTGGACCCTCATTGCAGTACTTTTGTTTGGCAAGATTCAGAGGCAGAGCCAGAGGTGCCTCCAATGCTGCTAGAGGATCTTGCGGTTAATCCCATAAGCCAGTGGTCCCTGGATCAGTCCTCCGGATCCTCATCCACAAAGCTCTCCGTGTGACGGTTGACCCCGGCAGCAAGGCGACTTCCAGGTAGGTGCTCCTCTCAGATTCTTCAAGTCAAGAGTGCCAGCTTCACCCGTAGCAAGGGTTACCTTGCAAGACGCCATTCAAAAACTACTACAAACAGAGGTTATTGTCCCAGTACCTGCTCCATTACACAAACAGGGGTTTTACTCCAGTCTGTTTTTTGTTCCGAAACCGGACAGTTCGGCCCATCTTGAACCTCCAAATCTCTGAACCCATACCTACGTGTGTTCAAATTCAAGATGGAATCACTGCGTGCAGTGGTTCACGGTTTGGAGGAGGGGGAATTCCTGGCATCGCTAGATTTCAGGGATGCTTACCTGCATATTCCCATATGGCCTCCCCATCAGGCTTACCTTCGGTTCGCTCTCCTGGACAACCACTTCCAGTTTCAGGCATTACCTTTCAGTCTCTCCACAGCTCCGAGGGTTTTGGGAGTCAACATAGTCCCCTACTTGGATGATCTCCTGATAAAGGTGATGTCCAGGGAATGTCTGCTTCACCGTATCAAACTGCCGACTTGCGTGCTAGCGGATCATGGGTGGATCCTAAATTTCCGGAAATCTCACCTGGAACCATCACAAAGACTTCAGTTCCTGGGAATGATACTGGACACAGTGTCTCAGAAGGTGTTCCTTCCATTAGACAAGGCCTTGACTATACAGGCTATGGTCCACTCAGTGCTCAGGCCCCGCAAGATTTTGATTAATCTTTGCATTCGCTTACTGGACAAAATGGTGGCCTCATACAAGGCCATCCAGTATGGCAGGTTTCATGCCTGTCTGTTCCAGCTGGATCTGCTGGACAAATGGTCAGGGTCTCACCTACACATGCACCAGATGGTAATTCTGTCACCAAAAGCATGGATTTCCTTGTTATGGTGGCTGCAGATCCTTCACCTTGTGGAGGGTCGGACTTTCAGTTTCCAGTCATGGATACTACGGACAACGGATGCCAGCCTCCGAGGATGGGGTGCTGTGACCTAGGGGACCGAATTTCAAGGGAGGTGGTCGAGTCAAGAATCTGCATTCCCGATAAATGTATTGGAACTCAGGGCAGTTTACAATACTCTCCTGCAGGCTGCCTCTCTTCTCCGAAATCAAGCCATCCAGGTGCAGTCGGACAACGCCATGGCGGTGGCGTACATAAATCGACAGGGAGGAACAAGAAGCAGGACCGCAATGCGAGAGGTTCCAGGATACTCCTGGGCGGAGGCCAACGCAAGGGCCATCTCTTGGCTATCTTCATTCCAGGCGTGGACAGTTGGGAAGCGGACTTCCTCAGGCACGACCTCCATCCAGGAGAATGGGGCCTTCACCCTCAGGTGTTTCAACAACTGATTCACCGGTGGGGCTTTCCTCAGATAGACCTGATGGTTTCTTGTCTCATACACACACGAGAAAAAGAAGACTCTATTATGGGGGCACTCAAAATGAATTACTTCAAAGCCAAATTGGCAACTAAAATAGGGTATATTAAAATTTAACCTTTATTGATACCATTAAAATGGGCACAGGGGTTAGACTAGGACATACACACACACAAGAGATATAAAGCACATAACCTGTGAACCTATGTACAGTTCTAATGTGCAAGTTAAACACCTCAATAGGAATTATTCACCGGAAAAAATCGTATATATTTCCAAAATCAAATCGATTTGAGGGGTATATCACAGACCAGTAATAATTATCCGGAAAGTGTCCGTATTAATCCATACTCAGTTAGTACCACGGGATTATATACTATGTTATAGAGCCATATTGCCCCCCCTGATTTTCACAGCACTGTAACCTTTACCCTAATTGGGATTGGAGTGTATTGGAGTCATAATAATTCCCAAACCTTCCTATAAATTGGACTCATACTATGACAAGCATCAAAGGATATTCAACCATGGTAAGTATTGAGATTGTAAAGGAATTTCTCGCTGTAGTCACAGTATTGCCCTTTATGCAGCTATAAGTCATTGAATAGTCCCCAACGGAATTCAAGTGGGAGGAAAATCACAGTGTACCCATTGATCCCATTGGTGAATCACTTCTGCTGTCACACCGTCTTGGCAGCCAGTCGCCTATACTGGTCCAGCAGCTGGTGGATGAGAAAGCGACAACCAGGGAACAGCCGGGTAGGAAGGAAAGAAAGCCGTACTGCTTTCCTTGTTAGAGCGGTATTGACACCCTGCTGTCTATTGACATTGCAAGGTGCCACTCCGCAATTCTAGGATGAGAGCTGGCAGAAAGAGGATTATTTACCTATTCAGCATTAACCACGAGGGAACCGGAGCATTGGAGAGTCATTGGTCTGTGATGTCCACGTGGTTCAGACACAATTGGAGTGCGGATGAAATATAAAGCACATAACCTGTGAACCTAAGTCCAGTTCTAATGTGTAAGTTAAACACCTCAAAAGGAATTATTCACCGGAAAAAATCGTATATATTTCCAAAATCAAATTGATTTGAGGGATATATCACAGACCAGTAATAATTATCCGGAAATTTTCCGTATTAATCCATGCTCAATAAGCACCACGGGATTATATACTATGTTATAGAGCCATATTGCCCCTCGTATATACAAAATAAAACTGTGCTCCTATCGTCGGTTCCGTAAGAGTTTAAACACACCTCTATAGTTTTGAAATATTGAGCCGATATAGGTATATTGGGGGTCATTCCGAGTTGTTCGCTCGTTATTTTTTTCTCGCAACGGAGCGATTAGTCGCTAATGCGCATGCGCAATGTCCGCAGTGCGACTGCGCCAAGTAAATTTGCTATGCAGTTAGGTATTTTACTCACGGCATTACGAGGTTTTTTTCTTCGTTCTGGTGATCGGAGTGTGATTGACAGGAAGTGGGTGTTTCTGGGCGGAAACTGGCCCGTTTAATGGGTGTGTGCGAAAAAACGCTACCGTTTCTGGGAAAAACGCGGGAGTGGCTGGAGAAACGGAGGAGTGTCTGGGCGAACGCTGGGTGTGTTTGTGACGTCAAACCAGGAACGAAACTGAACTGATCGCAGATGCCGAGTAAGTCTGGAGCTACTCAGAAACTGCTAAGAAGTGTCTATTCGCAATTCTGCTAATCTTTCGTTCGCAATTTTGATAAGCTAAGATTCACTCCCAGTAGGCGGCGGCTTAGCGTGTGCAAAGCTGCTAAAAGCAGCTTGCGAGCGAACAACTCGGAATGACCCCCATTGTCCTCCTATTTACACTCCAACTTTAATGAGACAACAAAAGATGTAATCCTAAATACTTGCTGACAGTATAATGAATCATATCATAAGTGCCTGATTTTCACAGCACTGTAAACCTTTACCCTAATTAGGATTGGGGTATATTGGAGTTATAATAGTTCCCAAACCTTCCTATAAATTGGACTCATACTATGACAAGCATCAAAGGGTATTCAACCATGGTAAGTATTGAGATTTGTAAAAAAAATTCTCACTGTAGTCTCAGTGTTGCCCTTTATGCAGCTACAGTTGTGCTCATAAGTTTACATACCCTAGCAGGATTTGTGATTTTCTGGCCATTTGTCAGAGAATATGAATAACTCACAAACTTTTCTTTCACTCATGGTTAGTGGTTGGGTGAAGCCATTTATTGTCAAACAACTGTGTTTACTCTTTTTAAATCATAATGACAACAGAAACTACCCAAATGACCCTGATCAAAAGTTTACATACCCCAGTTCTTAATACCGTGTATTGCCCCCTTTAACATCAATGACAGCTTGAAGTCTTTTGTGGTAGTTGTGGATGAGGCTCTTTATTTTCTCATATGGTAAAGCTGCCCATTCTTCTTGGCAAAAAGCCTCCAGTTCCTGTAAATTCTTGGGCTGTTTTGCATGAACTGCACGTTTGAGATCTCCCAAGAGTGGCTCAATGATATTGAGGTCAGGAGACTGAGATGGCCAGTCGAGAACCTTCACCTTATTCTGCTGTAGCCAATGACAGGTCGACTTGGCCTTGTATTTTGGATCATTGTCATGTTGGAATGTCCAAGTACGTCCCATGCGCAGCTTCCGGGCTGATGAGTGCAAATTTTCCTCCAGTATTTTCTGATAACATGCTGCATTCATCTTGCCATCAATTTTGACCACGTTTCCAGTGCCTTTGTAGCTCACACATCCCCAAAAGATCAACGATCCACCTCCGTGTTTCACAGTAGGAATGGTGTACCTTTCATCATAGGCCTTGTTGACTCCTCTCCAAATGTAATGTTTATGGTTGTGGCCAAAAAGTTAAATTTTGGTCTCATCACTCCAAATGACTTTGTTCCAGAAGTTTTGAGGCTTGTCTCTGTGCTGTTTGGAGTATTGTAAGTGAGATGCTTTGTGGCATTTGCGTAGTAATGGCTTTCTTCTGGCGACTCGACCATGCAGCCCATTTTTCTTCAAATGCCTCCTTATTGTGCATCTTAAAACAACCACACCACTTTTTATCAGAGAGTCCTGTATTTCAGCTGAAGTTATTTGTGGATTTTTCTTTGCATCCCGAACAATTTTCCTGGCAGTTGTGGCTGAAATTTTTGTTGGTCTACCTGACCGTGATTTGGTTTCCACAGAATCCCTAATTTTCCACTTCTTAATTAGAGTTTGAACACTGCTGATTGGCATTCTCAATTGCTTGGATATCTTTTTATATCCCTTTCCTGTTTTATACAGTTCAGTAACCTTTTCCCGCAGATCCTTTGACAATTCTTTTGCTTTCCCCATGACTCAGAATCCAGACACGTCACTGCAGCACTGAATGAAAGATGCAAGGGTCTTTCAGGAGTCCAGAAACTCACTGACCTTTTATACACACACACACTGATTACAAGCAAACAGATCACAGGTGAGGATGGTTACCTTTATTAGCCATTCAAACCCGTTTGTGTCAACTTGTGTGCATGTTATCAGGCCAAAATCTCCAGGTAAAAAAGCAGAGACAATTACGTATAGCCAAGCGCTCTGTCACTCAAATCTATGTGCTGCCAGCAAAATAAGGCTACTCAAGCTTATCGAAGGAAAAAAAAAATCTCCAGGGTATGTAAACTTTTGATCAGGGTCATTTGGGTAGTTTCTGTTGTCATTATGATTTAAAAAGAGTAAACACAGTTGTTTGATAATAAATGGCTTCACCCAACCACTAACCATGAGTGAATGACAAGTTTGTGAGTTATCATTCATATTCTCTGACAAATGGCCAGAAAATCACAAATTCTGCTAGGGTATGTAAACTTATGAGCACAACTGTATAAATCATAGAATAATCCCCAACGGAATTCAAGTGGGAGGAAAATTACAGTGTGCCCATCGATCCCATTGGTGAATTGCTTCTGCTGTCACACTGTCTTGGCAGCCAGTCGCCTATACTGGTCCAGCAGCCGGTGGATGAGAGAGCGACAGCCGGGTAGGAAGGAAAGAAATCCGTACTGCTTTCCTTGTTAGAGCGGTAGTGACACCCTGTTGTCTATTGACATTGCAAGGTGCCACTCCGCAATTGAAGGATGAGAGCTGGCAGAAAGAGGATTAGTTACCTATTCAGCATTAACCCAAGAGGGAACCGGAGCATTGGAGAGTCATTGGTCCATGATGCCCACGTAGTTCAGACACAATTAGAGTGCGGATAACATGTTTCACCTTCTGGCTTGCTCACATCACTGCACTGGTTTGGTCTCAACAAGAAGCTCCGTTGTTACTGTTCCAGGACAAGGGATCCGCAGGCCGCGGCAGTCAACGGTCTGACAGCACTGTGGACTTACCAGTTTGTATACCTGTTTCCACCAATCCCTCTCATTCCCAGAGTTCTAAAATGACAAAAGGGAAAGAGTTCAGGCAATTCTGATTGTCCCGGATTGGCCCCGATGGGCTTGGTATGCAGACCTCCTGACGATGTCTCTGGAGGACCCCTGGCCTCTGTCACTTCTCAAGGACCTCCTTCAGCAAGGACCATTTGTCTATCCAGACTTACAGCGGCTACATTTGATGGCTTGGAGGTTGAGAGGGAAATTCTAGCCAGAAAAGGTCTCCCCTCCAAGGTTACTTCTATTATGGTCCAGGCCAGGAAGTTGGCTACGTCAAAACATTACCACCGTATATGGAAAAGATATGTTTCTTGATGTGAGAGTAGAAAATATTCTCCTGTGGAGTTTCGACTGGGTCGTTTCCTACTCTCCCTGTAAGCAGATGTGGACATGGGCCTACGATTGGGCTCTCTCAAAGTCCAGATTTTGGATCTCTCCATCTTCTTCCAGAAACAGCTTGCGGTTTATGCCGGAAGTACAGACATTCCTGAAGGGGGTTCTTCACATTCAACCACCCTCCATCCCTCCCACGGCTCCGTGGGATCTCAATGTGGTCTTGATCTTTCTCCAGTCGGACTGATTTGAACCCTTGCAAAGGGTGGAACTTAAATATCTCACTTGGAAGACTGTCATGTTGCTGGCATTAGCCTCTGCAAGACGCGTGTCAGAATTGGCGGCCTTATCCTGTAAGAGCCCGTATTTAATATTTCACGAGGCTATGGCTGAGCTCAGGACTTGCCCGCAGTTTTTGCCGAAAGTGATGTCTCCTGTGAATGCTGATTATTTTACAGGACAAAAAGCAATGCCTTAATACACTTAAATTCGAGCCACTGCGGCCGCTGTATGTAATCCTTACCCTACGTACTTTTTACACAGTTAGCGTACAAAGACCCGTACTGTGTACGCACTTTGCGTACCAACACCGTGACGGACGTACAAAGTACACTCAGTGCATACACACACACAGACACGCTGTTAGCACAATGCAGATACACGTGTGATAGAAATACACCTTAAACCTTTAGCAGGAAATGGGACACGACACCAAATTGTATTTCAAAACTATGTTGGGGTCCAACCCACCAACGGTTATTTTACTAGCAGGGGGTTACAATAATAACACAATACAATAAGAGAAAAAGGCTACAGTCAATGGTACATACGTTTGTTCGCCTGCTCTTCCCGGTCCGGTCCTCAATCATCAAGGTAGATGATCTTCAGAGATTGTGTGTCACCAGGCCTGCAGCTGGCTTTTTTATACATTTGTCCAAAACCTAACACAATGGGAACTGTAATCTTTTTGTCTATTGGTCACAGGGATGGTCGTTTACAGTACAGGAGAGGTCATAGGTCAGTTTGAATAGGTGGGCGATGTCTGTTCCAGGTGCACTTGCAGATGTTCTCCACTGGGTACCCGCTGAATATCAGGAGTACAGTAAATACAGTTAATATTAATATTCTACTCCTGCGCATAACTATTCGCAGGAGCGTGCGATCTTCTGCAAACTAACACCGGAATATTGCTCTTAAAATACCCTACAGCTAGATACCAAACACCACCTCCTAACCTAATTCTGTCCCCTCATATCCTGTAAAGGTGAATCCCTTTGTTCTTATACCCTTTAAGCAAGTGTAACTCGCGGGTGTGGTGCATGTAGACTATGTGTGCATTGTGCACTATGTGGATTAAATATGTTTCCATGCGATCACAAATACTACCGTAATTACTCATACCACGCATTAATACGCAGCACCGCTGGAGCGGTCATACGCAACTTGCGAATATGTGCACGCACGGCAGAACAAGTACGCGCACGGAGGCCATCTGTGTGTAGTTTGTACGTGATGTGTGTACTGAAATATTTTCGACTTCGACAGTCCACCCTTTGGCAGTCATCAATAACTGCCACACTCTACTACTAAACAGAAAATATCTACACAATATATATATATATATATATACCAGTTTGGATAATCGGGGGAGAGTTGTAGGTGGGAAATGTATAGCCTAGTTGGATAGCAAAAAGCATGTATGTATGAATCAATGTCTGAGGGGCATGTATCATCATGCCGTATATGTTCTAAATAAGCTTTGAGGTATTGCAAAGTATACATTAAATCCTTCTTATCCTGTATTAAGGGTCTGTAAATGGGCAAACAAACACTACCAAGCTCTTTTCGGCTTCTTATTCCAACAAATGGGGAGCACATTTAGTTGATGATACATGGAGGGGGAACATATGTGAATGCTACTATATGTGTATAACACCTGTCGACTATGTGTGCCATTAACTGAGGGTTGCAGAGATGAAGATAAGACACATATATCTAAAAATACATTCACAAAAACATTGGGTAGGGTTGACGTCTTTTCCGGTTGGATGTTTCTGGGTAAAGGGGGAAACAGAGAAAAATGGTGAAAGAAACAGGCCATGAAATTAATTTGCAATCCTTATCCTAACACTGTCTCTATGGATGGATCATAAATTAAATCTGCTGCTGTAACAACACCTTCGCTCCTTAGACTCATCAAATTTGTGCCGTGCTTGCGCCGCATTAGAATTCGAACACATCTGAATATCAGACCAATAATTATGATGACTCCCAGGATACAAAGGAGAAACTTCCCCACACTCATAATAACATTCTGTGCCCATTCTCCTAACCCTGAGAACCATTTGTGTGGGTACAACCATGAGACCCAGCCAGTCAGTTCATTACCCACAGCCGTCAAGGTAAGATTGTGTCTCCTCCGGAACTCCCACTTCAACTGCAAGATCTCGTCCCTCCTCTGATTGACGATCTCCGTGGGGTCGTCAGTGCTGTTCGTAATGTACGTACAGCACTTCACATCATATTGAGTTGCCAATGTGACACAAAATCCACCCGTCACAGCCGTGACATAATTCAGGACCATCCTGTGCTGGATCAGCTCTTTCTTGTAAGCTTGTAACTCTCTTCCTGTATACCTGAAGGTGTCATCATACATTTCAGTGATATTATCTATCAAGTTCGCTAGCGCATGGATGTACCTATAATTTATAGTTCCTCTAGCAGTACGGGTGATATCTAATGCGAGAAGGAACTGAATCCCGGTGGATTCATGGATAAAATCAGAGGCTGCATGCTCTGCCCTATCTATGAGGTGTCTCTTGATGTGTTCATAGTGGGTATGAGTATAAGGAGTCTGAGCGCTGCGGTGAACGTCTTTAATTTTATTGTGGGTTATGGTCATGACCTCTGGTAGTACCCTTCCAATGTAACACAAAACCTCAGAGCTCGGAGTGAGCCACTTGTACGCTTTCCTCCCACATATGAAATAGGCATCATCTGGGAGAACATAGGGGACAAAATGTAACATCACCATATTGCAAACTTTCCATGTAAAGAAACCAATCCCTAGTTCTCTCATTTGCTCAGTACAAGTATCGGGCTGGATGATATGGGCACAATACCCTTGCGATACCTTTCCAACCCACATGGTTTTGCTTCCACGTGTATACCGGTACCGAAAATACTTTCCACTGTTGACTATCTTGCGTACAAGTTCAGAGTCGATAGGAATCCTATCAGCTCTGAGTGAAAAGGTCATTGTCTGGTTATTCCAAGTCACTTCCCAATTTCCTGATTTTCAGAAATTTGAAATATTAAAACACAACAGGGACCTATCTACATTGTACTGGTGGAGCTTCAAGCTAGGGGACCTAGATATATTGAATTTCTTGTCCACTGGTCCCCCACCCCGTAATTTGAGTACCTCCTCTATTGCTAAAGGGTACGGCACTAATCTTGACTTACTCTGTCCTTGAGGTACCTGTGAGCACACCCAGCATTCTGTCTGGTTTAAGATATTACCCACTAATGAGTGGTAATCACTCAACGGATGTCGGTCCATGTCGATATTAATATTGGACTGACATCTCTAGATGCACCCATCTTCGACTATATTCTCACAATTCTTACAAATACAATATTCATCAGACAATAACCCTACACATTGCCTCCGAGCTCCATGACTACCAGAGCGTTTACTGATACCAGCCTTTACTCGAGTAATGTGCTGCTCCTGAGATCCTACAAATTCGTACTCGCCATCAGAACCCATTCCAGATCCTTGCTCGACCTCTCTGGAATCCTCACCAAAACAAATTGTCCTGAGCAAAAACAGTATTACAAGCAGAACCCGAAACGCAGTCTCTTGTGATAGATCCATTTCGTTAGGGGAAAGAGGGAAAATAAGGAGGAGAAAAGAAAGGAAAATGCAGGGGGGGTGAAAAAAGAAAATGGTGCGACAACCGTCCTTCATCTTGTTGCTCTCCGCGCTCAGGTGCCGTTCAACAGTCCTGCCTCTCAGCTTTCCCGGAATAGACTGTCTAGTGATATGAGGTTCTCTTCACCTTGCTCTTTGTCACGAGTTTTCTCCGGGTCAGCGACCTCCTTCCAGTGGGATGAGTGGACCCAAGTCTCTCTTTCAGTGACCTTTAATGCTGTTGTGCTGGTTAACAAGACCTGGTACGGTCCTTCCCACCTGTCTATGAGGCAACCTGAGCGTAGAAAATGTTGTATCATCACATAATCCCCAGGCTCAATGTTACGACAATTACTGTTCGGGAGGTCAGGAATCACCAGCTTTAGATTTCTTTGTTGATTTCTCAGCTGCTGGCTCATCCTAACCAAATATTTCACAGTTATTTCATTATTGCATTTCAAATCATCCTGGGGGTCTATCATTACATGTGGTTGTCGACCAAAAAGAATTTCAAAGGGTGATAAGTTAAGCGGTGACCTGGGAGTGGTTCTGATGCTGTACAACACTAGTGGCAAAGCTTCTGGCCACAACAATCCAGTTTCAGCCATCACTTTGCTCAGCTTGTTCTTAATAGTGCTATTCATTCTCTCCACCTTTGCACTCGCCTGTGGCCGGTACGGAGTATGTAGCTTGCTATTAATTTCCATCAGTTTGCACATGACCTGAGAGACTTTAACTGTAAATTGGGTACCCCTATCACTTTCAATCATTCTAGGGATACCATATTTGCACACAAATTCCTGCACAATTTTCTTTGCAGTGAATACGGCAGTATTTGTGGCAGCAGGGAATGCTTCTACCCAGTTGGAAAACACATCAGTACATACTAACACATATTTCAAATTCCTACAGGGTGGTAACTGTATGAAGTCGATTTGTATTACCTGAAAAGGTCCATCTGTAGGAGGGATATGGGATGGCTCCGTTGGTATTGTCTTACCAATATTATTCCTCAAGCAAGTAAGACATGTCATTGCTCTCTTACCTGCATGAGAAGAGAATCCTGGCGCACTCCAGTAGGCTCTTACCAGCTTGCACATACCCTCTTTGCCCAGATGAGTCAGACCGTGTGCTGCCTCAGCTAGACTTGGAAGATATGCTCTGGGGGCCACTGGCTTACCGTGTCCATCTGTCCAAAGTCCTGAGGACTCCTGACCATAGCCCTTCACTTCCAAACCACCTTTTCCTGTAGGGAACACAAATTTTGCATTTCAATTAGCTGCTGTGTGTTGACTGTGTTAAATGTCATCAGTGATGTGATGTTCGTCTGTATGGTTGTGCTTGCTGCTGATTTTTCAGCTTCGTCTGCCCGGCTGTTACCAAGTGAGATTGGATCTTGGTTGTAAGTGTGTACTTTACACCTGATAACAGCCACTCTGTCTGGTTCTTGTATTGCTGTCAGAAGCCTTTTGATGTGGGATGCATGCGCTACAGGTGTGCCAGCTGCCGTCATGAAATTTCTGAGGTGCCACAGGGCCCCAAAATCATGCACAACTCCAAAGGCGTACCTAGAATCTGTGTATATATTAGCTGATTTACCTTTGGCCAAGTCACATGCTCTGGTTAGGGCGACCAGCTCAGCGACTTGCGCTGAGTGTGGTGGGCCAAGGGGTTCAGCTTCTATGATACCTTCGTCATCTACAACTGCATATCCAGTGCACAGGTCTCCCGATTCCGTCTGTCTGTGGCAACTACCATCAGTGTAGAAGGTAAAATCTACTCCTTCCAATGGGTTGTCACTGATGTCAGGTCTCGCAGTGAAAGTTTGGTTCAGGTATTCCATACAATCATGCACTAAATCCTCCTTCACCATTATTCTCATCCTCCACCCTTTGTGCATGACCAGGCACACTTGGCAAGTAAGTTGCAGGATTTAGTGAGCTTCATCTCTTAATGGTGATGTTTACAGGAGCCATCAGTGATAATTCCCACTTTGTAAACTGAGCAGATGAGACATGTCTGGTTTGGGCGGAGGTTATTAAGGCTGATACTGCATGAGGAGTATGGATGGTCAAGTCATGTCCTAACACTATGTCCTCGCTTTTACATACCAGCAAAGCTATCACTGCAACACTTCGCAAGCAAGTGGGGAGAGACCGTGCTACAGTGTCTAACTGTGCACTGTAGTAGGCTACCGGTCTGCTGGCATCACCATGTCTCTGTGTTAAGACTCCTGCTGCGCACCCACCACTTTCAGTACCGTACAATTCAAAGGACTTCTCATAATCTGGCATACCTAATGCAGGTGCTTGTGATAAACACTGTTTGAGTCTCTCAAACACCAGTTCGGACTCATCTGTGTGAGAGATCCATTCTGGTTTGTTCAAAGAGACCATTTCTTGCAAAGGTATAGCCAGTATGGAGAACCCTGGAATCCAGTTACGACAGTACACACACATCCCGAGGAAAGTGCGGATCTGTTGCTGAGTTTGTGGCAGAGTCATGTTGCGAATCGCCTGTATTCTATCAGCGGTGAGGTGTCTAAGTCCTTGGGGGAAATTTACTAAGCTCCCGATTTTGACCGAGATGCCGTTTTTTCATCAAAGTGTCATCTCGGTAATTTACTAAACACTAATCACGGCAGAGATGAGGGCATTCGTAATTTTTTGCAAGTCCAAGTAAAAAATTACGAATGAATACACCATCGGTCAAAACGCGGCTGTTTAAGTATGAATCTCGGTCATTTACTAAGAAGTGCAAAGCAAAAAAAAACAAACACTGCCGTGAAAAATTACAACTCGTAAAAAAGTGCTAAAAAAAACCAGACCTTTTTTTTTTATTCGTGATTGGATAGGCATGCACGGATCCATGAGATCCGTGCATGTATATCAGTGGGAAGGGGTGGGAAAGTGCTTATTGTTTCAAAAAAAATTGCGTGGGGTCCCCCCTCCTAAGCATAACCAGCCTCGGGCTCTTTGAGCCGATCCTGGTTGCCGAAATATGGGAAAAAAAATGACAGGGGTTCCCCCATATTTAAGCAACCAGCATCGGGCTCTGCGCCTGGTCCTGGTTCCAAAAATACGGGGGACAAAAAGAGTAGGGGTCCCCCGTATTTTTAAAACCAGCACCGGGCTCCACTAGCTGGACAGATAATGCCACAGCCGGGGGTCACTTTTATATAGTGCCCTGCGGCCGTGGCATCAAAAATCCATCTAGTCACCCCTGGCCGGGGTACCCTGGGGGAGTGGGGACCCCTTCAATCAAGGGGTCCCCCCCCCCCAGCCACCCAAGGGCCAGGGGTGAAGCCCGAGGCTGTCCCCCCCCATCCAATGGGCTGCGGATGGGGAGGCTGATAGCCTTTGTTGTAAAAGAAAAGATATTGTTTTTAGTAGCAGTACTACAAGGCCCAGCAAGCCTCCCCCGCATGCTGGTACTTGGAGAACCACAAGTACCAGCATGCGACGGAAAAACGGGCCCGCTGGTACCTGTAGTACTACTACTAAAAAAATACCCAAAAAAAGACAAGACACACACACCGTGAAAGTATAATTTTATTACATACATACATACACACATACATACATACTTACCTTAAGTTCCCACGCAGGTCGGTCCTCTTCTCCAGTAGAATCCAAGGGGTACCTGTTGAAGAAATTATACTCACGAGATCCAGGGGTCCAGGCTCCTCGGGAAATCCAGGGGTAATCCACGTACTTGAAAAAAATAACAAAACGGTGTCCCGACCACGAACTGAAAGGGGACCCATGTTTGCACATGGGTCACCTTTCCACGAATGCCAGAAACCCACTTTGACTTCTGTCTAAGTGGGTTTCTTCAGCCAATCAGGGAGCGCCACGTTGTAGCACTCTCCTGATCAGCTGTGTGCTCCTGTCCTCACTGACAGGCAGCACACGGCAGTGTTACAATGTAGCGCCTATGCGCTACATTGTAACCAATGATGGGAACTTTCTGCTCAGCGGTGACGTCACTTTAGGTCAACCGCAGGGCAGAAAGTTCCCATCATTGGTTACAATGTAGCGCATAGGCGCTACATTGTAACACTGCCGTGTGCTGCCTGTCAGTGAGGACAGGAGCACACAGCTGATCAGGAGAGTGCTACAACGTGGCGCTCCCTGATTGGCTGAAGAAACCCACTTAGACAGAAGTCAAAGTGGGTTTCTGGCATTCGTGGAAAGGTGACCCATGTGCAAACATGGGTCCCCTTTCAGTTCGTGGTCGGGACACCGTTTTGTTATTTTTTTCAAGTACGTGGATTTCCCGAGGAGCCTGGACCCCTGGATCTCGTGAGTATAATTTCTTCAACAGGTACCCCTTGGATTCTACTGGAGAAGAGGACCGACCTGCGTGGGAACTTAAGGTAAGTATGTATGTATGTGTGTATGTATGTAATAAAATTATACTTTCACGGTGTGTGTGTCTTGTCTTTTTTTGGGTATTTTTTTAGTAGTAGTACTACAGGTACCAGCGGGCCCGTTTTTCCGTCGCATGCTGGTACTTGTGGTTCTCCAAGTACCAGCATGCGGGGGAGGCTTGCTGGGCCTTGTAGTACTGCTACTAAAAACAATATCTTTTCTTTTACAACAAAGGCTATCAGCCTCCCCATCCGCAGCCCATTGGATGGGGGGGGGACAGCCTCGGGCTTCACCCCTGGCCCTTGGGTGGCTGGGGGGGGGGACCCCTTGATTGAAGGGGTCCCCACTCCCCCAGGGTACCCCGGCCAGGAGTGACTAGTTGGATTTTTGATGCCACGGCCGCAGGGCACTATATAAAAGTGACCCCCGGCTGTGGCATTATCTGTCCAGCTAGTGGAGCCCGGTGCTGGTTTTAAAAATACGGGGGACCCCTACTCTTTTTGTCCCCCGTATTTTTGGGACCAGGACCAGGCGCAGAGCCCGATGCTGGTTGCTTAAATATGGGGGAACCCCTGTCATTTTTTTTCCCATATTTCGGCAACCAGGATCGGCTCAAAGAGCCCGAGGCTGGTTATGCTTAGGAGGGGGGACCCCACGCAATTTTTTTTTAAAATTTTACAGTGTTTAATTAAAAAAAAAAAAAAAATAGAACCCCAGCACGGATCACACAGATCCGGCCGAGATTAATTGTAAAAAAGTCGGCAGTGTTTTGCTAATCACTGCCGTAAAAAACACAAAAAAAACACGAATGACATCGACATCGGAAGAAAAGAAAAACCCGAATACGACAGCTTAGTAAATCCATCGTAACAAATTCAAAAAGTTGCAGTTTTACACTTTCGATGTCATTCGTGATTGAACTTTGACCTGAAACGGGAAAATACGAATCTTAGTAAATTTACCCCCTTGTGTCAAGCAGTGTCCCAAGTATTTAACCCTGGTCCGGCACAACTGCAACTTATCTTTTGAAACCTTGTGTCCTGTCTGGGAAAGATGAAACAGAAGCTGTTTAGTATCTTTCAAGGACGACTCGAATGAGTCAGAACACAACAACAAGTCATCAACATACTGTATTAGCACTGACCCACTCTCAGGTTGAAAAGATTGCAAACAGTCGTGTAAGGCCTGGGAGAAAATACTTGGGCTGTCAATTAAACCTTGGGGAAGCCGAGTCCAGGTGTACTGTACTCCCCTGTATGTAAAAGCAAAAAGGTATTGGCTGTCAGGGTGAAGAGGGATAGAAAAGAAAGCAGAGCAGAGATCAATGACTGAAGAATTTTGCGGTAGGGGGAATTTGCATAAGGATGACAGCTGGATTGGGCACTACGGGGAGTTGGCTCTAAACTATTTTGTTTATCCCCCTTAAATCCTGCACTAACCTGTAACCCCTCCCCCCACTCTTTTTCACAGGGAAGATGGGGCTATTGGCGGTGCTGGACATCCTGACTAGGATGCCCTGCTGTAGCAGCCGCTCTTTGACAGGGTACACTCCTAATTCTACCTCTGGCTTCAGAGGATATTGAAGGATTTTTGAGCTATCCTGCCATCTTTCACTTGTACTGCTACTGGAGCTACATTCGCCATCAATCCAGTGTCCTGTTCATCTTTGGTCCTAAGGGAACCCGGTATTTGTGAGATCATTTCCTCTACCTTTGATGGACACGTATCTATAACAGTAGAATGCGACATTAGCCTTTGAGGGGTGTCTAGTATATCTTGCACTTCTTGAGCATGGTTCTCAGGTATATCCAAGAAGACACCCTCAGGAGTACAATATATGACACACCTCATTTTACACAATAAGCCTCTGCCAAGTAGATTAGTCGGAGCCGATGCTGCCAACAGGAAAGAATGTTTGGTTTGCAAAGGCCCTATCGTAATCTCTGCAGGTCTACTCAAAGGGTATTGTTGTACTGTTCCTGTTACTCCCATTGCCAAAATCGTTTTTCCCGTGGTTTTTACACCTGATGTGGAATTCAACACTGACCTTGGCCGCCCCTGTATCTACAAGAAAAGGTAATGGTACACCAGCTACATCAACCATGACCTCAGGTTCCTTTCCAAGGCTAGCAATCAACTTAACTGGCTGTAGACTATAGGTGTGGCCTGACCTCTATTGTGTAGTGGGACCTTCCCGCAGCACGCTGGCAGCTACGATATGTGAGGGGGATAACTGAGAGTTTTCGGAGATCTGCCAATCCCTCCTAGGTGGGTACCTCCATGTTTTCCCTCTATGTGGTCCCTGTTCCCAACTATGTGTGTTATAGCATGGTTCGTATCCTGGTCTAGGGGGTCTGTATACATTATGTGTCCCTTTTATTCCTACATTCCCTTGAGTAATGTCCTTCCTTCTGGCAATTGTAACATACTATTATCCGTGACTTACCATCAGGCGTCTGGGGTCTTGGCTGATGTGGTTTTGCTGTAAGAGCCTGTATACTTACCGTCATCAGCTTATCCCCTTGCGACTCCCTGTGTTTACTGATATTCAGATCGTGCTCTATAGCGGACTCTCTCAATGCAGCCACCGAGATACCTCTCCAATTAGGTAGAGAGGTTTGCACCCTTGTCCTTAGTGATTCCTTTAAACCATCCATTAACACTGAGACAGCTACCTCCCTGTGATGTGCATTATCCTTAATGTCCTCGATCCCAGTGTATCTAGCTATTTCCTGCAGTGCTCGATGGAAATATTCAGATGCCATTTCACCTTCCTTTTGTCTTATGGAGAAGATTTTATTCCATTTAACAATAGTAGGGAAATACACTCCTAATTGCAGATTGATTTGCTTTACGTTCTCCTGAATGTATTCATCAGTGAGAGGTACTTCTGCATCTAACTTACAATCCGTTATGAATTTCGTGATGTCAATATTTGAGGGTAGACACAACCATAGCACTGTTCGCCAATCTTTGTGGGTTCATGGGCGTTACCTAACTCTAACGAATTTTTGGCATCCGACTAGATCTTTTCTGGGATCGGGGAATTCTGACATAATTGACCTTAACTCTGCTCGGGACCAAGGACAATGCATGGCAATGTTCTTGATGGGAGTTAGTCCCTTATTGTCAATTCTCCCGTTGGGAACTGCAATCACCCTGATAGGATTTAATTCAACTACATCATTTTGGCTTGACTCTATAATGCGGGGAGCTATTGTCTCTGCATAGTGTATGGTGCCGTACTTACCTGTAGACACAACCTCACTTACCTCTCCACTAGGAGGCATCGCTACAACCCTTGGTGGTTGGGCCTTGCCCACCTGAGTATTCTGTATGGTGGCTGCTAGAGAGAGTGCCGATATCTTGCTGGGCTCATCTTCCTGCTCACAGTCCTGGGGGAAATTTAAAACGGGATACAGCTGGCAAGGGTTAGCGTAAGCACATTTATCAATTACTTTCCTACCCTGTACCAATGCATCATTGCTTGTAGCCAATTTCTACCCATCAACATATGGTGGTGGTGCGGTCGCCATTGCTTTCCCGCTAGGTTTGGAACCTGCTGTGCGAGCCAACTCCCTCTGCACATCCCCCTCTTGCTGCAACAAGTTTAAACAATCTGTATGTCTAATCCTTTGTTTTCTGGATTTTATCAGACATATCCTAATCCTTATGTTCTGTAATACCTCTGGCTCAAAGCTGCCCATTCTAGGGAATGATGCACCTATCTTCCGCAGTCATACGGAACAAAAAGTCTCCACGTGTGGACCATATTTCCCACACATAATAAACCTCGCTGACCCCTTGGGCCGCGGCTCTTCAGCCTGAACCCTGGCTACCGTACCCCCACCCCTTGTGCAATTGGATCCCATCACGGACTTTTTCCTTTTACACAATCCCCAATGCACGACACAAATAGGCGGTGAAAGTTCTCAGAGCGCTTTCACCCACTCCTTCTCCGCTGATATACCACGACTCACTCCAATAGTGACCACCACGTACCCAGAAAGGTGCCCTAACTGGCTTCTGTTCACTGGAAGTTTTAGGAGTGACCTACCTTTTCCAGTGAATATCTACCATTAGAGGTTTTCCTGAGAGACCAGCGAAAACTCCCTATGCACTTATACACAAATCACGGTTGCGTATGCTCTACACAGCGCTAATGATACCGCGGTTTTGTGCAAAAAGTTCGCACAAGGGTATCAAGTTGCGTCACATATCGCACCCACAAACGCGGGGTCCAATTGCACAGCATATAGGTACTTGTTACCTATCCGCTCTACGACCACTGGAGTCGAATATACAAGCTGCGATCCTCAGCCGGAGCGTAACAAAAAACCTTTAATTCAATACTACACAATGCACAATTCCCTATTATGCTCCTCTGCAAATCTCCTCACAATTTGCGTACTTTACTATCTATACTAACGTGAGTCAGCCGCCTCACGCCGCCAAGCCTCCACTTACTTGGTGTACCAACGACGGGATCCCGAATTGACGGGGTTCGATACACTCACTCCTACTTTCAGCTCACACAAATACACAGCGTTTTTCTGTACAGAAAATGTCCACTCTTTCTTATCGGCAGCTTTACCCTTGAGGCACTTACAGTTTAGACAAAAGTCTTACACTAATCTGCTTTTTGAAATCGGATAGTTATGTGCTATTGTATTTAAGGTTTACTATCCCGCCTTTTAATTGAACAAAACTATTGTGATTTGTACTCAGCGTCTGTACTCCTACGCAACCTTGCGTGCCTTTTACGCCGCATGCGCGGTCCTGTACTTTGTCCGGGCCACGTGTACAAAACGTGCGTCCGCAATAAAACAAACCACACAATCTCTATAAATGTGAACAATACAAACTATAATCACTCACAAACACAACCCACACTTGTTCTGTGTAACCCTTTACAACCAGGCCAGAACTGTGTTTTGTGTTTTTATAATTACTCCCTTAATATACTATATCAAATTTATCTATATAGAAAACCACTGTTTCCGATTTCACACAGATCTAAACTGATTTAAAAATCTATACCTTGTGGCAACAATATGTGAGAGGGTATGCAAAGTATCGGTACCTTTTGTGTACGCTTTTGGCGCCAAAAAATTACACTGAGATTTTTAACCAGCTTTTTTTTCCCTGTATCTCTCCGGGTTCTTTCAGCACCTCTGCAGACCAGACAGAGCAGACGCAATCTAACAGCACACAAATAGTGTTTTAAAATATCCAGCAACCAGAAAAAGATTTAACGTAAAGATGTATTTCCACCCTTTGCTGATAGATTAAAGACTGCTATGATCTGCTAGCCCTTGAGAGTTTGAAAAACTGTATCGAGCCCCCAATTGTGAATGCTGATTATTTTACAGGACAAAAAGCAATGCCTTAATACACTTAAATTCGAGCCGCTGCGGCCGCTGTATGTAATCCTTACCCTACGTACTTTTTACACAGTTAGCGTACAAAGACCTGTACCGTGTACACACTTTGCGTACCAATGCCGCGACAGATGTACAAAGTACACGCAGTGCATACACACACACAGACACGCTGTTAGCACAATGCAGATACACGTGTGATAGAAATACACCTTAAACCTTTAGCAGGAAATGGGACACGACACCAAATTGTATTTCAAAACTATGTTGGGGTCCAACCCACCAATGGTTATTTTACTAGCAGGGGGTTACAATAACAACACAATACAATAAGAGAAAAAGGCTACAGTCAATGGTACATACGTTTGTTTGCCTGCGCTTCCCGGTCCGTTCCTCAATCATCAAGGTAGATGATCTTCAGAGATTGTGTGTGAACGGGCCTGCAGCTGGCTTTTTTATACATTTGTCCAAAACCTAACACAATGGGAACTGTAATCTTTTTGTCTATTGGTCACAGGGATGATCGTTTACAGTACAGGAGAGGTCATAGGTCAGTTTGAATAGGTGGGCGATGTCGGTCCAGGTGCACTTGCAGATGTTCTCCACTGGGTTACCGCCGAATATCAGGAGTACAGTAAATACAGTTAATATTAATTTCTATTACGTCCTTGAGGATGTTGGGGACACCAAAAGAACCATGGGATATAGATGGATCCGCAGGAGACATGGGCACTTTAAGACTTTCAAAGGGGGCGTGACCTGGCTCCTCCCTCTATATCCCTCCCCAGACTCAGTTTAGAAAATGTGCCCTGCGAGATGGAGGCACTCGGGGGAGCTCTTAGAGTTTCTCTGAAAAGACTTAATGTTAGGTTTTTTATTTTGGGGAGATCTGCTGGCTACAGACTCCCTGCTTCGTGGAAAAGAGGGGAGAGCAGTCTAGACCCACTTCTAATGAGTTTCAGGGCTCTGCTGCTGCTGACAGGATGCCTTCAGCACCTGAGGGGAGATGAACGCCGGGCTCTCCTGGATGCTCGCTCCCACAGCTTGCCATCCCCCCTCTTCAAGCCAGAAGTCAGAAGACAGGTGAGTATGTGAGGAAAAGACATCTTCTCTTCAACAAAGATGGCATATAGAGGTACCGCGCAACGTGATTTGCTCAGTGCGCACCAGGCTCCCGGACTGTACACACCGCTGGGTGCAGGGCGCTTTGGGGGGGGGGCACCCTGGGGAGCTAAAAATACCTCATAAATAAGGCTGGCATATCTGTACAGTGCCCTGGCACTGCCCGCAAACCCCCGCCAGGATAAACATGTAAAAATAAGCAGGAAGAAGCGCACCATGTTGGGGGCGGGGCTTCTTCCTCCAGGCTTACTCGGCGCCATTTCCTCCTCCAAGCAGCAGCGCTGGTCCTTCCTCACAGCAGCAAGTACCAGAGGCTATAAAATGAGGGGGGGGGGGGGCAGATTATTTACATACATATTATAGTGCTACAGCTCTGTGACACTTGAGGGTGTTTTTCAGACCTGCACTTTGGCGCTGGGGTGTGAGCTGGCTCCTTTCCTTTTGTTCCCTCACAGGCTTTCTTTTGGGTGCTGTTAGGGAGATAACATGTCTGAGGCAGAATTTTCCTCTCAGGGGGATAATTTATTGGGGACACCAAATGTTTTGGGGGTCCTGTCGGCACCGCCGACTGCTGATTGGTTAACTGCTTTAAATGCTAATGTTACTCTATTAAATCAAAAGTTTACTGAATCTGACTCTCAACTGCAGATTTGGAAGAGATCAGTAGATGATGCTTTATTACAAGAGTCACTAAAACGTGGTGTTGACCAATTAGATGACATAGATACCGACACGGACTCTGATACCGGTGCCGATTATGGTGATTCTAGATTAGATCCTAAATTGGCTAAGAGTATTCAATATATGATTGTGGCTGTCAAAGACATATTACGTATTGACAAGGACCCCTTTACACCAGAAACGAGGGTCCTTATTTACAAAGAAAAGAGACGCTCGGTTTCTTTTCCTCCTTGTTTTGAACTAAATGACCTTTTTGATGGCATTTGGAATACACCTGATAAGAAATTTCTCATTCCTAATAGGATCAAGGTGGCATACCCCTTTCCCGCAGCGGATAGGGATAAGTGGGAAATACCACCCACAGTAGACAAAGCCCTAGCATACTTGTCTAAACAGGTAGCGCTCCCTGCGGCTCAGTCGACGACTCTTAGGGAGCCGGCTGATCGTAAGCAGGAGGCTACTTTAAAAGCTATTTTCTCTAACGTCCTAAGTGGATGCTGGGGACTCCGTAAGGACCATGGGGATTAGCGGCTCCGCAGGAGACTGGGCACAACTACAAAGAAAGCTTTAGACTACTGGTGTGCACTGGCTCCTCCCACCAAGACCCTCCTCCAGACCTCAGTTAGATTCTTGTGCCCGGCCGAGCTGGATGCACACTAGGGGCTCTCCTGAGCACCTAGAAAGAAAGTATATTTAGGTTTTTTTATTTTCAGTGAGATCTGCTGGCAACAGACTCACTGCAGCGAGGGACTAAGGGGAGAAGAAGCGAACCTACCTAACAGGTGGTAGTTTGGGCTTCTTAGGCTACTGGACACCATTAGCTCCAGAGGGATCGACCGCAGGACCTGACCTTGGTGTTCATTCCCGGAGCCGCGCTGCCGTCCCCCTTACAGAGCCAGAAGCACGAAGAAGGTCCGGAAAATCGGCGGCAGAAGACTTCAGTCTTCACCAAGGTAGCGCACAGCACTGCAGCTGTGCGCCATTGCTCCTCATGTACACCTCATACTTCGGTCACTGATGGGTGCAGGGCGCTTGGGGGGGGCGCCCTGAGGGCAATAGATAACACCTTGGCTGGCAAAATATACATCATATATAGTCCCAGGGGCTATATAGATGTAAAATTACCCCTGCCAGTATAACAGAAAAAGCGGGAGAAAGTCTGCCGAAAAGGGGGCGGGGCTTCTCCCTCAGCAACTGGCGCCATTTTTCCCTCACAGTTCCGCTGGAAGGAAGCTCCCTGGCTCTCCCCTGCAGTCTGAGAAAACTACAGAAGGGTAAAAAAGAGAGGGGGGGAACTAAATTTAGGCGCAGTATAGATATATATATGTAATATATATAAAAAGCAGCTATAGGGAAAACACTCATTGATAGTGGGATCCCAGTGTTATATAGCGCTCTGGTGTGTGCTGGCATACTCTCTCTTTGTCTCCCCAAAGGGCTTTGTGGGGTCCTGTCCTCTGTCAGAGCATTCCCTGTGTGTTTGCGGTGTGTCGGTACGGCTGTGTCGACATGTTTGATGAGGAGGCTTATGTGGAGGCGGAGCAGATGCCTGTAAATGTGATGTCACCCCCTGCGGGGTCGACACCTGAGTGGATGGTGCTGTGGAAGGAATTACGTGATAGTGTCGACTCCTTACATAAAAGGTTTGACGACATACCTAATGTGGGACAGCCGGCTTCTCAGCCTGTGCCTGCCCAGGCGTCTCAAAAACCATCAGGGGCTCTAAAACGCCCGCTACCTCAGATGGTTGACACAGATGTCGACACGGATACTGACTCCAGTGTCAACGACGATGAGACTAATGTAACTTCCAGTAGGGCCACACGTTACATGATTGAGGCAATGAAAAATGTGTTACACATTTCTGATGTTACCCCCGGTACCACAAAAAAGGGTATAATGTTTGGAGAGAAAAAACTACC
Source organism: Pseudophryne corroboree (assembly GCF_028390025.1). Classification (NCBI taxonomy): domain Eukaryota; kingdom Metazoa; phylum Chordata; class Amphibia; order Anura; family Myobatrachidae; genus Pseudophryne; species Pseudophryne corroboree. The sequence continues at coordinate 232,333,060 of NC_086445.1, read as the reverse complement.
AGTAGCTTTTCCTCCATCTGAAGAGTTAAATGAAGTGTGTGAAGAAGCGTGGGCTTCCCCTGATAAAAAGATGGTAATTTCTAAGAGGTTACTAATGGCGTACCCTTTCCCGCCAGAGGATAGGTCACGCTGGGAAATATCCCCTAGGGTGGATAAGGCACTCACACGCTTGTCGAAGAAGGTGGCACTACCGTCTCCGGATACGGCCGCCCTGAAGGAATCTGCTGATAGAAAGCAGGAGGCTATCCTGAAATCTATATATACACACACAGGTGTGATACTGAGACCGGCTATAGCTTCAGCCTGGATGTGCAGCGCTGCTGCTGCGTGGTCAGATTCCCTGTCAGAAAATATAGATACCCTAGATAGGGACACTATTTTGCTGAACGTAGAGCATATAAAAGACGCACTTTTATACATGAGGGATGCACAGAGGGATATTTGCCGGCTGGCATCCAAAATTAGTGCAATGTCCATTTCTGCCAGGAGAGGGTTATGGACTCGGCAGTGGACAGGTGATGCAGATTCCAAACGACACATGGAAGTTCTGCCTTATAAGGGTGAGGAATTGTTCGGGGTGGTCTCTCGGACCCATAGGTGTGCACAGGGGGGGTGCCTGGTGCGCACAGGCACCCCGTAATGTCTGGCACCCCGATCTCACATGGTTGATACAATGATCGCCGAGCAAGCAGATTACTGTCCCCTCTGCGCTGCACCCTGTCAGGACTGCATTACTGACCGGATGCCTGGGTTAATCAAGGATGCCACTGCCACCGGCTTTCAAACTCCCAGCTCCACCTACATGTACAAAAACATGCTCGCAAGCCCACCTGCCACACCCGCCACATGCCCACCTCTCTCCTTCTATGCTATGCCAACGCCAGCCACTGATGAGGAGCAGCATGCAGCCAGCATTCCTCTTAGGAAGACAAATTCAATACTTGCAGGCGGCCGGCAGCAGCATTGACACGTCACTCGTTTTTCCAGCAGCAGCAGTACTAGTCTGCGACTGTCAGTGTTAGTGAGTGACTGACTTGTAAGTAAGCTGCTGTAGCTTGCAGGGGAAAGAGTGGGGGAGGCAGACCAGGCTGAGGAGGAGCAGTGTTATTGCAGTGAGTGCCATCAGGGGTGTTTGTTTGGTGCACACCACAACATCTGACAATGTATCAGCTTTATTAGGATTGGTACAAGGGTGGATATTTTATATTGCGTTGACCGTCAATAGATGGTGCTAGACACGCCCAAAAGGTGGTGCTAGACACACCCCTCCGATGGTGCACCCCCTAATAAAATGTGCTGCGCACGCCTATGCTCGGACCTCATTTCCACAGCAACAGCTGGGAAGTCTACATTTTTGCCCCATGTTCCCTCACAACCAAAGAAAGCACCGTATTATCAGGTACAGTCCTTTCGGCCCAATAGGGGCAAGCGGGTTAAAGGCGCGTCCTTTCTGCCCAGAGGTAGAGGGAAAAAGCTGCAACATACAGCCAGTTCCCAGGAGCAAAAGTCCTCCCCCGCTTCCTCAAAGTCCACAGCATGACGCTGGGGCTCCACAGGCAGAGCCAGGTACGGTGGGGGCCCGTCTCAAGCATTTCAGCAAGCAGTGGGCTCGCTCACGGGTGGATCCCTGGATCCTTCAAATAGTATCTCAGGGGTACAAACTGGAATTCGAGACGTCTCCCCCCGCCGTTTCCTCAAATCTGCCTTGCCAACCACTCCCTCAGGCAGGGAGGCAGTGTTACAGGCAATTCAAAAGCTGTATTCACAACAAGTGATCGTAAAGGTGCCCCTACTTCAACAAGGAAGGGGTTACTATTCCACAATGTTTGTGGTACCGAAACCGGACGGTTCGGTGAGACCCATTTTAAATTTGAAATCCTTGAACACATATATAAAAAAATTCAAGTTCAAGATGGAATCACTCAGGGCGGTTATTGCGAGCCTGGACGGGGGAGATTACATGTTATCGCTGGACATCAAGGATGCTTACCTACATGTCCCCATTTACCATCCTCACCAGGAGTACCTCAGGTTTGTGGTACAAGATTGTCATTACCAATTCCAGACGTTGCCGTTCGGTCTCTCCACGGCTCCGAGGGTCTTTACCAAGGTAATGGCGGAAATGATGATACTCCTTCGAAGGAAGGGAGTTTTAATTATCCCGTACTTGGACGATCTCCTGATAAAGGCGAGGTCCAGAGAACAGTTATTGGTAGGGGTAGCACTATCTCGGGAAGTGCTGCAACAGCACGGCTGGATTCTAAACATTCCAAAGTCACAGCTGGTCCCTACGACACACCTGCTGTTCCTAGGGATGGTTCTGGACACAGAACAGAGAAAAGTGTTTCTCCCGGAGGAGAAGGCCAAGGAGCTGTCATCTCTAGTCAGAGGCCTCCTAAAACCAAAACAGGTGTCGGTGCATCACTGCACGCGGATCCTGGGAAAAATGGTAGCTTCCTACGAAGCGATTCCATTCGGCAGGTTTCATGCAAGAACCTTTCAGTGGGACCTGTTGGACAAGTGGTCCGGATCGCATCTTCAGATGCATCGTCTGATAACCCTGTCTCCAAGGACAAGGGTGTCTCTGCTGTGGTGGCTGCAGAGTGCTCATCTTCAAGAGGGCCGCAGATTCGGCATACAGGACTGGGTCCTGGTGACCACGGATGCCAGCCTTCGAGGCTGGGGAGCAGTCACACAGGGAAGAAACTTCCAAGGACTATGGACAAGTCAGGAGACTTCCCTGCACATAAATATTCTGGAACTAAGGGCCATTTACAATGCCCTAAGTCAGGCAAAACCCCTGCTTCAAAACCAGCCGGTACTGATCCAGTCAGACAACATCACGGCGGTCGCCCATGTAAATCGACAGGGCGGCACGAGAAGCAGGACGGCGATGGCAGAAGCCACAAGGATTCTCCGATGGGCGGAAAATCACGTGTTAGCACTGTCAGCAGTGTTCATTCCGGGAGTGGACAACTGGGAAGCAGATTTCCTCAGCAGGCACGACCTCCACCCGGGAGAGTGGGGACTTCATCCAGAAGTCTTTCAAATGATTGTAAACCAGTGGGAAAAACCACAGGTGGACATGATGGCGTCCCGCCTAAACAAAAAGCTAGAAAAATATTGCGCCAGGTCAAGAGACCCGCAGACGATAGCTGTGGACGCTCTGGTAACACCGTGGGTGTACCGATCGGTTTATGTGTTCCCTCCTCTTCCTCTCATACCAAAGGTACTGAGGATAATAAGGAGAAGAGGAGTAAGAACTATACTCATTGTTCCGGATTGGCCAAGAAGAGCGTGGTATCCGGAACTTCAAGAAATGATGTCAGAGGACCCATGGCCTCTACCGCTCAGACAGGACTTGCTGCAGCAGGGGCCCTGTCTGTTCCAAGACTTACCGCGGCTGCGTTTGACGGCATGGCGGTTGAACACCGTATCCTGAAGGAAAAGGGCATTCCGGAGGAAGTCATTCCTACGCTGATAAAAGCTAGGAAAGAAGTAACCGCGAACCATTATCACCGCATATGGCGAAAATATGTGGCGTGGTGTGAGGCCAGGAAGGCCCCAACGGAAGAATTTCAGCTGGGCCGGTTCCTGCACTTCCTACAGTCAGGGGTGACTATGGGCCTTAAATTGGGTTCCATTAAGGTCCAGATTTCGGCTTTATCGATTTTCTTCCAGAGAGAATTGGCTTCACTACCTGAAGTTCAGACTTTTGTTAAGGGAGTGCTGCATATTCAGCCCCCTTTTGTGCCTCCAGTGGCACCTTGGGATCTCAACGTGGTGTTGGATTTCCTAAAGTCACATTGGTTTGAGCCACTGAAAACCGTGGATTTAAAATATCTCACGTGGAAAGTGGTCATGTTGTTGGCCTTGGCTTCGGCCAGGCGTGTTTCAGAATTGGCGGCTTTGTCATGTAAAAGCCCTTATCTGATTTTCCATATGGATAGGGCAGAATTGAGGACTCGTCCCCAGTTTCTCCCCAAAGTGGTATCAGCTTTTCATATGAACCAACCTATCGTGGTGCCTGCGGCTACAAATGACTTGGAGGCTTCCAAGTTGTTGGACGTAGTCAGGGCCCTAAAAATGTATGTTTCCAGGACAGCTGGAGTCAGAAAGACTGACTCGCTCTTTATCCTGTATGCGCCCAACAAGTTGGGTGCACCTGCTTCTAAGCAGACTATTGCTCGCTGGATCTGTAGTACGATTCAGCTTGCACATTCTGCGGCTGGACTGCCGCATCCTAAATCAGTAAAAGCCCATTCCACGAGGAAAGTGGGCTCTTCTTGGGCGGCTGCCCGAGGGGTCTCGGCTCTTCAACTTTGCCGAGCTGCTACTTGGTCAGGGGCAAACACGTTTGCTAAATTCTACAAATTTGATACCCTGGCTGAGGAGGACCTTGAGTTCTCTCATTCGGTGCTGCAGAGTCATCCGCACTCTCCCGCCCGTTTGGGAGCTTTGGTATAATCCCCATGGTCCTTACGGAGTCCCCAGCATCCACTTAGGACGTTAGAGAAAATAAGAATTTACTCACCGGTAATTCTATTTCTCATAGTCCGTAGTGGATGCTGGGCGCCCATCCCAAGTGCGGATTGTCTGCAATACTTGTATATAGTTATTGCTTAACTAAAGGGTTATTGTTGAGCTATCTGTTGAGAAGCTCAGTTGTTATCATGCTGTTAACTGGGTATTGTATCACGAGTTATACGGTGTGATTGGTGTGGCTGGTATGAGTCTTACCCGGGATTCAAAATCCTTCCTAATTGTGTCAGCTCTTCTGGGCACAGTATCCTAACTGAGGTCTGGAGGAGGGTCTTGGTGGGAGGAGCCAGTGCACACCAGTAGTCTAAAGCTTTCTTTGTAGTTGTGCCCAGTCTCCTGCGGAGCCGCTAATCCCCATGGTCCTTACGGAGTCCCCAGCATCCACTACGGACTATGAGAAATAGAATTACTGGTGAGTAAATTCTTATTTTTACTACCACGGGGACGCAGCTTAGACCGCTTATTGCGTCAGCGTGGGTTAGTAGCGCCATTGAAAAATGGGCTGAAAGTTTATCTGCGGATTTAGATACTCTGGATAGGGATAGCATTCTAGTGATGCTTGGTTATATCAGGGACGCGGCTGTGTACTTGAAAGAGGCTGCAAGAGATGCTGGCCTCCTGGGCGCTAAGGCTAATGCTATGTCAATTGCGGCTAGGCGTGCGCTATGGACTCATCAATGGAATGCTGACGCTGATTCCAAGAAAAATATGGAGTCCCTTCCCTTTAAGGGTGGGGAACTGTTTGGTGACGGCCTTACTGATTTAGTATCAGCGGCCACAGCCGGTAAATCTACTTATTTACCTAATGCTCCTGCGTAACAGAAGAGACCACACTATCAAATGCAGTCCTTTCGTCCCAATAAATATAGAAAAGGCAGAGGTAACTTCTTCCTCGCTACCAGAGGTAGAGGAAGGGGCAAGAGAACTTCCACCTCCTCGAGTTCACAAGAGCAGAAGTCCTCCCCGGCTTCCGCCAAATCCACTGCATGACGCCAGGTCTCCCTTACAGGAGACCGCACCGGTGGGGGCACGTTTAAGGCTTTTCAGTAAGGTTTGGGTTCCCTCGGACCTGGACCCTTGGGTGTTACAAATTGTGACCCAAGGGTACAAACAGGAATTCCAAGACGTTCCCCCTCGCCGTTTTTTCAAATCACCTTTACCAGTTTCGCTTCCAGACAGAGTTCTAGTCTGTGGAGCAATACAAAAATTGTCAAAATCAGGTTGTGATCCCGGTCCCCCGGGCACAACAAGGGGAAGGGTTTTATTCAAGCCTATTTGTAGTGCCGAAGCCGGATGGCTCAGTACGACCAATCCTCGACCTAAAATCTCCAAATTTTTTCCTGAAGAAATTCAAATTCATGATGGAGTCTCTCCGAGCGGTGATCTCCAGCCTGGAGGAGGGGGAATTCATGGTGTCTTTGGACATAAAGGATGCCTACCTTCATGTTCCCATTTATCCCCCTCATCAGAGTTATCTCCGGTTTGCAATCCAGGATACTCATTACCAATTTCAGACGTTGCCGTTTGGCCTGGCCACGGCTCCGAGGATTTTCACAAAAGTCATGGTAGAAATGATGGTTCTGCTCAGAAAAAGAGGAGTTACAATTATCCCGTACTTGGACGATCTCCTGATAAAGGCGAGGTCCAAGGAAAAACTGGTACAGGACATTGCACTGTCTCTGTCGCTTCTACAACAGCACGGCTGGCTCTTGAACCTGCCAAAATCACACTTATTCCAACAACCCGGTTGGCATTTTTGGGTATGATTCTGGACACGGTCCAGCTGAGAGTGTTCCTCCCTCTGGAGAAAGTACTGGAAATTCAGAGTTTGGTAAAACTCATTCTGAAACCACCAACTGTCTCCATTCATCAATGCATTTGATTGCTGGGGAAGATGGTGGCGGCATACGAGGCCCTCCAATTCGGGAGGTTCCATGCCAGAGTGTTTCAGTGGGACCTGTTGGACAAATGGTCCGGATCCCACCTTCATATGCACCGGAGGATAGTTCTATCCCCCAACACCAGAATCTCACTCCTGTGGTGGCTACACAGCTCTCACCTCTTAGAAGGACACAGATTCGGGATCCTAGTGACCATGGATGCAAGTCTCCAGGGGTTGGGGAGCAGTCACACAAGGGGTGACCTTCCAAGGAAGATGGTCAAGTCAGGAAACTCTTCACATAAACGTGCTGGAGTTGAGGGCCATTTGCAATGGCCTTCTACAAGCGGAGCATCTTCTTCGAAACCGGCCTGTCCTGATCCAATCAGACAATGTGACAGCAGTAGCGTACATAAACTGCCAAGGCGGCACAAAGAGCAGAACAGCAATGGCAGAAGCCACAAGGATTCTTCGCTGGGCAGAGACTCGGGTAAGCGATCTGTCTGCAATTTTCCTTCTGGGAGTGGACAACTGGGAAGCAATCTACATCCAGGAGAGTGGAGCCTCCATCAGGAGGTCTTCTCCCTTCTAACAAATCTATGGGGGGTTCCCCACATAGACATGATGGCGTCCCGCCACAACGAAAAAACTACTAAAGTATTGTTCCCGGTCCAGGGACCCTCAGGCGGCGGCAGTGGATGCACTGACGTCACCTTGGGTGTATCCGTCGGTGTACGTTTTCCCTCCGCTTCCTCTCATTCCAAAGGTTCTGAGAATCCTAAGAAAATCACAGATTCCAGCGCTCCTTGTAGTTCCAGACTGGCCAAGGAGAATTTGGTACCCGGATCTTCAGGAGTGTTAGTCGAAGATCCATGGCCTCTTCCTCTTCGCGAGGATCCGCTGCGGCAGGGGCCGTTCGTCTATCAAGACTTACAGAGGCTACGTTTGACGGCATGGCGGTTGAACGCCAGATTTTAGCCCGTAAGGGTATTCCCGATGAAGTCATCCCCACTCTTATCCTTGTTAAGAAGGGTGTGACGTCGAAACACTATCACCGTATTTGGAGGAAATATATTTCCTGGTGCGAGTCCAAGAAAGCTCCAGTGGAGAAGTTTGACCTTGGACGTTTTCTCCATTTTCTACAAAATGGAGTGGATGCGGGCCTTAAATTAGGCTCCATAAAAGTGCAGATTTCTGCTTTGTCAATTTTCTTTCAGAAACAATTGGCCTCACTTCCTGAGGTGCAGACCTTTGTAAAAGGGGTCATGCACATCCAACCTCCTTTTGTGCCACCTGTGGCACCTTGGGATCTTAATGTGGTTTTGACATTCCTAAAATCACATTGGTTTGAACCTTTAAGTAAAGTGAAGTTGAAATTCCTCACTTAGAAGGTTGTCATTTTGTTAGCATTGGCATCCGCAAGGCGGGTGTCTGAATTGGCGGCCTTGTCTCACAAGTGCCCTTATTAGATCTTCCATGAAGATAGGGCAGAATTGAGAACTCAGCAACAATTTCTGCCAAAGGTGGTTTCCTCTTTTCATATTACCCAACCTATTGTGGTGCCAGTGGCTACTGGCACTTTGGCTGCCGAAATGTCATCAGAGCTTTGAAAATTTACGTTGCCAGAATGGCTCCAGTTAGAAAAACAGTCTCTGTTTGTGCTATATGCTCCCAATAAACTTGGGTATCCTACTTCCAAGCAGACCATTGCCCGCTGGATATGTCACACGATTCAGCAGGCTCATTCCACGGCAAGTTTGCCGTTACCTAAATAGGTAAAAGCCCATTCCCCTAGGAAGGTGGGCTCGTCCTGGGCAGCTGCCCGGGGTGTCTCGGCATTACAACTTTGCCGAGCTGCTACTTGGTCGGGGTTAAACACGTTTGCTAAGTTTTACAAGTTTGATACCTTGGCCGATGAAGACCCAAAGTTTGGTCAATCGGTGCTACAGAGTCATCTGCACTCTCCCGCCCGTTATAGAGCTTTGGTATAATCCCATGGTTCTTTTGGTGTCCCCAACATCCTCAAAGACGTAATAGAAAACAGGATTTTAATACCTACCGGTAAATCCTTTTCTATAAGTCCATAGAGGATGTTGGGCGCCCGTCCCAGTGCGTACTGTATCTGCAGTTTAGTTTTGGTTACACACAGGTTGTGTTATGGTTTCTTCAGCTTGTTGCTAAATTTTGTTAATGTCCGTTGGCATGTGTTCAGTTGAATGCCATGTTATTCGGCATGTTTATGGCGTGAGCTGGTATGATGCTCATCTTGTTGTTAATTCCTTTCCTCAAAATGTCCATCTCTCCGGGCACAGTTCCAAACTGAGTCTGGGGAGGGATATAGAGGGAGGATCCAGGTCACGCCCCCTTTGAAAGTATTAAAGTGCCCATGTCTCCTGCGGATCCGTCTATATCCCATGGTTCTTTTGGTGTCCCCAACATAATCTATGGACTTATAGAAAAGGATTTACCGGTAGGTATTAAAATCCTGTTATTCTGCTCCTGCGCATAACTATTCACAGGAGCGTGCAATCTTCTGCAAACTAACACCGGAATATTGCTCTTAAAATACCCTACAGCTGGATTCCAAACACCACCTCCTAACCTAATTCTGTCCCCTCATATCCTGTAAAGGTGAATCCCTTTGTTCTTATACCCTTTAAGCAAGTGTAACTCGCTGGTGTGGTGCATGTAGACTATGTGTACATTGTGCACTATGTGGATTAAATATGTAATGTGTTTTTATGGCTTTTCCATGCGATCCTAAATACTACCGTAATTACTCATACCACGCGCTAATACGCAGGACGGTCATACGCAACTTGCGAATATGTGCACGCACGGCAGAACAAGTATGCGCAAGGAGGCCATCTGTGTGTAGTTTGTACGTGATGTGTGTACTGAAATATTTTTGACTTCGACACTCCTTTCACATGAATCAACCTATAGTGGTTCCAGTACTGGCTGACACGTCCATTGCTCCAAAGTCCTTGGACGTGGTGAGGGCTTTGAAACTTTATGTAAAGAGGACAGCTCGTCACAAGAAATCTGACTCACTTTTTGTCCTTTATGATGCTACCAAGATTGGTCGTCATGCTTCTACGCAGTCAATTGCTCGTTGGCTCAGGTTGACCATTCAACGAGCCTATTCTTCGACAGCATTGCCGCTGCCGAGTTCTATCCAGGCCCACTCCACTAGGTCTGTGGGTTCTTCCTGGGTGGCTGCCCGAGGTTTCTCGGCCTTACAGTTATGCCGTGCAGCTACTTGGTCTGGTTCGAACATGTTTGTGAAGTTCTACAGGTTCGACACCTTGGCCTCAGATGACCTTCAGTTTGCTCAGGCAGTTTTGCAGGGGTCTCAGCACTCTCCCACCCGTTCTGGGAGCTTTGGGACTTCCCCACGCTACTAAAGTACATTCCCCAGTGTCCACTAGGATGTTAGAGAAAATAGGAATTCAATACCTACCGGTAATTCTTTTTCTCGTAGTCCGTAGTGGATACTGGGCGCCCGCCTCAGTGCTTCGAATTTTTGCTTACAGGGTTGTAAGTGTTCTTGGTTGGGTCTGCTGTTGCTGTCCCTGTTTCATGTTGGGTTAGCGTTGCTATCCTTTGATGTGTTGGTTCGTTACCTCACCGCTATGTTATGTATATATCCTTCACTCACAGTATGTCCATCTCCTCGGGCACAGTTTCCTAGACTGAGTCTGCTAGGAGGGGCATAGAGGGGAGGAGCCAGCACACACTAATTCTTAAAGTGCCAGGCTCCAATGGACCCGATCTATACCCCATGGTACTAAAGTACATTCCCCAGTATCCACTACGGACTACTACAAAAGGAATTACCAGTAGGTATTAAATTCCTATTTTTCCTCTAATGGGCAAAACCAGGTACAGTGTAGGGGGGCAGATACAACATGTGCAGAGAGATTTAGATTTGGGTGGGGTGTGTTCAAACTGAAATCTAAATTGCAGTGTAAAAATAAAGCAGCCAATATTTACCCTGCACAGAAACAATATAACCCACCCAAATGTAACACTCTCTGCAAATGACATATCTACCCCACCTGCAGTGCACATGGTTTTGTCCATTAGAGACAACAATTTTGCTGCTGCGATCAGGTTTGAATTAGGCCGTAGTTTTTACACGTATGAAACGTATATATGTCGTTTAGGTCTTTTTGTAGTTTGTCAGAGATTAATACTTGCCCCAAAAATCAGGGGAACCTGTTTAAAAGAAAATATAGGTAATTTGTTGAAATTATTTTTAAATCAAAAGACAGAAGCAGCTGCATACTGTATCTGTGTAACATCACATTTCCATCCTGCTCCAGCTGCTGTGCAGTACAGTATATGCAGTGGAGGTCACTGCTGGACCCTGCTTAGCTTTTGTGTGTTTCTCTGTAGAACAATGTGAAAAAATAAAAATTATGATAGTTTTAAAAAACAAATTTAGCCAATGAATTCGAAAATGTGACAACTTCTGTGCATGACATAAGGCAGCCCTGTAGGGTAATAATGAGCTTGATTGGCCGGACACTTGACTTACGGTACAGATTACCTGGCACAAGTCTTAGTACTACAGAAAGAGACCCAGATGGTAAGATTTGTTAAACAAATGGTAAATAGGAAAAATGGTGGTGCTACACCTAACCTAAATAGTCATAATTCAAACAAAAACAAAAGTAGGTACAATATATTAAATGCACACTGTGGTTGGTATTCAATTACCTGAGAAGAAACATTGGATGCGAAATACGGACGTTTTTCTCTTTGTTTCCCCCATATTTTATTACAGGCTATCCAATTTCGTTACCTTGTGAGCCCTGTTCTGGATATAACTGTTTTTAGACGTCAATCTTAATTGGAAATTTATGTTATTGAAGTTATTAATACTGTAGGAACCCCCAAAAAAAATATAGTTCTAAAACACGTGAGGATGGTTTTGGCAAAACCAAAACACTAAGTTAATACAGATCCAAAACATGGGGGGGAAGGGGGGTCGGTGCACATCTCTACATTTGATACACTAGAGGGAAGTAGCAGTAGCATCCCCCTCACCTCATTTCCACTATTGAGCCATGTTAAGATTATAGCCATGTTCTCTCCCCAGGCCAAGATGAAGACATATTACTGCTATGCAATAAGCCGTAGGTAATAATAAAGTTATACAAATAGAATAGGAGACAAAAAAAAACTATAGTATTACAAAAAAACAACCAAAATTGTGTGGAGGCTGGAATATGTACATTAGCTCATTAAAGTAAGTGTAAATAAATCTTGTCATGATACCCGGCACGCAGAGCTTCCAGATATGCCATTCTGAGAACTGCCGCCCGTGACACTTCTGATTACCTCAGCACGTGTGGTTAATCAACACGGTCACTGCCACCAGCTGAAGTAATTTTTTGAGAAATGCCCAGGGCAATCTTAAGCTCTCACCCGCACACACAAATATTTACACTTAAAAAATAGGTAACGTGAGCTGCTTGGGGCCTTGGGTCAAAAAACACAGAACCAGAACTAAAATTATAGTATTTAATTCAAGAATATCTTCAAAGCTTATAGTTACAAAAAAAGGTTACAAGATTCTAATAGTTTCAATAGTCACACAAGTAATCACAATTTCAAGAAATAAAATGGGGGGAAAAACAATACTCTGGTCACCTGCAGTGTAAAACGCTGGGAAAGTGAGGCCTCTTCGGATTGCCTGGTATCATAGGATCATGGCGGTCACTCCAAGTTGATCGCTCACTTGCTGTTTTTTGCAGCCGTGCGAACGCATAGTCGCCGCCCACAGGGCACTTTATTTTAGCTTTGCAAGTGTACGATCGCATGTGCAGCCGAGCTCTACAAAAACATTTTGTGCAGTTTCTGAGTAACTCTGAACTTACTCAGCCCTTGCGTTCACTTCAGCCTGTCCAGTCCCGGAATTGACATCAGACACCCGCCCTGCAAACGCTTGGACGCGCCTGCGTTTTTTCAAACACTCCCAGAAAACATTTGTTAGATATCCCTGTCACAAAGGCACAGATGATTTATTTAGTTGTTTTTGTGCATGCCCAATGCTTTGACATTTTATGGATCTGTCTGGAGATATTTAGTTAATGTTATGTCCCTTTGACCCCGGAATGGGCAATTTTTGGCATTCTGCTACAGTATCTGGTATTAAGACCTTGAGAGGTGTTAAGATGCTACTCCTGACCAAACCCATAAAAATATACTTCAAGCAGGCCCATCTATCACTTAATCTATTCATCTCTCCAGTGGGAGACTCATACTAGAAGGTTTTTTTTTTACTATCTGGGAGAGTTTTATTCACACTCTTCCTTGTTCCTCTAAGGAGCACCTACGACACTGTTTTGGTATCTATGACACTGTTTTGGTATTACTTTGTGGTATGAAACTAATATGTGTTTAAATGACACACTCGTGTCTTTTGTTCCTCCGTAGATTCTGCATATCCCCTTAATTAATAATTCCATGACCAGAATGAGAAGGGGGAGAGGGATTTTGCTCAGGTTTTCTATGTTAAGTTCTTTTTATTTGTTCTCTTATAATTAATTTTATTGGACCATGGACTCTACCCCCACTGAGTACATATTCTCTGGTACTAGGTTATAAATAAACTACCTTAAATAATGTCTCTGTGATGGTGTATTGTATATACTTGTCGATTTTTATGATGTTACTGTGTACTTTTTGATTTCTTATTGCTTTGCTTCCATAAATAGAAATTGCACAGTAAATAAAATTGTAGAATTGTAACAAATATATTTTCTGGAAACAGGATCTCCATTATATAGAAATGTAGACATTTTACAAAAAAATGTACACACTGTTTTTAAGATGGAATATGCATCATGTTTGGATGACTCTTCATAGACCAAAACTAGTGAAATAAAATGAAATCTTTATTATCGAACATTGACTTGTATTTTTAACAGCTGCCCAGAGAAAGAAACAAGCTTTATAAAAAATATGCCACCACCCAATCACCGATGGTGAAGGGGCTGGTGTGTACATAAAAAAATATGTTAAAAATAAATGCTACATTAAAATCAAAGTGCAGATTATCATCTTTAATGTGAGTGTATTCATATACAAATTGGAGCATGGGTTAAGGAATTACAGCTGTTTAATATGTAACCCCTCTTTCTATTACGTCCTAGAGGATGCTGGGGTCCACATTAGTACCATGGGGTATAGACTGGTCCACTAGGAGCCATTGGCACTTTAAGAGTTTGAGAGTGTGGGCTGGCTCTTCCCTCTATGCCCCTCCTACCAGACTCAGTTTAGAAATGTGCCCGGAGGAGCCGGTCACAGCTAGGGGAGCTCCTAGAGCTTCTTTAGTTTTATTTTTTATCTAAGAGCTAGCATAGGCACAGGGAGGCTGCTGGCAACAGCCTCCCTGCTTCGATGGACTTAGGGGGGAAAGTAGTGTCCGCCCTGCGGGGTTTGAGCCTCTATTCTGCTGACAGGACACTGAGCTCCTGTGGGTGATGATCGTTAGCCGCCCCAGGCGACCGCTCACTCCCACAGCACTGCCGCCACCCCCTAACAGAGCCAGAAGGATTCCAGTGGCAAATGAGTCACTGACCTCCCTGGCAAGCGGGAAGCCGGTGTGAAGATGGAGGCAACAGGGTAGGAGCGCAGTATTAAATGCGCGCCGGATGCTCAGTGGTACATAGTGCGACGCTGTGAGGGGCACCGTGAGCCAGCGCCTATACCCTACACTGGCACCAAGGCTGTCAGGGACCTCGGTAACGCTACCAGCACAATTCCTCAGGCCAGTATAAAGAAGTGGAGAGCGAGAAGCAGCGCCATGTCCAGGGGCGGAGCTTCTCAAAGCGTTCAGCGCCATTTTCCTGCCTGCAGATCCTATACAGTGACGCTGACAGGGAGAGCTGTCCTTCCAAGAAACTCCAGCTCTCCTGTGCGGTACCAGGGGGTTGTAGAAGGGAGGGGAGACTGTGTAAATACTGTGTAGTCTATTAAGGTACACAGTAAGCGCCAGGTAGTTGTGTTATATCTACCTTGGGAAGCACTGTGTGTGGGTTGTCTCCAATCTCTGTGTTTCTCTGTGGCATTCTTGGGGGGGAAACTGTGTCTGACATTTCCCTGTGTGTGGGTGTTGTCTCACATAGCCATGTCTAGGGACTCTGTGTCTTATGCTGCAGAGGACATTTCCTCTCAGGAGGAATCCATTCCATGTACACAGGAATGTAATGCATTATCTCCGATCCCTATTGCAGAGCCTAAGTGGTTGACCTCTATTAAGGGAATGATCTCTCAGATCTCTACTAGGGTAGCTCATACTGAGACTGAAACTCAGGTTTTAAAATATTCTATGGCAGTTTGGTCAGGTATTGTTCCTATTCCTTCAAAATCACCTAGCATATACCCACAGAAACGTGCACTTGCCTAGATTATGCAGGATGACATGGATACAGACTCTGACATGGCAGACGGTGATGGGGATGTGCTGAAGGGGGCGGCATCACTTGCAAAGGGGGTGCAACTCATGATTGAGATGTGTTAAATATTACTGACACAACACCTGAGCAGGTTGAGGAGGCTTATTTCACAGATAATAAGAAAGCCTTGCTAACCTTCCCTGCGTCTAAAGAATGAAACGCTTTATTTTAGAAAACCTGGAGAAAAAATTCCAGATTCCTAAAAGGATTCTGGTTGCTTTTCCCTTCCCTGAGGAAGATAAGGAAAAAATGGGAAAACCCACCCATAGTTGATGCGTCTGTTTCCAGACTGTCGAAAAAAAGGTGGTTTTACCTGTCCCTGGGTCTACTGCGTTAAAAGAACCGGCTGATCGTAAGATTGACACTATGCTCAAATCCATATACACTGCTGCAGGAGTGGTGCTGATGCCTACTATTGCCTGTGCATGGATCTCTAAAGCTACAGTAAAGTGGTCAGGCACATTACTTGAGGATTTGGATTCAATGGATAGAAGTGACATTGAATTATTTTTACGTAACATACAGGATTCTTCGGGGTTCATGGTGGAATCCTGGGTACTCTGACTGCAAGAATATCTTCCATGTCTGTATCAGCTCGCAGGGGACTCTGGCTACGCCAATGGTTTGCAGACGCGGAATCCAGGAGAAGTGTGGAGAACCTACCCTACACAGGTCAGGCTCTATTTGGGGAAGCGTTGGATGCGTGGTTTTCCTCGGCAACCGCGGGTAAGTCACATTTTCTTCCCTCTGCTACGCCTTCTACGAAGAAACCCTTTTCTTCACCTGCATCACAGTCCTTTCAGACCACTAAGAGGAAAAAGTCTAAGCCTCCTACCACCTTCTTTAGAGGTGGGTGGGTAAAATCCAAAAAGCCTGCACCCGCAGGCTCTCAGGACCAGAAACCTACCTCTGGTTCCTCAAAATCCTCAGCATGACGGTGGACCACACAGCCTGGAAGACGGGCTGGTGGGGGCGAGACTCAGGCGTTTCAGCCACGTCTGGGTGTCGTCCGGCCAGGATCCCTAGGTACAGGATATTGTGTCCCAGGGATAAAGACTGGAGTTTCAAGAAACCCCACCTCACCGATTCTTCAAATCAGGCTTGCCAGCTTTACTGTCAAACAGGACTGTCCTACAGGAAGCTATCCAAAAATGTGAAAAGGCAGAGGTCATTGTTCCAGTTCCACCTCATATGCACAGCGTGGGTTACTATTCAAACCTTTTTGTTGTACCGAAACCAGATGGTTGGTCAGACCAATTTTGAACTTGAAATCGCTAAACCCTTATCTAAGGGAGTTCAAATTCAAAATAGAGTCTCTGAGAGCGGTGATCTCAGGTCTGGAGGAGGGGGAGTTTCTGGTATCCCTAGATGTCAAGGATGCGTATCTCCTCATTCCGATTTGGCCTCCGCACCAGGCTTATCTCAGATTTGCACTGTTAGACAGTCACTATCCGTTTCAGGCACTGTCATTCGGTCTCTCAACAGCACCAAGGGTGTTCACCAAGGTGATGGCAGAGATGATGGTTCTACTCCGCAGGTAGGGAGTAAACATAATTACATATCTGGATGATCTGCAGATAAAGGCGTCGTCCAGGGAGAAGCTGTTGCAGTCCATTGCTCTCACGACTCATCTGCTCAGGGTCCATGGTTGGATCCTGAGCCTTCCAAAGTCACATTTGGAGCCGACACGGAGATTGTCTTTCCTGGGGTTGATCCTTGACACGGACGTACAGAGGGTGTTTCTTCCAGAGGAGAAAGCGTTGGTGATACAAACAATGGTCCGGGATGTCCTGAAGCCAGCCTGGGTTTCCGTTCATCAGTGCATTCGCCTTCTAGGGAAGATGGTTGCCTCCTACGAGGCTCTACAATACGGAAGATTTCATGCTCGATCCTTCCAATTGGATCTCCTAGACAAATGGTCGGGTTCTCATCTACATATGCACCTGAGGATACGTCTGGCGCCGAAAGCATGGATTTCACTCCTCTGGTGGCTACAAATGCCTCATCTTCTGGAGGACCGCAGGTTTGGGATTCAGGACTGGATCCTTCTAACCACGTTTGCAAGTCTCCGAGGCTGGGGCGCAGCCACTCAAGGGGAAACCTTCCAAGGAAGGTGGTCAAGTCTGGAATCCAGTCTTCACATAAACATTCTGGAACTAAGAGCCATATACAACGGCCTTCTCCAAGCGATTCGCCTTCTGTGAGATCGACCCATTCAAGTGTAATCGGACAATGTAACGACGGTGGCATACATAAACCAACAAGGCGGAACAAAGAGCAGAGCTGCAATGACAGAGGTGACAAGAATCATCCTCTGGGCGGAAAAGCACGCATTAGCATTATCAGCAATTTTAATTCCGGGAGTGGACAACTCGGAGCCGGACTTCCTCAGCAGACACGATCTCCATCCAGGAGAGTGGGGCCTTCATCCAGAGGTGTTCATGCAGGTGACAAATCTTTGGGGGGTTCCTCAAATAGACATGATGGCCTCCCGCCTCAACAAAAAACTTCGGATGTATTGCTCAAGGTCAAGAGACCCACAAGCAGTGGCGGTGGACGCCCTGGTAACTCTGTGGGTGTTCCAGTCGGTGTACGTGTTTCCTCCACTTCCACTAATTCCATGGGTTCTAAAGCTCATAAGGAGAACAAGAGTTCAGGCAATCCTCATTACTTCGGACTGGCCAAGAAGGGCTTGGTATGTGGATCTTCTGGATTTACTGCTGGAAGAGCCGAGGCATCTTCCTCTTCGGGAGGACCTGCTGCAGCCGTTCACTTATCAAGACTTACCGCGGCTACGTTTGATGACATGGAGGTTTAACACCAGATCTTAGCTCGGAGGGGCATTCCGAACAAGGTTATTCCTACCCTGATACATGCTAGGAAGGGAGTAACGTCTAAACATTACCATCGCATTTGGAAAAAATATGTATCTTGATGTGAGTCCAAGAAGTTTTCCTATGGTAGAGTTTCAATTGGGACGGTTTCTCCTCTTCCTGCAAGCAGGTGTGGATATGGGCCTGAGGTTGGGATCCGTAAAGGTCCAGATTTCGGCCCTATCCATTTTCTTCCAGAAGCAATTGGCTTCCCTCTCTGAGGTTCAGACTTTCTTGAAAGGGGTTCTGCACATCCAGCCTCCCTTTGTGCCTTGGGATCTTAACGTGGTGCTACAGTTCCTCCAATCGGATTGGTTCGAACCTCTACCGGAGGTTGAGGTCAAGTTTCACACATGGAAGGCTGTCATTTTGTTGGCCTTAACTTCTGCTAGAAGTGTGTCGGAGTTGGGGGCTTTGTCTTGTAAGAGCCCATACTTGATCTTCCATGAAGATAGAGCTGAGCTCCCGACACGCCAGCAGTTCCTTCCGAAGGTTGTGTCGGCGTTTCATATCAACCAGCCTATTGTGGTGCCAGTTTCTACTGACTCCTCAATTTCAGCTAAGTCCTTGGATGTTGTAAGGGCTCTGAAGATCTATGTGAAGAGGACTGCTCGTCACATAAAATCAGACTTTCTGTTTGTCCTGTATGATACCAAGAAACTTGGGTGTCCTGCTTCTAAGCAGACTATCTCTGGCTGGATCAGGTTCACTATCCAGCATGCGTATTCTATGGCAGGATTGCTGTGTCCTATATCTTTTAAGGCCCATTCTACTCGTAAGGTGGGTTCTTCCTTGGAGGCTGCCCATGGTGTCTCAGCTTTGCAGCTTTGCCGAGCGGCTACTTGGTCTGGGTCAAACACGTTTGCTAAGTTCTACAAGTTCGATACTTTGACCAAACTTCAGGTCCTCAGAGGCCAATCAGTTCTGCAGGAGCCTCCGTGCTCTCCCTCCCATTCTGGGAGCTTTGGTACATCCCCATGGTACTAATGTGGGCCCCAGCATCCTCTAGGACGTAAGAGAAAATAGGATTTTAATTACCTACCGGTAAATCCTTTTCTCGTAGTCCGTAGAGGATGCTGGGCGCCCGCCCAGCGCTTCGTGATCCTGCAGTGGTTACTTATTTCAGTACTGCTTTGTTCTTGGTCAAGTACTGTTTTTTTCTTACTTGGTTAAGTAATATTGTTCAGCCGTTGCTGAGTTTTCAAGCTGGTTAGCTTGGTTTGCCTTTTATGTGTCAGCTGGAGTGAATCTCGCCACTATCTGTGTAAAATCCTTCTCTCGAAGTTGTCCGTCTCCTCGGGCCCAGTTTCTATACTGAATCTGATTGGAGGTGCATAGAGGGAGGAGCGAGCCCACACTCTCAAAGTGCCAATGGCTTCTAGTGGACCTGTCTATACCCCATGATACTAATGTGGACCCCAGCATCCTCTACGGACTACGAGAAAAGGATTTACTGGTAAGTAATTTAAAATCCTTTTTTTTTTTTTTTTTAAGGGACCAAAAGTAATTGGACAATTGACTCAAAAGCTAGTTCATGGGCAAGTGTAGGTTATGCCATCATTATTTCTTTATCAATTAATCAGGCAAAAGGTTTGTAGTTGATTTTCAAGTATGGCATTTTCATTTGTAACCTGTTACTGTGAACAGAACACATGTGGTCTTAGAAGCTCTCAATGCGAGTGAAACAGGCCATTTTTAGGCACCAAAGCCACAAAATGGATTCGGTATGATATACCGATGGATGGGAGGCCGGCGGTCATAATACCAATAGCAGCACACAATCAAAATCCTGATAGCCCCCTAGAAAGTACCCTAACCCTCCCCTGCCCCTAACCTAAACCTCCCTTGTGGGTGCTTAACCCTAACCTTCCCTTGCCCGCTGCCTAAACCTAACCCTCCCTGCTTGGTGCCTAACCCTAGCTTCCCCTTGTAACTGACTAACCCCCCCTCCTTGCACCTAACCATCCCTTTCCCTGCACCCTAACTAACCCACCTACTAGTGCCTAAACCTAACCACCCACCCCCGTTGTAGGGCACAAGCGTGCCCCACTATCAGAATGTTCGGGATTCCAGGTGTTGGTATTTTGATGCCGGGATCCCGCCCTCCATTAGGATCGTTATGCTGCAAGTCGGTATTTCGTTACATACCCCACAAAACATCCATCAAGGAGATATCAGGAACCACAGAAGTGGCCAAATCAACACTTTGGTACCCTCTGAGAAAAAAAAACCACACTGGTGATCTTGGCTACCCAAAAAGTCATGAACATCCATGGAAGACAAAAATGGTGGATAATCACAGGATCTATTCCATGGTAAAGCATAACGCCATCACAACATCCAGCTGAGTGAAGAACACTCCAGGAGGTAAGCATATCATCCAAGTCTACAATAAAGAAAAAAATTAATAAGATCAAATACAGCCTTAAGAATAGATTAGACTTTGCCAAAAACATCTTAAAAAGCCAGCCCAGTTCTGGAACCGCAGTCTTTGGACAGTTGATAAAAGATCGTCCTTTACCTGAATGATGGGAAGAAAAAGTATGGGGAAGGCTTGGCGTGGCTCATGATCTTAAACATACCATATCATCTATAAAATATTGTGGCAGTGTGATGGCACGGGTATGCATAGCTTCCAATAACACTGGGTCACTAGTGTTTATTGATGATATTGTCAAGCAGCCGGATGAACTCTGAAGTGTTTAGGAATATATAGTGTCTGCTGACTGCTCAGATTCAGCCAAATTTAGCAAAGTTGATTGGACAGTGCTGTCAAGACTAGCGAGGTTTGAGGATCCAGCAGCTGAGACTTGCCCAAGGAGGTAGTTGGCTGTGGATGAACGAGACGAGGGGGTTGGATATAGTTCCTCCTCATGGGACAGGGGGCAATGAAGAACGTAGGCGGAGCTAAGAGTCAGTGGATTGTAGCTCTTATAGACAGGGCTGAGGTAGAGAACTGTGGCTGGTGAACGATGACTTAAAGACATAGTGTTACACACACCAGTGCTAACAGGAGTATACCGGTGTATGAACAGAGAGGGAAGTGAAGCAAACGAACTCACAGACAGTATAACATAACATACACAGGAGGTGATGGAATAACTAATAAACACAAAGTGAACGGAGAAGCCCAAAGGCTCAGGAATTGGGTGTCTCCCTAGTGTCAGGAATGCTCAGATGGAATAGAGCGGACAATGAAGCGAGGTGTAGTGATTTAACATGTGGAGCACCTGAAATGATGTTGCTAAGAGCAACAGAAAAAACCCCAAAGGGTTACCAACGGGTGTGGGAATAAACTCCTTGGTCAGAGATAGAAATATAGACACAAGGAGAGTATCCACAATCCTAACCCCCACTTGCAGGGCACAGGTTCAGCTTACTGCCACTAAACTGACACCTGGACGCCCTGCACAGTGAGGGAGGATTAAGCAAGCAGGTCTGAGAGTACAGCCGCAAACCTGCTGGGTTCACAGAATAGCAAAAGAACCCCAGCAGGTCAAACAACTGACTCCAGTCTTACTGCTAGGTCCGGATTGGCAGAATGAAGTACCGAATCCCAAGGCCTATTCGCAGTAAGCAACAAGTAAATACAAAGTCACACAGTACTCGCTAACTCTCTGGAACTGACTAACAAACAAAGATTCAGCAGCATTTGCCTAGCCTGAGAGGATGGTTTATATAGCAGGTGCTGTCCACGCCCCACTCAGACCACACAGACTGTGAGCACAAAACCAGCGCCGGATTCCCTGCCGTGCACAGAGCCTGTAACCACTACACAGTAAAAACCCGGACCGGAGTATCCGCTGCGCTCAGGTTACTTCGCTAACACTTGCCTCCCGGTTGCCATGGCGACGTGGCAGCACAGAGCAGGAGATCCTAACACATAGTTGTAGACAAAGAACTGCGGGTTGTGGCTTGAAAGACGAGGTTGTGAATAATGAACTGCGGAACTGTGAATAGTGGCTAAAGACGTGGCTGGAGACAAAGGACTGTGGACTGTGGCTTGAAAGACGAGGCTGTAGATTATGAACTGCGGAACTGTGGATGGTGGTTAAAGACGTGGCTGGAGACAAAGGACTGTGGCTTGAAAGATGAGGCAGAAGACCCAGCACCGACCGTACCCAAAGAGTCTTACTGGACTGGGTTTTCCAGGAGCGCTTTCACAGGCAGCAGCAGGCTAGGAACGGCGGGGCTGCAGCAGCAACAGAGAACCGGCCAAGCAGGGTCAGGAGTAACCAGAATATGGCAAGAATCCTGGGAGCACAGGCTAAAGCACCTACAACAGGGTTGTAACTTGAAGTACTGGCGTCCCTGTCCTAAACCAGCCCCCTTTTATAGGGAGAGCTTCCCCTGGATTGGCTGGAAGAAACAGGAAACAAGAACTATGCCTCAAACTTGGTCTCCAACATGGCGGCGCCCAGTAATGCAGACCTTTCTGCATAGCCACACAGCTTACTGCTCCTGGTCTCCTAGCAACGGCTCAGCAAGAGCAACCCGCTACAGCGGCATCCCGCCGCCACGAGTGGACCCCCTCACCGCCACTACTGCTGCCCTCGGATCCGGCGCAGCAGCCCACCTCCGCCTCTGCCCGCACGCCGCCTGAGAAGACAGCCCTGCGGCTCTAGGGTACCGGTAAAACTCCGGACACTGACAAGTGATTCACAATACAGATAGACAATGAACCAAAACATACTGCAAAAAGCAACTCGGGAGTTTTTGAAGGCAAAGAGGTGGAATATTCTTCAATAGTAAAGTTAGTCATCTGATCTCATCCAATCAAGTATGCATTTCACCTGCTCAAGACAAAACTAAAGGCAGAAAGACCCATAAAACAACGTCACCACTCCAGCAAACCTGATAATCTCATTCACATCTCTCCCACAAACTCCTACCACCTATCCTGTGCCCTCTGGAATGACAGATTTGTTTGCAACAAACTGGCCCCTACTCATGACCTTTTCATTTCCAATTCCCTGCACCTCCTGGCCATTACAGAAACCTGGATTGCTCTCTATGACACCACTTCTCCTGCTGCTCTCTCTGCTGGGGGCCTCACATTCTCACACACACCCCGACCCCGGGGTCGCCATGGTGGTGGTGTTGGGATCCTTTTACCCTCTACCTACACATACCAACTTATACCTCCAGAACCATCCCTTTACATTCTCTACATTTGACAGCAACTAATCTTTGAGTTGCTGTCATTTTCCATCCACCTGGCATTTCCTCCAAATTCCTTGACAACTTTGCTTCCTGGCTACCTCACTTCCTGTCTTCTGACATTCCCTCCATTATCCTAGGTGATTTCAACATCCCTATCGATAACTCCACAAAATCACCTGCTTCTAAACTCCTTAACCTCACCTCTTCACTTGGTCTCTCCCAGTAGACCACCTCACCCTCCCATGTGAATGGGAGCTCACTGGATCTGGTTTTCACTCACCGCTGATATATTTCTGACTTCTCCAATTCCCCTTTTCCATTCTCTGACCACCACCTGATCTATTTCAACTTATCTATGTCTGCTTCCCCATCTCTCCCTCCTAAGGTGACCGTCACTAAGCATAACATTGAGGCTATTAACACCTCATCCCTATCCTCTCTGCTCAACTTGCTTCTCTCTCCTATTCTTTCTCACACATAACCTTAACAAGCCACATCCCTATACAATGCATCTCTTACTTCTGCTCTTGACTCTGTCACTCCACCTACCACTATTCACCTTCACAGATCAACACCTCAGCCCTTGCACACCAAATACACCAGATATCTTCAAAAATGCTCACGTACTGCCAAGTGACAGTGGAGGAAATCATGCTCTAAGGCAGACTTCCTCCATTTCAAATTCATGCTCTCATCGTTCAGTGCTGCCCTTTTCCTCTCTAAACAATTATACGTCAAAATTCTCATCTCTACCCAGTCTTCCAACCCCCGGCGCCTCTTTGCCACTGTCAACTCTATCCTCTGCCCACTACCACCTCCTCTCCCTTCCTCATTGTCTGCTCTTGACTTTGCCACTTATTTTACACCCAAGATTGACTCCATACATCAGGACATCACACCAGGCCAGCAACCAGCCACCACCCATCCCTTGCCAACCTTCCCCTTCCCTCTCTCCAACTCTGACATCTTTTTCCCATGTATCTGGTGAGGAAGTCATGGCCCTCATCCACATACCACCTCCCCACTTGACTCTATCCCCTCCCACCTCCTCCGCTGCCTCTCTCCTGCCTGTTCCCATCTTGCCCACCTTCTCAATCTCTCCCTCTCGTTAGGCACTGTCCCCTCTGCATTCAAGCATGCACTCGTCTCCTATATTCTTAAAAAGCCTGCCCTTGATCCAAACACCCTCTACAACTATCGACCCATCTCTCTCCCTTTTGCCTCCAAACTCCTTGAGCGTATTGTCTATAACTGCCTCACTTTCCTCCCACTCACTGCGTGACCCATTCCAGTCTGGTGTCTGTTATCTCCACTCCACTGAAACTGCCCTCACAAAAGTGTGCAATGACCTCCATGCAGCAAATCTAAGGGCCACTACTCTCTGCTTATTCTTCTTGATCGCTCCGCTGCTTTTGACACTGTGGACCACCCTCTCCTTCTTCTGCAAATCCTTCACTCTCTTGGTCTGCATGATACTGCCCTCTCCTGGCTGTCCTCCTACCTCTCTGCTCGTTACTTCTCTGTCTCCTCTCATGATGCT
Organism: Pseudophryne corroboree; assembly: GCF_028390025.1. Taxonomy (NCBI): domain Eukaryota; kingdom Metazoa; phylum Chordata; class Amphibia; order Anura; family Myobatrachidae; genus Pseudophryne; species Pseudophryne corroboree. The sequence continues at coordinate 232,308,592 of NC_086445.1, read as the reverse complement.
ACCTCCCCCCCGGTTCCACTAACTGTTGGTGTCCCCCAATGCTCTGTTCTTGGTCCTCTCGTTTTCTCTCAACTGTCTCTCTGCTATCTCTTCCTGGATGTCCCAGCGCTTTCTTAAACTCAACATGTCCAAGACTGAGCTGATCATCTTCCCACCCTCCCGCACAACCTCACCTCCCACAATCTCATTAACAATTGATGGCACAACTATCTCCTTTAGCCCCCATGTACGCTGTCTTGGCGGAATCCTTGACTCCTCCCTCTCCTTCAAACCACACATTCAGCACCTCTCACAAACTTGTCATTTTCATATCAAAAACATTTCCAAGATCAGACCCTTTCTCACCCAGGATGCCACCAAGACCATTATCCACTCACTGATTATTTCCAGACTGGATTACTGTATTCTCCTAACTGACCTCCCTGACAATTACCTCTTTCCACTCCATTCTATCCTCAATGCTGCAGCTCGGCTCATCTTCCTCACCAAATGCGCATCCACCTCCCCTCTCCTAAAAGCCCATCACTGGCTTCCCTTCCCTTTCAGAATCCAATTCAAACTTCTCACACTCACAAAGCACTCACCCACTCCTCTCCCATTTACATCTCTGACCTTATCTCTCTTTACTCTCCCACCCATCCTCTACGCTCTGCTAATGCATGCAGACTCTCCTGTCTTCTGATTTCTTCATCCCATTCCTACCTCCAAGATTTTTCATGTGCTGCTCCCTTACTCTGAAATTCTCTACCTCTCCCCCTCAGACTCTCCACCTCTCTACAGAACTTCAAAAAGGGCTCTCAAGACCCACTTCTTTACCAAACCCAGCCAAATCTCATCCTAACATTCTGTCCCACGCTCGGTCTACCCCATCTGTGTCTCCCCTGTCTGTCTGCCCCTCCCCTTTAGAATGTAAGCTCTCACGAGTAGGACCCTCTTCCCTCATGTAATTATCCTTTTTCTTACTTAAATAAAAAAATCCTCTACTGCCCAAATCCTGCAGTTCTCGGCCACCTTGATACTTATCTTAGTGTCATCTACTGATGTAGTTATTCTTAGTTACCCTGTACTTGTCCGATATTGTCTTTAATTGTGAGTCACTGTTTTCCTGTTTTGATTATGTGCATATGTACTCTGTAATTGGGTGCTGCGGAACCCTTGTGGCACCATATAAATAAGGGATAATAATAATAACTGCTGTAAAGGCAGTCAAAGCATAACAAAGGAGGAAACCCAGTGTTTGGTGATGTCCATGGGTTCCAGACTTACCTGCAAAGGGTTCTTGACAAAGTATGGGACTGTGTATAAAAATGGTTGCAATGCCTAAATGTTTCATACAATATTTGTATTCTACCCCTTGAATTAAAGTTGAAAGTCTACATTTTAATAGCATCTCCATTGTTTCATTTCAAATGCATTGTGGTGGCTTACAGAGACAAAAATAAAAATTGTGTCAGTGTCTAAATATATGTAGACCTAACTATATTAGACATTTTGACGTACAGTATAAACAAGTCATACATGCAAATGCTATAAATATATGGCTTAAGAAAGAAACGGAACATATGTATTATTAGCACTGTTATTAAGGCAACAATTTAAAACTGCGCTTACTTATAAAAAAAAGTTAACTTTTACTGTCAGTACCTCACATGCAGTAGGTACATGTACAGTTGATTAATGTCTATAATGTACAAAAAAAAAATACTTGCATGTGAGTTTGTAAAAAGACAATTGGCTCATCACCTCTACATAGCCCAGATCTGGCCTATCTTGACCTGGGGCAGTATTATGAATCATACAGCATGCATTTACAACATACTTGCCTACCTGACCCTCTCCATGAGGGAGAAAATGCTCTGTTCCTGGACTTTCCCGGTAATGTATGATTGCCATCACTTGTGGTGAAACACCTTTCTTATCAATTAACTAGCTCACCACAGGTGATGGCAATCATACATTACCAGGAAAGTCCAGGAACAGAGCATTTTCTCCCTCATGGAGAGGGTCAGGTAGGCAAGTATGATTTATGTCATTGACTTTCACAGGGTCATAGAGCAGTACACCACCTGATATACCCAGACACCTGAACCTGCTGTTTAGTATGCCAAAGGTGCATTTATTCATGTTCCTAGTGGCTGTGTGAACCTCATTGTATTTATACTGATCAGGGCCATGTGGACTCAACAGATGTGTTCTAGGACAAGGTATACACCCATATCCTGAGTCGCCTTAAGTAAAAAAAGACAAAACACACTTCATTACTGCATTGTTAATGTAATCAACATTAGTGTTGTTGAACTTTGTATGTCAAAGAACACTAACAGGTCAATTTAAATATAATTTCTAGCTGGTGCACAGGTGAATTCATTTTAAACAGTTCTACAGGTTGTTTTGAATACATGGATATAGATGAAGGCATTGTAAAAGGTTACAGCAAGCACGACCAACCTTGCAGGCAGCCCTCTGGCATCTCTTCAGATTCAAATGTTTCTCACAGGACTGACTGCCATAGCATAAAGACATCATGCTGAGACCCAGGATAACCTGTCAACACACTCATAATGTTTAGATTTACGTCACAGACACCTGTATATTGAGGCAGTGGAAATAAAACCCTCCTCAAGTGTGGCGCTCTCAGCAGTCCTGTCATCAGAAATAGTGGGTCCTGGGAATGACAAAACAGGCAGCCACCCCCCTCTTTACATGCACCCTAATGCATTCACATAAATACATTGAAAAAGCCAGTACCACATAAAATACATTACAAAAGCTAGATCCACATAAGCTACATTGAAAAACACAGTTCCGCATAAAATACAATGAAAAAGCAGCATTAAATACAATGAAAAAGCCAGCTCCACATAAAATAAAATGAACAGCCAAATCAATTAAAATACAGTAAAAAAGCCAGCTCCACATATTACACTCCAGCTCCCTTCTTGTGTCACTACAGTCCCCTCATGTCTCCATCTTATTTCACTCTAGCCCCCTTGTGTCATTCCAGCCAGCCCCCCTATTATGCCTCTCCAGCCAGCCCCCTCATGTTTCACTCCAGTCATCCCCATGTGCCCCTCCAGCCAGCCCCCCTCATGTTCCTCTCCAGCCAGCCATATGTGCCCCTCCAGCAGCCCCCCTCATGTTCCCTTCAAGCCAGCCTCCCTCATGTACCCCTACAGCCATCTCCCCTCATGTGTCACTACAGCTAGCACCAACTGTGTCTCTCCAGCAATCCCCATGTACCCCTACAGCCAGCCCTCCCTCTGGGCAGTGTGCCAGGCAACCTGCTGGAGCATAGGTCCCCCCACATCCATCTCTTACTCGTGGGCCATGCCAGCATGACAGAAAGCTGACACATTAAAATAAAAGTGCTGCGCTGCCTACACCACTGACTCCAGTCACCGCAGTCCCCCCAATGGTGACCCTAGCTCTCAGTGCAATATTAGTACAATTAATGGCTCCCAAGACATTAGATAAACTTGAGAGCCTATAGAAGGCAACCATAAGGTCCTGACAATTGTGATTCATAAATAGGGAAGGATATCTATTTGTACCCATTAAAAAAGTAGCCAGTGTAATCTATAACACCTTGTAGCTTACAGCCTGAATGATGTCTGTGGCCATATAGTGCAGGGCACACAATAATTAATACAACTCAGACTCTGTATAGCTACTACCAGAGAAAGGTTCTACATCATCTCTTGCCTACTCATATACAGTATGTTCAGGAGGTTTGTGCAATTGAGCCTAAAAAGCTTAACTGCCTCCTAATATGAGAATGAGTCCAGGTACATCTGCCACATAAACTAATGTGGTGCTGAATCTCAGGATGTGGTCAGTGCTGTAATGCCCATTGCTGCCTGCTCCACCACCTCCGTATGATGTCATGTGCACAGGGTGCGTGGCTGACACAGAAAAGTCCAGTTTTGCCAATGTGCCTGTAAATAGGGTATATCAGAAAATACAAACTCTAGTGGCACCTGCAATTCATGGCAGTCTGAGAACAAATAAACCTATTAGTTGTTGTCAGAAACTGATGGACTTGGACCACATTGTAAAAATACTGTACTACACATTGCTTATATTCATCCATTAAAGTCAGACATCTATTACACTAAATGACTGTACTACACTCCATTAGTGGAGTTTAATAACAAGTGAATGATGCACCTCACCATAATGAAAGTTCCTAGGATGAATCTTAAAAGAAACTTAAACTCCATTATAATACTTATTAATGACTTTCTGGCTAGTTTTGAATGAAAAAGATTTTAATTAGCTGAGCAGATCTGTCCTTGCAATCTGTTTTTGAACATAGGGAGTGTGTACTGTGTGCACTTTACTTGTTTTAAAGTTCTGTCTCGAGCAGAACACAGTTCCATGCAGACTTAAATGACTGTAATTACAGATCAATTTACCAAAAAACAGATATGAACATGGAACAGGGACAATAAACAGGGGACCTTGCTGCTTTCCTTTTAGGGAATTTCATTTCAAATCAAGTATTGTAAAATAGCATAATTAAGATAATTGAAGCACAAAATACTCAGCAGTATAACATTTTGCAGAAAATAACTAGTGTAATAACATTTAAATCAATCCAAAATATGCTTAGATTTCTCAGAGGATGGTTCTCCATCTTCTGTACATTGGAGTGGAATACTGTACTTTTTACTACTCCTGTTTAGTGATGTGCACCTGAAATTTTTTGGGTTTTGTGTTTTGGTTTTGGGTTCGGTTCCGTGGCCGTGTTTTGGGTTCGAACGCGTTTTGGCAAAACCTCACCGAATTTTTTTTGTCGGATTCGGGTGTGTTTTGGATTCGGGTGTTTTTTTCAAAAAACCCTAAAAAACAGCTTAAATCATAGAACTTGGGGGTCATTTTGATCCCATAGTATTATTAACCTCAATAACCATAATTTCCACTCATTTTCAGTCTATTCTGAACACCTCACACCTCACAATATTATTTTTAGTCCTAAAATTTGCACCGAGGTCGCTGGATGGCTAAGCTAAGCGACACAAGTGGCCGACACAAACACCTGGCCCATCTAGGAGTGGCACTGCAGTGTCAGGCAGGATGGCACTTCAAAAAAATAGTCCCCAAACAGCACATGATGCAAAGAAAAAAAGAGGCGCACCAAGGTCACTGTGTGACTAAGCTAAGCGACACAAGTGGCCGACACAAACACCTGGCCCATCTAGGAGTGGCACTGCAGTGTCACGCAGGATGGCCCTTCCAAAAAATACTCCCCAAACAGCACATGACGCAAAGAAAAAAAGAGGCGCAATTAGGTAGCTGTGTGACGACTAAGCTAAGCGACCCTAGTGGCCGACACAAACACCTGGCCCATCTAGGAGTGGCACTGCAGTGTCAGGCAGGATGGCACTTAAAAAAATAGTCCCCAAACAGCACATGATGCAAAGAAAAAAAGAGCTGCACCAAAGTCGTTGTGTGACTAAGCTAAGCGACCCTAGTGGCCGACACAAACACCTGGCCCATCTAGGAGTGGCACTGCAGTGTCACGCAGGATAGCCCTTCCAAAAAATACTCCCCAAACAGCACATGACGCAAAGAAAAAAAGAGGCGCAAGCTCTTCCCGTCCAGTGTTGGGAAGGTCAGGCATCGCAACCGACACAATTGGACTCTCCTTTGGGATTTGTGACTTCGAAGAACGCACAGTTCTTTGCTGTGCTTTTGCCGCAAGTCTTTTCTTTTTTCTAGCGAGAGGATGAGTGCTTCCATCCTCATGTGAAGCTGAACCACTAGCCATGAACATAGGCCAGGGCCTCAGCCGTTCCTTGCCACTCCGTGTCGTAAATGGCATATTGGCAAGTTTACGCTTCTCCACAGACGCTTTTAATTTTGATTTTTGGGTCATTTTTTTACTGATCTTTTGTGTTTTGGATTTTACATGCTCTGTACTATGACATTGGGCATCGGCCTTGGCAGACGACGTTGATGGCATTTCATCTTCTCGGTCATGACTAGTGGCAGCAGCTTCAGCACGAGGTGGAAGTGGATATTGATCTTTCCCTATTTTTTTAACCTCCACATTTTTGTTCTCCATATTTTAATGCGCACAACTAAAAGCCACCACAGGTATACAATGTAGATGGATGGATAATAAGTATAGTATTATATTACTTATCGAGGACGAGTGCACTGACGACACAGAGGTAGGTACAGCCGTGGCCTACTGTACTGCTTATATATATATAATATACTGTATATAACGGACCTGGTGGACACTGTCAGCAGACTGCTAAACTAGTATGAAGAAAAAAAAACCACCACAGGTAGGTATACAATACAATGTAGATGGATGGATAGTAAGTATAGTATTATATTACTTATGGAGGACGAGTGCACTGACGACACAGAGGTAGGTACAGCCGTGGCCTACCGTACTGCTTATATATATAATATACTGTATATAACGGACCTGGTGGACACTGTCAGCAGACTTCTAAACTAGTATGAAGAAGAAAAAAAAACACCACAGGTAGGTATACAATACAATGTAGATGGATGGATAGTAAGTATAGTATTATATTACTTATGGACGACGAGTGCACTGACGACACAGAGGTAGGTACAGCCGTGGCCTACCGTACTGCTTATATATATAATATACTGTATATAACGGACCTGGTGGACACTGTCAGCAGACTGCTAAACTAGTAGGAAGAAAAAAAAAAACCACCACAGGTAGGTATACAATACAATGTAGATGGATGGATAGTAAGTATAGTATTATATTACTTATGGAGGACGAGTGCACTGACGACACAGAGGTAGGTACAGCCGTGGCCTACCGTACTGCTTATATATATAATATACTGTATATAACGGACCTGGTGGACACTGTCAGCAGACTGCTAAACTAGTATGAAGAAAAAAAAAACCACCACAGGTAGGTATACAATACAATGTATATGGATGGATAGTAAGTATAGTATTATATTACTTATGGACGACGAGTGCACTGACGACACAGAGGTAGGTACAGCCGTGGCCTACCGTACTGCTTATATATATAATATACTGTATATAACGGACCTGGTGGACACTGTCAGCAGACTGCTAAACTAGTATGAAGAAAAAAAAAAACACCACAGGTAGGTATACAATAATGTAGATGGATGGATAGTAAGTATAGTATTATATTACTTATGGACGACGAGTGCACTGACGACACAGAGGTAGGTACAGCCGTGGCCTACCGTACTGCTTATATATATAATATACTGTATATAACGGACCTGGTGGACACTGTCAGCAGACTGCTAAACTAGTATGAAGAAAAAAAAAACCACCACAGGTAGGTATACAATACAATGTAGATGGATGGATAGTAAGTATAGTATTATATTACTTATGGAGGACGAGTGCACTGACGACACAGAGGTAGGTACAGCCGTGGCCTACCGTACTGCTTATATATATAATATACTGTATATAACGGACCTGGTGGACACTGTCAGCAGACTGCTAAACTAGTATGAAGAAAAAAAAACCCACCACAGGTAGGTATACAATACAATGTAGATGGATGGATAGTAAGTATAGTATTATATTACTTATGGAGGACGAGTGCACTGACGACACAGAGGTAGGTACAGCCGTGGCCTACCGTACTGCTTATATATATAATATACTGTATATAACGGACCTGGTGGACACTGTCAGCAGACTGCTAAACTAGTATGAAGAAAAAAAACCCACCACAGGTAGGTATACAATGCAATGTAGATGGATGGATAGTAAGTATAGTATTATATTACTTATGGACGACGAGTGCACTGACGACACAGAGGTAGGTACAGCCATGGCCTACCGTACTGCTTATATATATAATATACTGTATATAACGGACCTGGTGGACACTGTCAGCAGACTGCTAAACTAGTATGAAAAAAAAAAACACCACAGGTAGGTATACAATAATGTAGATGGATGGATAGTAAGTATAGTATTATATTACTTATGGACGACGAGTGCACTGACGACACAGAGGTAGGTACAGCCGTGGCCTACCGTACTGCTTATATATATAATATACAGTATATAACGGACCTGGTGGACACTGTCAGCAGACTGCTAAACTAGTATGAAGAAAAAAAAAATCACCACAGGTAGGTATACAATAATGTAGATGGATAGTAAGTATAGTATTATATTACTTATGGGCGACGAGTGCACTGACGACACAGAGGTAGGTACAGCCGTGGCCTACCGTACTGCTTATATATATAATATACTGTATATAACGGACCTGGTGGACACTGTCAGCAGACTGCTAAACTAGTATGAAGAAAAAAAAAACCACCACAGGTAGGTATACAATACAATGTAGATGGATGGATAGTACGTATAGTATTATATTACTTATGGAGGACGAGTGCACTGACGACACAGAGGTAGGTACAGCCGTGGCCTACCGTACTGCTTATATATATAATATACTGTATATAACGGACCTGGTGGACACTGTCAGCAGACTGCTAAACTAGTATGAAGAAAAAAAAAACCACCACAGGTAGGTATACAATACAATGTAGATGGATGGATAGTAAGTATAGTATTATATTACTTATGGACTACGAGTGCACTGACGACACAGAGGTAGGTACAGCCATGGCCTACCGTACTGCTTATATATATAATATACTGTATATAACGGACCTGGTGGACACTGTCAGCAGACTGCTAAACTAGTATGAAGAAAAAAAAAAACACCACAGGTAGGTATACAATAATGTAGATGGATGGATAGTAAGTATAGTATTATATTACTTATGGACGATGAGTGCACTGACGACACAGAGGTAGGTACAGCCGTGGCCTACCGTACTGCTTATATATATAATATACTGTATATAACGGACCTGGTGGACACTGTCAGCAGACTGCTAAACTAGTATGAAGAAAAAAAAAACCACCACAGGTAGGTATACAATACAATGTAGATGGATGGATAGTAAGTATAGTATTATATTACTTATGGAGGACGAGTGCACTGACGACACAGAGGTAGGTACAGCCGTGGCCTACCGTACTGCTTATATATATAATATACTGTATATAACGGACCTGGTGGACACTGTCAGCAGACTGCTAAACTAGTATGAAGAAAAAAAAAACACCACAGGTAGGTATACAATAATGTAGATGGATGGATAGTAAGTATAGTATTACTTATGGACGACGAGTGCACTGACGACACAGAGGTAGGTACAGCCGTGGCCTACCGTACTGCTTATATATATAATATACTGTATATAACGGACCTGGTGGACACTGTCAGCAGACTGCTAAACTAGTATGAAGGAAAAAAAAAGCCACCACAGGAGTGTTTTTCAGGCAGACAAACGTATACTGGACTGGTGGTCACTGTCAGCAAAACTGTGCACTGTACTCCTGCTATAACTGCTCCCCAGTCCCCACAATTAATAGGCAGTGTGAGCAGTGCACTCAGCACAGATATATCATGCAGCAGTGCAGCACACTGAGTGAGCACAGATATGGTGGAGAGTTTTTTTTAAGGCAGAGAAACAAAGGATTAAACTAACTCACTGGTGGTAAACCCTGCACTGTACTCCCTAACAGCTGCTCCCCGTCCCCAATCCTCCCCACATAAATAAGTCACTCAGTTTACTCTGTTATTTTCTAATATAACGGAGAGGACGCCAGCCACGTCCTCTCCCTATCAATCTCAATGCACGTGTGAAAATGGCGGCGACGCGCGGCTCCTTATATAGAATCCGAATCTCGCGAGAATCCGACAGCGGGATGATGACGTTCGGGCGCGCTCGGGTTAACCGAGCAAGGCGGGAGGATCCGAGTCGCTGGGACCCGTGTAAAAAAAAGGTGAAGTTCGGGCGGGTCGGATCCTGAGGATCCGAACCCGCTCATCACTACTCCTGTTATAAGCTTTTCTTGAAATTCTTGACCTTGTTTCATTGGCCTTAGTAAAATATAGCTTGTACTGCATGTGATTTAAATATTTTGGGATTAAAAAAGTAACAAGAAAGCATGATTGTGAAATAACAAAAATATGGTAATATTAGTAGTACATCATACTACTACATAAGCATCAGTTTTCCCATATATGAACTTGGTACTTGTATGGCTCACCTCCCACAGTGTAACCTTCAAAGTGCGCCCAATATGGCTGCCCCATATGGTACACTTGTGGATGGGATGAAAAATACATAGGCCTAATGGTTTTGATGGAACCCTACTCTGATCTGTAGGACTCTGAAATCACCCCCATTTTGTGTCATCTCTTCTAGGGGTGGACTATTCCACCCTGGGTAATCCTACGCTGAGCGCCCAAGATGGCTGCCGCACTTGGTACCTTGTGAGGGTGGAATACACTACCCTTGGAAGTTATTACCCAAAATGCCTACACCAATCCTGCATTATGCTTTCTGTGTGCTTAAGGTTTTCTTTTATGTCTGTGTGGCTTATCTATTGCTGTATTACTTAAATCCTCAGTATCATGTGCATTGTTTTTGATATCTGTAAAGCGCCTTGAGTCCTGTTGGAGAAAGAGCGCTATATAAATAAAATTATTATTATTATTATTATTATTATTAAGCATGTTGGTCGTATTAAAGTTAGTTGTAAAACTGTAGGCATAAAACTAAAGCTGTAAAATTAATATTTTAACTGCAGCATACATACAGCCTGTCCTAGATGTGTGTACCCGGCGCTATTGGCCGCGGCAGGGACCCGGCAGGCCCGTGCCGGAATCGGCAAGTGCATACACATTGTGAAGGGAGCGACAGGGGGGGGGGGGGGGCAGGGGCCATGATGTATCTGCAGCATGGCCCTCGTTAACTAGGTCCTCCCTTGCCTGGACTGTTCAGATGAAGGAGGGGGTCGTTAATCAGGCGTGCCTCGCTGGTTTTGGTTTTGGATCTGTAATTTTTTTTACAAATTGCTAAAAAGAAGCTAAAATCACATAATTTGGGCCATTCTTTGTTCCTACAGTATTTTAACCTCAATTATATTAATTTTGAGTAATTATTAGTCAGACTTGAACACCTCACAGCTTGCAATATTTTCATCCATTTTATGCCGAAGTCTTCAGCAAGCTGGCTGGTTACTAAGTGACAGAGCAGTGGCACAAACATGTGGTAGTTTATAGCACATCTATGAAAAGTGGTGCAAGATGGAATTGTTCTTACCCTGCCCACCCACCCTTATGATGGATATTAAAAAGAACATGCACAGTTTAACAAACCCAGCACTTCATCAGAAGGGACTGCCACTGTGTGCTGAATTGCTTGATTTGCTTGGGCCCCCACAAAACAAGCTACTAATGAGCTTAAGGCAGCTAAATTAACAGCTGTACAGTGCCAGCTCATCTCACACTCAGGGGATTCAAAGGGCTTTTCTAGATACGTGAACAAAGTCACACTGAGTTACAGCACACAGAGCATTACAAACAATAGAACAATTATGGGAGAGGTACTTGACCTAAAAGACTATGCACAGGTATGTGTTAAAAGTGATGTTAAATAATAACCAACCGATGTAGAGAGGAAATTATCTTAGTATGAAAACTAGAATGGATGAATCCGGTAAGCAAAATACAGTATTCAGATTAGGGGGGTTCGGCAAGACCACTAGTGGGTTTCAGCCTAATGCTGGCCATACATCAGGACGATATCTTTCCAACCAGCCAACTAGTTGGCTGGTTGGAAAGATAATCTGGCAGTGTGTGGGAGGAAACGATTATCAGCCGTTTGCTCCCACACGCTAAAAAACGGCCAGAAACGGTCTGTCCAACTAGTTGGGAAAATCAAAACTGTTTGATTTTCCCAACTAATCGTTCAGGTGTAGGGGAAACTCTCCCCCCAACTGAACGATAAGTAGGTGGACACAGGCTGACAGTGTCCACCTACTTTTGTCACCCTCACTGCTGGCCAGCCCAGGATCCCAGCGGCGGCATTGGAGCAGGAGTAGTGATGAGGTTCAGGGGCAGCTGCGGCAGTCCATCAATGCTGCCGTGCTGCCCCTGTCATCGCGGCGGCGGGAGGAGAAGCAGGGACGGGCTGCGGGAGTACTTCACTCCTGCCCCGGGACATCAGGACTCGTCAGCGGCGGCATTGGAGGGAGCAGTGATGGGGTTCAGGGGCAGCTGCGGCAGTCCATCACTGCTGCCGTGCTGCCCCTGTCATCACGGCAGCGGCGGCAGGAGGAGAAGCAGGGACGGGTTGCGGGAGTACTTCACTCCTGCCCCGGGACATCAGGACTCGTCAGCGGCGGCATTGGAGGGAGCAGTGATGGGGTACAGGGGCAGCTGCGGCAGTCCATCACTGCTGCCATGCTGCCCCTGTCATCGCGGCAGCGGCGGCAGGAGGAGAAGCAGGGACGGGTTGTGGGAGTACTTCACTCCTGCCCCGGGACATCAGGACTCATCAGCGGCGGCATTGGAGCAGTGATGAGGTTCAGGGGCAGCTGCGGCAGTCCATCACTGCTGCCGTGCTGCCTCTGTCACTCCGGGACCCCTGTCAGCGGCGGAGGGTGAGCGGGAGCCGGGAGGAAGATTAGGGCAAGTGGATAATATCCCCCTTCCAACGCCCAGTGATAACTATATGCCCTGGCACCATATTTCTCCCCCTTTCCCGGTGAGCACAAACCCGAGGACTATAAACCCCTTCACTGCAGTGTCCCCTGCCAACCTCCCTCCTGCGATGCCCCTTAAAATAAATATATATATATATATATATATATATATATATATAAAAATAAGGAAAACGGCACTCAGGGATCACAACATAAGGAACTTATTGGTTATATATATATATATATATATATATATTTATTAAGATCTATAAAGGCAGCACTCCAAGTGACTTTCAAATAAGACAATAAGTCAGCGTTGTTTTGTCAACATTTCAGAAGTTGTTTATTTCAGTTCTTTTGTCAGGATCCTGAACTGAAGCAAAATACTTCTGAGACGTTGACTTGTCTTATTTGAAAGTCACTTGGAGTGCCGCCTTTTGCGGATCTTTGCACTGTATTAACCGTTATCCGGCAGAATCATGGTTTGAGGATGGCACCGGCGCACATTGTCTGAAAGGCAAGCAGGAGTGCCGGCTTCCTGCATACTATGTACAGTATATGTGTATATGTGTGTGTGTGTGTGTGTATGTATGTATACAGGGCCGGTTCAAGGGCGCAGAGCGCCCCGGGCAGGAAAGGGGCGTGGTCTAATACAGGGGGCGTGGTGAGTCACGCCCCCTGTACATTGAAAGCGCCGCTTGAATGCTGAGCGGTGCGCGATGACGTCATCGCGCACCGCACAGCAAAAGGTCCTCTCCACGAAGAGAAACTAGACGCTATGCGTCTAGTTCCCTTCGTGGAGAGGACCTTTGCTGTGCGGTGCGCGATGACGTCATCGCGCACCGCTCAGCAGTTACTCTCCACGAAGGGAAACTAGACGCATAGCGTCTAGTTCCCTTCACAGGAGGCGCCGAGGACGGGGACGGCAGCGGGCAGCGGAGGCGGACGGGGGACACAGCGGGCAGCAGTGGCGGATCTTGCCACGGTGCTGCGCCCTCCGGATGGCGCCAGCGCCCTCCGGAAGGCGGCGCCCTGGGCAAAAGTCCTGCTTGCCCGTGGCAAGAACCGCCACTGTATGTATATACAGGTACCGGCCACCCCACTGCCGCCAGCTTACTCCCCGCACTGGCCGCCAGCCTCTGTCCTGTGTCGGCCGCAGGGCACGGCCACCTCATCGCCACCAGGCTCCATTTCTCCACTGCCTTCAGCATCATAGGGACCGGCTGCAAATACAGGAGTGACCGGCCACCTCTGCACCGCACATCTAGTTTGAACATGGGGATAAATCAGCAGGTGATATTCATCCCATACTGTTGCATGTTTTGAATTAAAAAAAAACCATTAAAGTACTGTAGGCAGGCACTATCCGCCTACTTCGGTGACATCACAAGTTGGACAGAGGTTGTCAGGTTGGTTGGTCTGATGAAAAGTTGGTTAGATGTGTGGAGCAGTGATGAAAAGTTGGTTAGATGTGTGGAGCACTGTTTTAGTTGAACAGACAAGTTGGATGGTTGGAAGTTTGGAGTGTTGGAGAAAAGTTGGTCTGAAGTTGGTCTGATGTATGGCTAGTATAAGAAGGCTTCCTTGGTTGGGCATTCTTTTCGTGATGTATAATGAGTTAATATAATAAAATGTAACTTTTATTTTTGTTAGTTTAAAATAGATCTTAGGCCTGACATAGGGTGAGTGTTTGCCAACTTGAAAATATTAAAAGTTAAATATTGGCTCAAATACAATTGCTGTTCTGTGTTTCCTTATTTATGATATAATTATTGGAAGAACAGATATTCCTGCCTAGTAACTTCAGAGTTGTTCATCTCCTTTCGAACCATAGTCGAAATTATAATACCTTATACTTTATTCAGATTAGGTGTATCAATGGGACTTTTTAGTTCTGGTTAAGCAATAGGGAAAATATAAAAAATGTCTATTTAACAGGTTTCAATCCAATAATTGAGATCCATTTAATTCAATTCTGATCTCTGAATTGCCTGTTTTGTTGCAGCTCCCTGCTAAGCACTTATCCCATATACAATGTTAGCAGTAGTTAATGGACATACAGTGTATTCCTAGCCATTAATATGCCAAAACTGGCACTGTCAGATCAACACTAGGTGATAGTCACGTTTGCAAATAGAAGGATAACATGATATTAAGTGAATAATTTAAAAGTATGAGAAGCAGACATTTCAAACACCTTCTATTGCCAATATGGTTTCACACATGCAGTAGCAAAATAATGTAAATTGTGTCGGATCTCCTTTCTATCAAAATTAATCCCAGAGATGTGAGATCATATGATTATTTAACATTAAATTAGATGGCGCTTTTCAATTCTGATAGTACTTTCCATAATAAATTTAATTTTTAAACATAAAGCAACAGAGTCGCATAGTGTAAACTTGTCACATTTGTAGACAGTACCAAAAAATTGTTACAGTTTAAAGAACGTATTCCTTTTTATCCCAGTAATGTCAATTGTACACAGTTTCTGTAACATGGATAAAGAGAGTTCACTACTTGTAATAGAAAATTTAACAATGTCTCTTTGCTGTCTGACTAAGAACTAAAGTTGTAACTGTGTCAGTCCGCACTCCAGGCACAGAAAATCATTCATATCCCAACTTAGTTTCTAATAGCAGCAGTGAAAAAGAATTTCATTATTATCACAGTTGCAGAGCACTGAAAAAATGATAGTAGCTCTCATTAAGCATATATCAACAGGTGTATTGGTGTTAATCAAACATTTGTATCACAGCTCGGTTCCAAATAGTAACACAAAACAGAAAATGCTGCTGTTATATAGCATTGCCTTTTCATATTAATTTGACATAACATATCGATAATGATGTTGCTAATAACTTGTCGAAGTCGAAAAATATTGCAGTACACACATCACGTACAAACTACCCACAGATGGCCTCCGTGCACGTACTTGTTCTGCCGTGCGTGCGCATATTCGCAATTTGCGTATGGTCGCTCCCGTGGTCCTGCGTATTAGCGCGTGGTATGAGTAATTACGGTACAGTTTGTGATCGCATGGAAAAGCCATAAAAACACATTACATATTAAATCCAAATAGTGCACAATGTACACATAGTCTCCCTGCACCACACCAGCAAGTTACAACAGTTTAAATGGTATCAGAACAAAGGGATTCACCTTTACAGGATAGGAGGGGACAGAACTAGGTTATAAGGTGGTGTTTGGTATCCAGCTGTAGGGTATATTAAGGGCAATATTCCGGTGTTGGTTTGCAAAAGATCGCACGTTCCTGCTAATAGTTATGTGCAGGAGCAGAATATAAATAGTAACTGTATTTACTGTACATTTGGTATGCGATTACCCAGAGACCACCTGCAAGTGCACCTGAAACGGACATTGCCCACCTATTCAAACTGACCTATGACCTCTCCTGTACTGTAAATGACCATCCCTGTGTCCAATGGACAAAGATATTACAGTATCCATTGTGTTAGGTTTTGGTTTATTGTATAAAAGAGCCAGCTGCATGCCCGGTCACACACAGACTCTGAAGGTCATCTACCTTGATGACTGAGGACCAGACTGGGAAGCACAGGCGAAACTAAAACGTATGTACCATTGACTGTAGCCATTTTTCTATTGTATTGTATTGTTTGTTATTGTAACCCCCTGCAAGTAAAGAACCGTTGGTGGGTTATACCCCAACATAGTTTTGAATTACAATTGGTGTCGTGTCCCATTTCCTTGCAAAGGTTTAAAGTGTATTTACAGCCACTGGGGCTGCTGCATTGTGCTAACAGCGTATAGGCCTGTGTACGCAAACTGTGTAGTCACTATGCCCTGTCGGCGTACGTACACAGAGTGCGTTCACTGTACGATCTTGTGTACGTAAGGTTTGTGAACAATATAAGGGTGAAAGGTTAATTACAGTGGCCGCAGCAGCTCAAGATTAAAGTGTATTAAGTGTGTTTAAAGTATAGCTTTTAGTCCTGTAAGTAAATCAATGTTTACAATTGGGGTCTCGATCCAGTTTTCACATGCTCACAGCCTAGCAGGTCATAGCAGACTTAATCTATCAGCAAAGGGTGGAAAGTTATCTTACGTAACCTTTTCCTGGTTAGTGGATGTTCTAAAAACCCTATTTGTGTGCTGTTAGATTGTGTCTGCTCTGTCGGGTCTGCAGAGGTGCTGATAGAACCCGTAAACAGGAAAAAAGCTATTAAAAAATATGTGAATTTTTTGGCGCCAAAAGCGTACACAAAGGGCACCGATACTTTGCATACCCTCTCACATTGTTGCCGCAAGATTTAGATTGCTAGATTTGTTTAGATCTGTGTGAAATCGGATACATTTGTTGCTATATAGGTAAATTTGAAATAAAAGTATTTAAGAAAGTAAGTGTAAAGACACAAACGCAGGTCTGGCCCAGTCATAAAGGGTTACAGAGAACAAGTTGTGTCTAGTGGGCAATAGTAGTTAGTATTGCTCACATTTATAGAGTTGTGTGATTTGTTTTATTGCGTACGCACATTGGTACACGTGGTACGGAATGTGAGGACAGCATACAAAAACGTGCACGTGGAGCAAGGCCGCACATGTGGCATATGGGTACGCACGGTTGCGTAACTACGCAAGCTTGCGTAGGGTTGTGTGCGCATAATAAAACCACATGATAGTTGTTCAATTAACGTGGGATAGTAGCCCTGCTACAATAGCACATAACTATCCGGTTTCAAAAGCAGATTAGTAGAAAACTTTTGTTTAAACTGTATTGCCTCTGGGGGTAAAGCTGCCGATCAGAACATGTGGAAATTTTCTGTACAGAAAAACAAAGTGTATTTGAGTGAGTGATAGTAGGAGTGAACGTATTGAACCCCGGGAATTCGGGATCCCGTCGTTGGTACACCAAGTGAGTGGAGGCTTGGCGGCATGAAGCAGCTGACTCACGTTAGTATAGATTGGAATACGTAAGTCGTGAGGAGACTTACACAGGAGCGTGGTAGGGAATTGTGTTGTGACCCATATAGTTTTTTTTTAATATGCTCCGGCTGAGGTTTCGCAGCTTGTGATTCGATTCCAGTGGTCGTAGGGCAGATAGGTAACAAGTACCTATACGCTGTGCGATTGGACCGCATGTTTGTGGGTGCGATACATAGCGCAACTTGATACCCCTTTACGATCTTTTGCGTAAAATTGAGGTATCATCATCGCTGTATAGAGCATACGCAAGCGTGATTTGTGTACAAGTGCATAAAGGGAGTTTTCGCTGGTCTCTCTCAGGAAAATCTCCAACGGCAGATATTTACTGGAAAAGGTAAGTCACTCCTAAAAACTTCCAGTAAATATAGGTCAAATTAGGGGCCCTAAGTTGAGTACATCACCTTCGCTATCAACAGTGTATCGCAGTAGGGGCCAACATGGGCTGGAGTGGGTGAAGCGCTCTAAGAACTTTCACCGTCTGCTTATATTGAGTATTTTGGTGTTTGTGGGCAAAGGCCCACAATTATGGGAGCCAGTTGCTCAACTAAGAGACTTATGGTAGCCAGGGTTTAGGCAGAAGATTCGCGGCCCAAGGGGTCCGCAAGGTTTATAATGTGTGAGAAATATGGTCCACACGCTGAAGTTTATTGTGACGAATGGGTACGTATGACTGACAACGATAGGGTATCATTCCCTAGGGTGGGCAGCTTTGAACCAGAGGTACTGCAGAATGTAGGCAGTAAAATATGTCTGCTTAAATCCAGAAAACAAAGGATTAGACATAACGATTGTTTAAAACTGTGGCAACAAGAGGGGGAGGTGCAAAGGGAACAAACTCGCAAAGCAAGTTCCAAACCTAGCAGGAATGAGGGCACAGACACACCATTATCGACACAGGTCGAAAGGGAAGAGATGGCTACAGTCAATGGTATAGCCGTAAATGATAGTAGAATGCAAGAGAAATGTATTAACCCTAATTTTTGCAAGTTGTATCCTGTTTTGAAGTCTCTCCAAGGATATAGGTCACAGGAAGATGAAAGACCCAGCCAAATCGCAGTTCTCATTCAGACAGTCCCCTTGCAGGAAACTCAGGTGGGGCCTGTCCATCCAGTTAGAGCAGTAACAATATTCCCCACTGAAAGAACTGGTGAGGTCACAGCTACCGGTAAGCGTGAGACGGGTTATTGCACAGAGACCTTACAGCAAACAGATTAGGAACGGAATGGTAGGATTACATCCTGTTTTGGAAATAATAACTCCCAATGGGGGAACCGATAGTCAGGGAGAAATCCTTGCCAGGAATAATGCAATGTATTGCCCATGGTCCAGAGCTGAGCTGCGGTCAATCATTTCAGAATTCCCCGATCCCCGGAAGCATTTAGCCAGATGTCAGAAGTTTATCATAAATCTGGGTAATGCTCATGAACCAGTTAACAAAGATTGGCGGATATTTTTGAAAGCGTGCCTACCCCCTAATATTGACACCACGAAATTCATAACAGATTGTAAATTAGATGCAGAGGTACCTCTCACTGATGAATACAATCAGGAGAATGTACGGCAAATCAATCTGCAATTAGGAGTATATTTCCCTACTGTTGTCAAATGGAATATATTCTTCTCCATAAGACTAAAGGAAGGTGAAACGGCATCCGAATATTTCCATCGGGCTCTGCAAATAATGGATAGATACATTGGGGGATCGGATATAGGGAACGATGCGAATTACAGTGAAGTGGCTGTCTATCTGCTAATGGATGGGCTCAATAAGACAGTAAGGGACAGAGTACAAACATCTTTGCCTAATTGGATAGGGGTCACAATAGCTTGTCTCAGAGAGAGCGCAATTAAACAGCACAAGAATATTGCTAGGCGCAGGGAACAACAGGAGGATAAACTGATGAGAATAAGTCTACAGGCTCTGACAGGAAAGCCCCATCAGCCCAAACTCCTGACCCCTGCTGTTTGGAAAAGACCGAGAATATGTTACATTTGTAAAAAGGAAGGGCATTTTTCCAGAGATTGTAAGAGTAATAGAACACATAGTCAATATAGACCCCTAGACAGAGAAAACAAGCCACATTATTAAACACATAGGGGTATATTACTAAGGTCCCGATTTTGACCGAGATGCCGTTTTTTCTTCAAAGTGTCATCTCGGTAATTTACTAAGCAAAAATCACGGCAGTGATGAGGGCATTCGTAATATTTTGGAAGTCCTAGGAAAAAATCACGAATCAATACACCATCGGTCAAATACGCCAGCAATTTGGTAGAAATCGGGAATTTACTAAAAAGTGCAAAACACAAACACTGCCGACAATAGCCAAACACTTCCGTGATGAAATACAAATCGTGAAAAAGTGCTAAAAAAAAACAGACCTGCTTTTTTATCCCTTGTTTGTATAGGCATGCACGGATCCATGAGATCCGTGTGTCACGATCCGGGTATCTGGACGCCATTACTTACCCTTCAGAGGCCTCCTAAGGCTGGCTCAGCGTTCCAGGACCGGATCCCGCTGTTCCTGAGTTTCCACATGCAGAATGTCAGAGTGGTGATTTCATCAGCCGCGGCCTCCGCTGTGCCCGTGTGGTTAAATGTGCGCTTGTCAGTCTGGCGTCTCCTGTGGCCGGCGTCGCCATTACTGTTTCAATTCTCACATGGATTACAAACCAAACTTCCCTCCAAGTGTCTGCATGGGCGCAGCCATCTTGGATTTTGTCATCTGATTATTTCCACCAATCTGCTGTCTGTATTGTTTATTTGCATAATTGCCTAGCCAACCCCTTCCTTGCTGCAGGTATAAGTATGCTGTGCCTGAGCAAGGAAGGCGTCAGTGCTTTGGTTGTCTAACCTAGTTCCAGTTTGTCTCTCTCCTGTGGTTGTCTTCCAGGTTCCAGCTCCTGTCTCCAGACTTCTGCTATAGAGACCCGCACCAGCATTCCATCTGCGGTGTAGCCTGACTCTCCGATCCATTCTGGACTCACCTGTTTCCAGTTACATCAATCACCTGCTTCCAGCCCAGCTTCCAGCAGTGTACAGCTTCTCTTAAAGGGCCGGTGTCCTTTCTGCAGTTTACCACTCTCCACCGGTATTATTATTTCACAGCTCTCAAACTCCAAACTTCATCAATCACCTGCTTCCAGCCCAGCTTCCAGCAGTGTACAGCTTCTCTTAAAGGGCCGGTGTCCTTTCTGCAGTTTACCACTCTCCACCGGTATTATTATTTCACCGCTCTCAAACTCCAAACTTCATTATTATTTCATCGCTCTCAAGTTCGTTTATTATTTAACTGGTTCCAGCCAGTATCCACTCCGTACCAACAACAGTCTGGTTCCAGCCAGTATCCACAGCAGCCGTTTTATCTTCAGCAACCCAGCTTTTCCTGGAACACCAGCTGGTACGATCCTGGGTTCTCTCCATTGCTACAGTCAGGCCTGGTAAGGACTTTCCAACTAGAAGATTATTAGAACTGTCTCACTCTACCAGTGCCTGTGGCCCTTGCCACCCTGTAGTACCCAGGAATTGTATTTATCCTCTGTTGACTTTTATGTTTCCTTTACTGCTGCTGTGTTACGGAGTTTGTCATAATAAACATCATTGACTTTTATCCTGGTTGTCGTGGTCACGCCTTCGGGCAGTTATTCTACATGTTACTTACATGTCTAGGGGTCTGATACAACCTCCCAGGTTCCGTTACATCTCAGCCCCTACAACTGAGGCTGCCTCCTGTCAGCTCAGGCCCTCAGTTGTGACAGTAAGCACTGACCTAATGAATCCAGCCGGAGACCAGGATCAAGCGGCCAGGCCAATGCAAGAACTGGCAGCCCGACTTGAACATCAGGAGGCTGCACAGGGCCACATCATCCGCTGTCTCCAGGATCTCTCTACACGGCTGGATGGGATTCAAACGACCCTCCGTGGACCTGGCACGTCCGGTGCATCCACTACAGTGACACCAGCTGTAACCCCACCCACCTTACCCATTTCCAGTCCACATCTTCATCTTCCAACGCCAGCAAAATTTGATGGATCTCCAAGGTTCTGCAGGGGATTTCTCAATCAATGTGAAATTCACTTTGAGCTTCTACCTGGCAATTTCTTCAGTGACCGTACCAAAATTGCCTATATCATCTCCCTTCTCAGTGGCTCAGCCCTTGACTGGGCATCACCTTTATGGGAGAAGTCTGATCCCCTGCTATCCTCCTATACTGACTTTGTAGCTACATTCAGGCGCATCTTCGACGAGCCAGGCCGGATAACATCTGCTTCATCTGAGATTCTCCGTTTACGCCAGGGAACACGTACTGTGGGACAGTATCTTATACAGTTTAAAATCCTGGCATCCGAACTGGCATGGAACGACGAGGCCCTGTATGCTGCATTCTGGCATGGCTTATCAGAACGCATCAAGGATGAGTTAGCTACCAGAGACTTGCCCTCTAAGTTGGATGAGCTAATTTCTCTTTGCACGAAGGTTGATCTACGTTTCAGAGAGAGAGCAACTGAGCGAGGAAGATCATCTACTCCTAAATCTTCTGCTCCTCCTCCTCGTCAACCATCTCCATCCAAGGATGAGCCTATGCAAATTAGTCGTTCCCGTCTATCTCCCGCTGAGCGCCGAAGACGTCTCTCTGAGTCTCTCTGTCTCTACTGTGCTGCTCCGTCACACACTATCAATGCCTGTCCCAAACGTCCGGGAAACTCCAGATCCTAGCTCGCCAAGGAGAGGGCCGGCTAGGAGTAATGATCTCCTCTCCATCTCCTCATGACTGTAACCTCCCAGTGTCGCTCCAAATTGCTCAACGTTACAGGAACGTCATTGCCCTCCTTGATTCCGGAGCAGCTGGGAATTTCATAACCGAAGCTTATGTTAAACGGTGGTCCCTACCCACCGAGAGACTGTCCTCGTCCATCTCTTTGACTGCCGTGGATGGCAGCAAGATTTTTGACGCAGTCATTTCCTTAAGGACTCTTCCAGTTCGTCTGAGAGTGGGAGTTCTTCATTCTGAGTATATTTCTTTTTTAGTGATTCCAAGAGCCACACATCCAGTGGTTTTAGGCCTTCCATGGCTCCGTCTCCACAACCCATCAATTGACTGGACGACTACGCAAATACTGGCATGGGGTCCCTCCTGTGCTGAGACTTGTTTAGCCAAAGTTCTTCCTGTTTGTTCTTCCTTCCCCAGGTCATCTGATGTTCCGCCTCCTCCATATCAAGACTTCACGGACGTGTTCAGTAAAGCCTCTGCTGATATCCTTCCTCCTCATAGAGAATGGGACTGCCCAATCGACCTCATTCCAGGGAAGGTTCCACCGCGAGGCCGAACTTATCCGTTGTCTCTGCCTGAGACACACTCCATGGAAGAGTACATCAAAGAGAACCTGGCGAAGGGTTTCATCCGACCATCTTCTTCTCCAGCCGGCGCAGGCTTCTTCTTCGTTAAGAAGAAAGACGGTGGTCTGCGTCCGTGCATCGACTACAGAGGTCTGAACGACATTACCGTCAAGAACCGATACCCTTTACCCCTGATTACCGAGCTCTTTGATAGAGTTAGTGGTGCAACTATTTTCACAAAGCTGGACTTGAGGGGTGCCTACAATCTCATCCGAATCCGTGAGGGTGACGAGTGGAAGACCGCCTTTAACACCCTTGACGGACATTATGAGTACCTCGTCATGCCCTTCGGATTGAGCAATGCTCCAGCAGTCTTCCAGCACTTCGTGAATGAGATTTTCAGGGACATCTTGTACCGCCATGTCGTGGTTTATCTAGACGACATCCTCATCTTTGCTAATAATCTCGAAGATCATCGTTTCTGGGTAAAAGAGGTTCTTTCCCGTCTCCGTGTCAATCACCTCTATTGTAAATTGGAGAAGTGTGTGTTTGAAGTTAAAACCATTCCGTTTCTAGGTTACATTGTGTCCGGTTCCGGACTAGAGATGGATCCTGAGAAACTCCAAGCAATCCAGAATTGGCCTATACCCTTAAGCCTCAAAGGGGTCCAGAGGTTTTTAGGGTTCGCCAATTATTATAGAAAATTTATATGAGACTTTTCCACCATTGTGGCGCCTATCACTGCATTAACCAAGAAAGGTGCTAATCCGTCCAAGTGGTCCGAGGAAGCTACACAGGCCTTTCACCTTCTGAAGCAACGGTTCATCTCTGCACCAGTTCTGAAACAGCCCGACACCGACTCTCCTTTTATCTTAGAGGTAGATGCCTCCTCCGTTGGAGTAGGAGCAGTGTTATCCCAGAGGGCCAAAGATGGACATCTACATCCTTGCAGTTTCTTCTCCCGGAAGTTCTCCCCAGCTGAGCGCAACTATGCCATTGGCGATCAGGAGTTGCTAGCCATCAAGCTCGCTCTGGAGGAGTGGAGATACCTGTTGGAGGGAGCTTCCCACTCAATCACCATACTTACCGACCACAAAAATCTTTTATATCTCAAAGGCGCACAATGTCTGAATCCTCGTCAGGCCAGATGGGCACTTTTCTTCTCTAGGTTTGACTTTAAACTCCAGTTCTGTCCGGGTTCTCAGAATCGTAAGGCCGATGCCCTTTCCCGCTCATGGGAGCAAGAAAATGAGTCCGAGTCTGCAGACAAGCATCCTATTATTAATCCGTTGGCATTCTCCACGGTAGGGATGGACTCTACGCCTCCACCAGGGAAAAGTTTTGTTAAGCCAGTTCTAAGGAAGAAGCTCATGCATTGGGCCCATGCTTCCCGTTTTGCTGGACATACAGGCATTCAGAAAACCCTTGAATTTATTTCTAGGTCCTACTGGTGGCCAACTCTAAAGAAGGACGTTATGGAATTTATTGCCTCCTGCCCAAAGTGTGCCCAACACAAAGTCTCCCGCCAGTCGCCTGCGGGGCAACTGGTTCCATTATCTGTTCCCCGTCGACCTTGGACCCATTTGTCGATGGACTTTGTTTCCGATCTACCTATCTGCAACAAGTTTAATACCATCTGGGTGGTAGTTGACCGGTTCACCAAGATGGCACATTTCATCCCTCTCACCGGTCTTCCGTCAGCTTCCAAGTTGGCTCAAGTGTTTATACAAGAGATCTTCCGACTTCACGGTCTTCCTGAAGAGATCATCTCGGATCGTGGAGTACAATTTGTAGCCAAATTTTGGCGAAGTTTGTGTCAAGCCCTCCAAGTCAAGTTAAAGTTTTCCACGGCTTACCATCCTCAGACCAATGGTCAAACCGAGAGGGTGAATCAGGACTTGGAGGCCTTCCTCCGTATATATGTGTCTTCCTCTCAAGATGACTGGGTTCAACTCCTTCCTTGGGCCGAGTTCAGCCACAACAATCAATACCATTCCTCATCTTCTTCTACACCATTCTTCATTAATTATGGATTCCACCCTAAAGTCCCAGAATTCCAACCGCTTCCCGCAACTTCTGTTCCAGCAGTGGATGTCACCTTGCGTCAGTTTTCAAATAACTGGAGGAACGTCCGCGCAGCCCTGCTTAAAGCCTCATTCAGGTATAAGAAGTTTGCCGATAGGAAGCGTAGAGCGGTTCCTGCTCTCAAGGTGGGTGATCGTGTGTGGCTGTCCACGAAGAATTTGAGGTTGAGAGTTCCCAGCATGAAATTTGCACCTCGCTACATCGGACCCTTCAAGATTGAACAAGTCATCAATCCTGTTGCCTACAGGTTACAGTTACCATCCTTCTTGAAAATACCCAGGACATTTCATGTTTCTTTGTTGAAACCGCTGATCCTGAATCGGTTTCATTCCGCACTTCCTCCAGCTCCCAAAGTTCAGACTCAACGGGGAGTCGAGTACGAGGTGGCCAAGATTTTGGACTCACGTTTCCGTTACGGTCAGTTACAATACCTCATTGACTGGAAGGGCTATGGTCCTGAAGAACGCTCTTGGACCAATGCCTCAGACGTCCATGCTCCTGCCTTGGTCCGAAATTTCCACGCAAAGTTTCCTTTAAAGCCTAAGAAGTGTCCTTGGCCACTCCTAAAAGGGGGGGAGCTGTCACGATCCGGGTATCTGGACGCCATTACTTACCCTTCAGAGGCCTCCTAAGGCTGGCTCAGCGTTCCAGGACCGGATCCCGCTGTTCCTGAGTTTCCACATGCAGAATGTCAGAGTGGTGATTTCATCAGCCGCGGCCTCCGCTGTGCCCGCGTGGTTAAATGTGCGCTTGTCAGTCTGGCGTCTCCTGTGGCCGGCGTCGCCATTACTGTTTCAATTCTCACATGGATTACAAACCAAACTTCCCTCCAAGTGTCTGCATGGGCGCAGCCATCTTGGATTTTGTCATCTGATTATTTCCACCAATCTGCTGTCTGTATTGTTGATTTGCATAATTGCCTAGCCAACCCCTTCCTTGCTGCAGGTATAAGTATGCTGTGCCTGAGCAAGGAAGGCGTCAGTGCTTTGGTTGTCTAACCTAGTTCCAGTTTGTCTCTCTCCTGTGGTTGTCTTCCAGGTTCCAGCTCCTGTCTCCAGACTTCTGCTATAGAGACCCGCACCAGCATTCCATCTGCGGTGTAGCCTGACTCTCCGATCCATTCTGGACTCACCTGTTTCCAGTTACATCAATCACCTGCTTCCAGCCCAGCTTCCAGCAGTGTACAGCTTCTCTTAAAGGGCCGGTGTCCTTTCTGCAGTTTACCACTCTCCACCGGTATTATTATTTCACCGCTCTCAAACTCCAAACTTCATCAATCACCTGCTTCCAGCCCAGCTTCCAGCAGTGTACAGCTTCTCTTAAAGGGCCGGTGTCCTTTCTGCAGTTTACCACTCTCCACCGGTATTATTATTTCACCGCTCTCAAACTCCAAACTTCATTATTATTTCATCGCTCTCAAGTTCGTTTATTATTTAACTGGTTCCAGCCAGTATCCACTCCGTACCAACAACAGTCTGGTTCCAGCCAGTATCCACAGCAGCCGTTTTATCTTCAGCAACCCAGCTTTTCCTGGAACACCAGCTGGTACGATCCTGGGTTCTCTCCATTGCTACAGTCAGGCCTGGTAAGGACTTTCCAACTAGAAGATTATTAGAACTGTCTCACTCTACCAGTGCCTGTGGCCCTTGCCACCCTGTAGTACCCAGGAATTGTATTTATCCTCTGTTGACTTTTATGTTTCCTTTACTGCTGCTGTGTTACGGAGTTTGTCATAATAAACATCATTGACTTTTATCCTGGTTGTCGTGGTCACGCCTTCGGGCAGTTATTCTACATGTTACTTACATGTCTAGGGGTCTGATACAACCTCCCAGGTTCCGTTACATCTCAGCCCCTACAACTGAGGCTGCCTCCTGTCAGCTCAGGCCCTCAGTTGTGACACCGTGCATGTTTTTCAGTGGTAAGGGGTGGGAAATGTTTTAATTTAAAAAAAAAAATGCGTGAGGTCCCCCCTCCTAAACCAAACCAGCCTCGGGCTCTTTGAGCCGGCCCTGGTTGCAAAAATATGGGGGAAAAATTGACAGGGGTTCCCCCATATTTAAACAACCAGCACCGGGCTCTGCGCCTGGTCCTGGTTCCAAAAATACGGGGGACAAAAAACGTAGGGGTCCCCCGTATTTTTGAAACCAGCACCGGGCTCTATTAGCTGGACAGATAATGCCACAGCCGGGGGTCACTTTTATACAGCGCCCTGCGGCCGTGGCATTAAATAGCCAACTAGTCACCCCTGGCCGGGGTACCCTGGAGGAGTGGGAACCCCTTCAATCAAGGGGTCCCCCCCCTCCAGCCACCCAAGGGCCAGGGGTGAAGCCCGAGGCTGTCCCCCCCATCCAATGGGCTGCGGATGGGGGGCTGATAGCCTTTGTTGAAAGTTATGAATATTGTTTTTAGTAGCAGTACTACAAGGCCCAGCAAGCCTCCCCCGCAAGCTGGTACTTGGAGAACCACAAGTACCAGCATGCGGCGGAAAACCGGGCCCGCTGGTACCTGTAGTACTACTACTAAAAAAATACCCCAATAAAGACATTACACACACACCTTGAAAGTATAACTTTAATGCATACATACACACCACCATATACACATACTTACCTTATGTTCACATGAGGGTCGGTCCTCTTCTCCATGTAGAATCCATGGTGTACCTGTTGAAAAAATTATACTCACCAAATCCAGTGTAGAGGGCTCCTCTGGTAATCCATTTGTAATCCACGTACTTGTAAAAATAAAAAAACGGACACCCGACCACGAACTGAAAGGGGCCCCATGTTTTCACATGGGACCCCTTTCCCCGAATGCCAGAAACCCCCTCTGACTTATGTCTAAGAGGGTTTCCTCAGCCAATCAGGGAGCACCACGTTGTGGCACCCTCCTGATCGGCTGTGTGCTCCTGTACTGTCTGACAGGCGGCACACGGCAGTGTTACAATGTAGCGCCTATGCGCTCCATTGTAACCAATGGTGGGAACTTTGTGGTCAGCGGGTGACTGAAAGTAACCTCACCGCTGACCACAAAGTTCCCACCATTGGTTACAATGGAGCGCATAGGCGCTACATTGTAACACTGCCGTGTGCCGCCTGTCAGACAGTACAGGAGTACACAGCCGATCAGGAGGGTGCCACAAAGTGGCGCTCCCTGATTGGCTGAGGAAACCCTCTTAGACATAAGTCAGAGGGGGCTTCACCCCTGGCCCTTGGGTGGCTGGAGGGGGGGGGACCCCTTGATTGAAGGGGTTCCCACTCCTCCAGGGTACCCCGGCCAGGGGTGACTAGTTGGGTATTTACTGCCACGGCCGCAGGGCGCTTTATAAAAGTGACCCCCGGCTGTGGCATTATCTGTCCAGCTAGTGG
Organism: Pseudophryne corroboree; assembly: GCF_028390025.1. Lineage (NCBI taxonomy): Eukaryota > Metazoa > Chordata > Amphibia > Anura > Myobatrachidae > Pseudophryne > Pseudophryne corroboree. The sequence continues at coordinate 232,280,253 of NC_086445.1, read as the reverse complement.
AGCCCGGTGCTGGTTTCAAAAATACGGGGGACCCCTACGCTTTTTGTCCCCCGTATTTTTGGAACCAGGACCAGGCGCAGAGTCCGGTGCTGGTTGTTTAAATATGGGGGAACCCCTGTCAATTTTTTCCCCATATTTTTGCAACCAGGACCGGCTCAAAGAGCCCGAGGCTGGTTTGGCTTAGGAGGGGGGACCCCACGCAAATTTTTTTTTAAGTTTAAACATTTTTTTTAAATTTTTTTTTACAAGGTGCACAATGAAGCCCAGCACGGATCTCTCAGATCCGGCCGAGATTCATTGTATTAAAGTCAGCAGTGTTTTACAAGTCACTCACGTAAAACACTGCCTAAAAAAACGAATGACATCGACATCGGAAAAACCGAAAATGCAGAATACGGCAGCTTAGTAAATTAGTCGTAATCAATTCAAAAAGTTGCATATTTACACTTTCGATGTCATTCGTGATTGAACTTTGACCTCAAACGGGAAAATACAATTCTTAGTAAATTTACCCCAGAGACGGGATCAAGGGACATATAGTAAGGAATCACGAGCCATATAGAAAACACAGATTCGGTTAATGGGAAGAACATAATAAATGCAACTTTACCCTTTTGACAAAACTTGCTAGGGTTAAGATGAGGCCTCTAAACTTTTGCTTCTTTCTCTTGCAGAAACGGCCCCTGATTAACTTAACAGGAGTTTTGTTAGATATGGTATATATATAGCGTGCTCCCGCCCAGGAAGTACAAAGTATGTTGGATACCCACAAAGACTAATGTTGCATTTCACTGTTCTAGATGCATGTCCATCACAGGTAGAGAAAATTATCTAACAGATACCGGGTTCCCTATGAGCTTAGGATGGACAGGACACTGGATTGATGGCTGTGATAGTCCCAGTAGAGATACGACACACATAGAATTTTTTTTAAGGGTATAGACCTAGTAGAGAATCACTTCCCCATAGTGCCCAATCCAGTTGTCAAATTTTATAAAATCCTCTTTGCCTCTACAAACTTATCTGTTACTAACCTCTATGTGATTTTTCTTCAAAGTTTCCTCATCATCTCTTACATTCATCGACAGGATTGTACAATACATGGACCCGATTACAGTTCAAACGCCACATTCCTACTCGGTCCTTCAGAGTTCTGCCCAAATCCAGTATATCTCACCAGCATAAGGACACCAGTATTAATGCAGTGTGCCTGGTCATGCACAAAGGGTGGAGAATGAGAATACTGGGGAAGGGAGACTGTGTACAGACACCGATATGCATGATGGTGTGACAGCCTGTTGGTGAATGCTAAACCTGACATTTTCTTTTTTTATTTACTATTTTTTTCCCCTCTCTTCTCTCATCCAGAGACTGTTTACTTCACACAACTGATAACACACGATAGAAAATTGAAATGCAAAATTTGTGTTCCCTACAGGAAAAGGCAGTCTGGAGGTCAAAGGGGTATGGCCAGGAGTCCTCAAGACTTTGGACAGGTGGACACGGTAAGCCAGTGGCCCCCTGAGCATATCTTCCAAGTCTAGCTGAGGCAGCACACGGTCTGACTCATCTGGGCAAAGAGGGTATGTGCAAGTTGGTAAGAGCCTACTGGTGTGCGCGAGGATTCTCTTCTCATGCAGGTAAGAGAGCAATGACATGCTCTACTTGCTTGAGGAAGAATATTGGTAAGACAATGACAACAGAGCCATCCCATATCCCTCCGACAGACGGATCTTTTCAGGTAATACAAATCGACTTCATACAGTTACCACCCTGTAGGAATTTGAAATATGTGTTAGTCTGTATTGATGTATTTTCCAACTGGGTAGAAGCGTTCCCTGCTGCCACAAATACTGCTACGTTCACTGCAAAGAAAATTGTGCAGGAATTTGTGTGTAGATATGGTATCCCTAGAGTAATTGGAAGTGATAGGGGTACCCATTTCTCTGACGTCCTAAGTGGATGCTGGGACTCCGTAAGGACCATGGGGAATAGCGGCTCCGCAGGAGACTGGGCACAACTATAAAGAAAGCTTTAGGTCTAACTGGTGTGCACTGGCTCCTCCCACCATGACCCTCCTCCAGACTTCAGTTAGAATCTTGTGCCCGGCTGAGCTGGATGCACACTAG